>NW_028274814.1:65791217-66098384 GCF_037043125.1 Eumetopias jubatus
CCAGGGAGGGACTCTCAGAGCCAAGTTAACACTAATTACCCACCTGGGGCTGGGGGGGGGGGGGCGGTGGCTGTGACTTCTGCTTCAGCTCCTTTAGAAGTGGGAACAAATGGGATTTAGACAGAAGAGAAACTGGGAGGGGGAATTTTTCAGGTGAATGTGAGGAATCAGGTAGGAGGTGAGGAGGACAGAAATCCAGCCTGAGTGCCTGCAAGCCAGGAGCCAGGCCATCCCTCATGCTGTGCTGGGTGGAGCTCAGCTGCAGAGCTTGGAAGTGTCACCTAACTCTTCTGCAAGTGCTCCCTGGTCATCAGAAGGCTTGTAGACACATTCATCATCTTCTTCCCTTCCACCAATGGCCCATTACAGTTCTCTGCAGAATGATTCATTGTTAGGGTGAAAATCCTAGGGAACTACATTCACACACACACAAAAAATCTGCTCTCTGGCTCCAGTCAGAACTCCCCAGCCCCAGGAGACACATCTTTTCCCTCCTATTCTTAATCGTTTTGTTAAAAGTGATTTGTCTGATCATATACTACATATGTTATCCCAGAATCTCTGTTGTTGTCCTGGACTTTGAGACTGTTGAACAGTTTTTCCCTAGAGTGTTCCTATTTAACTCTAAATAGGCTGCCTAAAGTGCCTGAAATAGTGAAGCAAATATGATGGATGCAACGTTCTAGAGGAAAAAAATGCTACCGTATATATAAATATATATGTATATTTATTTTTTAAATTTGACTAAAATGATATTGCCTAGATATATTTACACAAATCAATTATACTGGATCAGTAAAAATTTTAAAAAGAAACAAAAACCAGGGCGCCTGGGTGGCTCAGTTGGTTAAGCGACTGCCTTCGGCTCAGGTCATGATCCTGGAGTCCCTGGATCGAGTCCCGCATCGGGCTCCCTGCTCAGCAGGGAGTCTGCTTCTCCCTCTGACCCTCCCCCCATCTCATGTGCTTTCTCCCTCATTCTCTCTGTCTCTCAAATAAATAAATAAAATCTTTAAAAAAAAAAAAAAAGAAACAAAAACCAGAAAAGAGAAGAGGGAGTAGGGACTTAAATAGTACAGATAAATATCTGGGTATTGCCTTCAAAAAGTGTAGTTCCAGGAAAGAGTAGAAGATGAGAGGAGTGAATTTGTCCTTCACCCAGGCAACCTCAATTCTGTGAGCCCTCGCGGTGTGAACATCTTGTAGTGGTGAATGGAATTCTAGTGTTTAAAGATTTGCATTTTTCATAGAATGTGACATCCTTACACTAATCTTACTTTATCTAGTACTCAACCGAAGAAATAGCCATCTGACCCAGTTTTGAAAAAGACGGTTTGGCTTCTTGAAATATGGTATGTCGTTCTCACAAAGGGAAATTTTCTAAAGGATTTTCAAGGGTAATCTTGACTGCACATAATTTTTGCTTCTTACGCTGATTTTAGAACCCTACCCCCATGTGACTGTACAGTAATCTCTAAGCACCATGGCATTCCCAGTAGAGCCACAAAGGTGATTCTTCTTTGTTGGAGATTAAAACATAAGATATATTTAATGAGTGGGCTCACTGCTGTTGCAGTTGAGGAAGTAGAAGGACATTGTAATAAGTTCTCTAAGGGAATAATGATTCCTTACCATGAAAATGGCCAACCCACTGCCCTCATCTCTGCTGAGAACGGAAGAACAGGAAATGGGCTTACAATATTGCAAAAAGGATGTATTTCAGATACTGAGATGGTTTCTTGAGAGAGATGTTTTATGTGGAAACCTCTTCTTATGTGGAAACTGTTCTTTTTAAGTTCATTCTGACCGGGGTAGTTTATTACCAGCATTTCTCAAAGTGTGTTCTAGCACTGCACAGGACATCAAGAGGGTTTCCTCAAAATAAGGATTCTGTCATTAAATACATTCCAGGTCATTTGAGAGGTGTGGATTTAGACATATGAGGGTGGGTAGGTAAATTGTTTAGACTGTAATGACCCCCCTCAGAGCACGATCTAAAATTTTTCTAGCTTACCATATCCCAACCTTCAAGAATGACAAATCTTCACAGTTATCCTTTAGCAACACCACCTACAGAAGGATTCTTTTGGAACATTTTATTTTATAGAGAGTTTCTAACTAGTCAACAGTAAGAGCAAGAGGTCTTTGAAGGAAAGTTATCTGCTTACCTTATTGACTATTGATTAAAAAGAAACACAAAAGTGGGGTGCCTGGGTGGCTCAGTCACTCAAGCATCCGACTCTTGATTTCAGCTCAGGTCATGATCTCGGGGTCGTGAGATCGAGCCCCATATGGGGCTCCTTGTTCAGTGGGGAGTCTGCCTGAGGATTACTCTCTCCCTCTCCCTCAGCACCATCCCCCACTCATGCGTTCTCTCTCTCTCTCTCTCACATAAATAAATAAATCTTAAAAAAAATAAAGGAGGCACAAAAGCAAATAGGAAAGAATAAAAGCACAGAAGGAGGCAATATGTTGTCTGTGTGACAATTTAAACTGCATCAGTGCCAACATTGTGTTGCTTATGGGTGAGGAGAACTTTCCTGTACATTCTAGGAGTAGTTAGTTGACATTTAATACACTCTCCTCAGGAGTCAGTTCTCCTGAGGGGCTTCTACATGCTCTTCCGGTATTGTCAAAATTCATACCAAAGGTTTGTTCTTCAGTGTAAGGAGTAGTAGAAAATAATTTTATACTGGTGAAGTAGGTGCTGGCCAAGATAGGTGGTTAGCTAAGAAGATTGTACAGGAACCGTCACCCTTGAATGAAAAAGATCTAAGACAGGCCAGCCCAGCAGCCTTACGGAGCCAGAACCAGGCTCTGTTTGTCCCTGTGTCTCCACGCTTTACAAAGGCTCTGGGCCCAACCTCACTAGGAGGTAGACTGCTTTACCTTGGAGTGTTCTCCTTGGAGTGTTCTCCAAGTGTACATTGTCCTCAGAGGGAGATTTCCAGACAAAGTTGTCTAGGAAATCCGCAAGGCTGAGTGAGGACTTCCCTGAACTTACAAGAGCAGATGGTGGAAAGCTGTTTTTCTACCTGCTTGCTAATAAATGTTTGTACTTCAGCTGCTTTTTATCCAAGACTTGCTGTCAGTGTTACATCCCATCTGGCTCTAAACACCAGGGACCACTAGTGTTTGCAAAAAACCCCGTAACCTTTAAGAAGCCAAACTGGCTTCGGTTAATTTTCAGCACCAGGACACTGGTATTTGGTATTAAAAAGTAACCCAATTAGAGGAATATCTTTGAGTCAGCCTTCTTGGAATCACTAGAAAAATCTAATCATTCAAATCTCTCACAATCTCTCTGACGTCAGTAACTTTGGCCAGTGAACTCTAATCATCTCTGTATACATACTATATGTAGACAGACATAGACCCTTATTTTACAAGATCTTTTTTTAGTAATAATATAATGCCAAATGCTGCTGAAAAACAAGTTTTACTCTCGCTTTTAGCCAAAGATATTTGTTTCTACCATCCTGAAGGAATTTTCTAGGAAAATATGACTCCCCATTATTGATCACTGGGTTGTCTTCACCACATCTTCAAGTCTTGTGTGGATCATATAAAGTTTCCTCTTTCTTGGATATACTTTAAGATTTAAGTTGATACCATGTGCGGGAAAGCCGTCCTTTTATGAATGCACCGTCCGTGTCTTGATGCATGTGTAAGTGAATGTCTGCTGAGCTGAAACATAAGGATTTGGTACCATTTTTAAACACACGCCTTCTTTTTCTAGCCATTGCTACATTTTATTAGTCAATTACAGTTGCCCTTTTAAATGATGGAGGTAGGTTGTTGGAATGCATATTTAATTATGGAGGAAGTGAACTATTCTTTCAAGTGAGTTATCTGTGAAAGTAGCTTTTTAAACATCCCTTAAGAAGCAAAATAATCTATCACACTTTTATCACCATATGTCTCATGAGTAGGAAATTGGGTCCTGTCCAAAGAGATGCAACATATTTTGATTATAGAAGATATTTTGCTTTGCATGCATACAGGATGGATAGCAGGAATCAAATCTACTATTAATAGGAGTTCCTCCAGAAGCTGTTATGCAAGTAAAGCTTTCTCTTCCTTTTAGCTGCTAAAATAGAAGCTTACTGGATTTATTGTTACTTTCATATGTAATGAAATAAGCCAAAAATTTCTTGCCATGTTTGTTTGACAAAGTATGATGAGCATTTGACTACCCTCAGGAGATACAGCTGGATCCACAAAATATGTGGATCTTCACCAAGTGAGTGAAACTTTGTGGATTATATTTGGTTTATTTTCTTTATTGATTTCAGATTCCAGAACAAAGACACCATCTTCTAGGTGGCAATCAATAATAAGCAGCAGAAGAATGAGATAGCATGTCTTGTAATTTCATAAATATGCTGATCTTAATCTGCCTTCACCTGTCTATCATTGGTGCCTCTTAGGGGGAAAGAGTTTGGCCTTGGAAAAGCAAGTTTCAAAAACGGCTGGGAGAACAGAGTGTACAAGTCTACTTTTGTCTCCTGGCTATTTCGTTTCTTCATTTAAATTATATCAGTGAATTTTAGAGCTTATGAAAGTCATGAAATGAATCACCAGCTTGAGCCAAATAGAATGTAGGCTGGCAGTCACGCTGTTGGGTTCCTGAAACAACCATTTTCTGCCCCAGTTCAGCTTTGTCTTGTTGCTCTCAGAAAAAATGAAATAGGTCATCCGTTCACGTCTGCATTTGACATAATATATATGGCCTGTGCTCACACCATGGGAGAGCTATCCTAAACCTCTCTGCAGCATGGTGTTGTGGCAGTTTAATCCTAAATCAGGGACACAGCCAAATATGGAATCATTAGTGAGATATGGCAGAAGTGATCCAACTTCTCAGAATCAGCTTTTAACTTTATTTTTTACCTTAAGACCAGCCTGAGATTCTCTTGCCCCACATTGCCATCCCGGTCTGTCTGTGTATGTGCCCATGTCTGCTTGTATCTGTGTATCTTTCTTTCTTCAGCTGTGCCCCCATGCTCGGGAAGCTGAGTCAGGAGTAAATAGACGAAGGGACAGCCAGGAGCTTCCAGGTTACACTCAACCCTGGAGCTGGAATTCATCTGCAGTAATTTATAACACTGGAAAAAACTGGTGCTCTTCCATTAGCTGCTCGGGACAGATGCATGGCTGTGCCAATGGCCACTGAGTAACAATCTGGGTTTAGACCGAGTCACCTTGGAGAGTCTTACAGGAATATTGAACGAAGATACAGTTAACCCTTGTACAATGCAGGGGTTAGGGGTGCCTACCCCCCCCCACAGTCAAAACTCCGTGTATAACTTTTGATTCCCCAAAAACTTAACCACGAAGAGACTACTGCTTCCTGCCCCTTCAGATCAGCGCTCCCCACTGGAACGAGGGAGTGGTAACCTTCACCTGTCAGAGCTCCCACTGTGGAATCTCTCCACTCTCTCCTCTAGCCCCTCAGTGGCCTCACGTCCCAGGCAACATCGTTCGGATAACCTCCACTTTCAGGGCCAGAGCAACCTTTGCATCCAGCTCTGCTGAGCTCTGAGCAGTAAGCCTCGTTTGTCTCATTTTAGAGCTGAGGCACCTGAGTATGCCTGCTCAAGGTGACCGATTGTGTATTAGTGGCAGGGCTATGATTTGAGTCTGGACGTCGACTCCTGGCCTGAGGCTTCACTTTCCGTGTGTGTGGGACCCTCCAGCAGCTCCCCATTGCCTCTAGGTAAAGGTCAACTCCACAGCAGGTCACAGAAGACCTTCGTGATCTATCTTCTGCCCACACATCTAGTTTGATTTCCGGCCATTCTTCCCTTGCACTTTATACTCTAGAAGTATCGAATGGCTCTTAAATACACTGGGTGGCATTTGACATCTACTTGCCTTGTACGTTGTGTACCTTCTGCCTGGAAAGCCCCCAGCCTTGACCCCTCTCTCAGTATTTTCTGCCTTGTAAGCATTTATTCATTTTTCAAACCCAGATTGTCACCTCTACCACGATGCCCTCTTCTACTCAGTTTTCTCCCTTGCTTGGTATATTTATTCACTTACTGATTTATTCAACAAATATTTCCAAGCACCCATTAAGTGCCAGGCACTGAGCTAAGCACAGACCATGCACCAGCAAACACAGCTGCCCAGCTCCCTGCCCTCCTGTCTCCTGGTCTCCTGGGGGGGGAGACGTTTTATAAAGACAAGAAACACATAGGTAAATGTGTGATTACAACTAGAATGATTCATGAAGGAAATAAAGAAGAACCTGGTGGAGGAACAAGGAACACGCGGTGTTGTGAGTTTTCAGTTTGCACGTTGGTCCTCTGGAGGAGGCTGGGGGCTCCTTGACTCTCACCTTCATCACCTTCATCTTCCCTGTCCCCAGCAGCGGTGAGCTCCGTGGGGGTCCTGCCCCCTGCAGGGTTGGGAGAGGGAGGGGGAGGCGGGCAGGCACGGAGTTGGGTGTCTGCAGGTCACCCGACACCTGCCTCCTCCCAACCTAGGGGCTTCTGAAGCAGAATTCATGAGGAACACTGGACAGGACACTCATTCTCTGGGGTTTGTTTTCAAATTTGTCAAGACTTATTTGTTCTTCAGCCTTCTTACAAAGGTAGGGTTTTTTTTCAATTTAAGTACTTCGAATTCTTGAACTAAAGGTGCTTTGTAAACTCAAACTATAAACTAAATCACAAAGATAGCTTGCAGCTTTTAAATAAAATGATTTGCACTTCCTTTAGTTTCTTTCAATATCAGTGGGGCATAGAAATATAACATCTTATTGTACTCATTTAAGATGAAAGCTTGTTATAGTAGTTTTTATTTGTTTGTCTCTCCTTTTTGTTTTAAATCTAAAGGGTATTGTTCCTTTGAGTAAAAAATGGCATCATTACTTAGAGAACTATTAATTAGTTAGAGGAAACTATCCAAATTACAGTTGTTCATGTGGAATCACTCTCAGAAACTTTATTATTCTATACATTATAGTCAGTAAAGCACAATTTTTAAGTACAATTCAGGTAACAAATAGTCCAAGATGTTTAAGATCTTTTACTTTGTATACTTAAAGTATTTGTAGTTTGTATTGGGAGTCTTAGTTATATTTTTGAAATCTTTTTGTTTATTCTTTTATAATTATTAATAGCAATAGGTTATTTAAAATGTTCATAGGAAATATTTGAAATTATAATATGGAAAGTTGTATATGGTTTTCTTATTAAACATTTTTTAAAAGAAAAACAAGACCACCCAATATATTAAAATCTACTTTAAATAGACCTACCTTTAAGTGCATCTCATCATATACACACAAGGAAATGCAAACTACTTTTCACAGTGTCCATTAGAACATATTAATAATAAACGATTTTTTTCTGTTACTTATAAATGACAGGAAAGTCTTCACAAATTATATAGACAATATCATAGACAGGTGTTTTCTCAGTTTAATGAATAATTATGATTTTTTTTTAAGAGAGAGAGAGAGCATGGGGGAGTAGGGGCAGAGGGGGAGAGGGAATCTTAAGCAGGCTCTACGCTCAGCACAGGGCCCAATGTGGGGCTCCATCTCACGATTGTGAGATCATGACCTGAGCTGAAACCAAGAGTCGGTTGCTTAACTGAGCCACCCAGGTGCCCCTGAACAATTATAATGATTTCTGATTTTAAAAACATGTCATGGAACAAATACTTGCTTACTGGCTTAATTTGAAAAGTGCTAAGAAAATCTTCAGCTCAAATAGTCTCCTTCACTGGCACCAAATTTTACCATTAGCATTTAATTTCTTTTATGTTAAGGTTTGCTTCTCCTGATGAGCTTTGTTTTTTATTGTTAATGTTGCTTAAATGTGTTCTATTTCAGAGAGGACAATAATTAAATCCTCCATGATGCCTTAGTGAGCTTGATTCTATTAAGCTGCTTTGCTCTCTGGAAACCAGTTGCGGGGTGGGGGGGGCCACAGAGATTCTGAAAGGGACCAGAACCAAAAAGTAGGGTTGCGGTAGGGCTGGCCCAGAACAAGGAGTAATGGTCACTGATCCTGTGCAATTATCAGAGGTTTCTGGGTGGCAAACATGTGCCTTGCCTCGGTCTTTAGCCCGAGGGCTTTCTCTGATGAATTCAGCACACTGATCAAAGGGTTTGCATTGGTCTCGTTTATTCATTCCGTCAATGAGAACTTGAGAATGAAAGAGATGGTTAAATGCCGACTGAAGTGAAATGTTTAAAAAATTAATTTGTCCTTCACTATTGTGTGTTTCAGAGACTGGAGCACAAGGAAGTGTTAGTGGGTTTGTTGTTCCTGGTTTTCCCGTTCATTCCAGCCAGCAATCTCTTCTTCAGGGTGGGTTTTGTGGTGGCCGAGAGAGTCCTTTACATGCCTAGGTAATTATTGCTCCTGATTTCCTCTTTACGAGACCTGCCTTCTGTCACCAACATGGATAGTTCCAGAGGGACGGTCCTTTGCGTGTGTCACAATTAGGTCCTCGTGTTGCTGAGGCGTGTATTACCTCCGCTTTCACAACAGCCACAGGGAGGTCTGGGCGAGCTCATGCTTGCACCTGTTCACTCCGGCTCACAGCAGCTTACCTCCAGCTGGGAGCTTGACGGCTAAATGGGAAGTACTGACTTGAGTATATTCGGGATTCCAGTGGCAATCATTTACCCCAATATCTATGTTTCATTAAACGTAATTGTAGTAATTTTCTAGAAATATTTGATTTGCATAAAATTATTAACTATGTTAAGTAGTACTATTATAATTAATTTCTTCCTGTCTTCTTTCTTTCTTCCTTCTTTTTTCTTCCAACCTTAGGAAATAATTTTTTTAAGTTTTTCAGCTTTAATTCTAATATGTACAGTGTTGTATTAGTTTCAGATGTACAAAGTAGTGAATCAACACTTCCACACATCACCCGTGCCTATCACAAGAGCGCTCCTTAATCCCCATCACCTATTTCACCCATCCGCCCACCCACCTCCCTTCTGGTAACCATCAGTTTGTTCTCTATAGTTAAGAGTCTGTGCCTTCAGGGTGCCTGGGTGGCTCAGTCATTAAGTGTCTGCCTTTGGCTCAGGTCATGATCCCAGCTTCCTGGGATGGAGACCCGCATCCGGCTCTCCACTCTGCGGGAAGCCTGCTTCTCCCTCTCCCACTCCCCCTGCTTGGTGTTCCCTCTTGCTGTGTCTCTCTCTGTCAAATAAATAAATAAATAAATAAAATCTTAAAAAAAAAAAGTCTGTTTCTTCATTTGTCTCTCTCCTTTTTTTTTCTTTGCTCATTTGTTTTGTTTCTTGTTTCACAAATGAGTGAAATCATATGGTATTTGTCTTTCCCTTGCTGACTTGTTTTGCTTAGTATAATACTCTCTAGCTCCGTCCATGTTGTAAATGGCAAGATTTCAGTCTTTTTTATGGCTGAATAACATTCCATTGTGTATATACACCCACATGCTACATCTTCTTTATCCATTCATCTATCAATCGACATTTGTGCTGCTTCCATAAATTGACTATAGTAAATAATGCTGCTATATGAAATAAGTCAGTCAGAGAAAGACAAATACCATATGATTTCACTCATATGTGGACTTTAAGAAACAAAACAGATGAACATAGGGGAAGGAAAAAAAAGAGAGAGGGAAGCAAACCATTAGAGATTCTTAACAAGAGAGAACACACTGAGGTTGATGGAGGGAGGTGGGTAGGGGTTGGGCTAGATGGGCGATGGATATCAAAGAGGGCACTTGTCAAGCACGGGATGTTATATGTAGGTGATGAATCACTAAATTCTACTCCTGACACCTATATGTTAACTAACTAGAATTTAAATAAAAATTTGAAACAAAAAATATGCTGCTATAAACAGGGGTTCACGTATCCCTTTGAATTAGTGTTTTCATATTTTGCAGATAAACACCCAGTAGTATGATTACTGGATCCTAGGGTAGTTCTATTTTTAACTTTTTGAAGAACCTCCATACTGTTTTCCACTGTGGCTGCATCAGTTCTCATTCCCACCAACAGTGCAAGAGGGTTCTTTTTTCTCCACATCCTCACCACTTGTTGTTTCTTGTATTTTTTATTTTAACCATTCTGACAGGTGGGAGGTGAGATCCCACTGTGGTTTTGATTTGCATTTCCCTGATGATCAGTGATGTTGAGCATCTTTTCATCGTCTATTGGCCATCTGGATAACTTCTTTGGACAAATATCTATTCATGTCTTCTGCCCATTTTTTAATTGGATTATTTGTTTTTTGGGTGTTGAGTTCTGTAAGTTCTTTATATACTTAGGATACTAACCCTTTATCAGATATGTCATTTGTGAATATCGTCTCCCATTCTGCAGGTTGTCTTTCAATTTTGTTGATTGTTTCCTTTGCTGTGTAGAAGCTTTTTATTTTGATGTAGTCTCAATAGTTTATTTCTGCTTTTCTTTCCCTTGCCTCAGGGGACATATCTAGAAGGAAGTTGCTACAGCCAATGTCAGAGACCACGCTCTTTTCTAGAATTTTTATGGTTTCAGGTCTCACATTTAGGTCTTTATGTATGGTGTAAGGAAGTGGTCCAGTTTCATTCTTCTGCATGTTGCTGTCCAGTTTTCCCAATGCCATTTGTGGAAGAGACTGTTTTTTTACCATTAGATATTCTTTCCTGCTTTGTGGAAGATTAATTGACCATAAAATTGTGAGTGCATTTCTGGGTTTTCTATTTTGTTCCATTGATCTATGTGTCTGTTTTTGTGCCAGTACTGCCTTGATCACTACAGCTTTATAATATAACTTGAAGTTTGGAATTGTGATACCTCCAGCTTTGCTTTTCTTTTTCAAAATTGCTTTGGCTATTCAGAGGTTGTTTCTTTTTTATTTGATGTAAAAATGAGAAATAAGCTAAGAGAGTGGTATGCTTAAAAAATGCTAAAAATAAGAACTGTGTGACAGGATATGTTAATTATTGCAGGACTGTAGTAACCATTTCACTATATAGATAGATATATCAATCAAATCATGTTGTCTGCCTTTAAATGTATGCAATTTTTATGTAAAAATATATAAATAAATGGAAATTTTGAAATTTTTAATAATTAACATAAATAAATATAAAAATGAGAACAATATCAAGAAACCTCCCTTTGAGAAAAAAATGGCATAAAAAGTATAAAGAGCATTCAGGCATATAAGATTACATAATGCCACTTAGCTCTAAATATTTGAACTATGCTACGTCTTGTCTGTTCTCTTGTCTTATTCAATTATAGGCATTCCAAGGCAATGTTTCTTTCTGGATTCTTGGAAATTACCCTGAATCAAGAAACAGAGTGTTCTGCCAGTTATCAGTTGTGTGTCCAGGAGAAAGACACTAAGTTTCTTTGGGCCAGGTTTTCTCACATTTTAGAATCAAGGCATATGATTAAATAATCTCTGAAATTATATCGTTTTAGAAATGTTGTATAACAATGCCCAGTATCTGAAAGTCAGTGATTATAAACCAAAGAATTATAAAGAAATTATTATTCTTATGACTTTGAGCTAGCAATAAAAGTGATCAAAATTATACATTTTATTAGAAATGGATTTCAAAATTGTGGCTCCCCTAAGATCAAAGTACGTAATAGCTTTCTTGAGACATTTCGAAGTCTTATTTTCAATTGACTAAAGGAGTAGTCAGTTCATTTTGTGCCTTATAAGGCTTCAGCACAATTTGAGAAGCAGTTAATTGCTTAATAAATACTATTCAATAAGATTAAAAATAGGTCAATAATCCTGGGTATTCTGTATGTGCCCTCACTCTCTCCATTCTAACTTCAAAAGTGCCAAATATCACCTGCCTCCTAACTGCACTTTGAAATCTGTATAAAGGGAATGGGAAAGGTTATTTGGTATTGGCTACCTGCTTTAGCACTGCAGAGTTTATGGTCAGAATTTCATCAGCCAAATACATGGGAATAATCTTTTATTCTGATAACAAGTGCCAGTTTTATGGGTGTCCTTTTTGAATAAGAAGACATATTTATGGCTTAAATTGACCCATTACAAATTTCTTGCCCTCTTATTTTTATCCAGAAGGAGACACATAATTTGATGGCTCCTTTTTCATGTTTCAGTCATATTTCAAATGGCTAAAATTTCTTACAGTTGAAGTTGAAATAGTTAATGAGAGATGTCAAAATAAGTAATAGGTTCTGATCTTTCATCCACAAGCCAGAATAAGATAATTTGTTCACTTTAGTACGAAAGTGTAAATCCCAAGCTAACCGAAAACTTGAATGGGCTGGAATAAAGGAAAAGTAGACAGAATTAGCAAAGGCAGAAATAAAATGTGGGATAGAACTTACTAGAATAATTGAGAATACAGATGGAGAAACTGGATAAATAATTGGGGAAGAGGAAAAACTAAAAATGGCTATCAACTTAAAAAGAGATGTTCTTTATACTGCACAATACCTAAACTTATAGATATTTGAGACATGAAGAATTTGAAGAATGGCCTTCTGTTATTTTCTATTGTGAGTAAAAATTTCCATTCATATCTATCAATATAAAGTGAAAAACTTTAATCAAGTAAGAATCTTAATAAAAATGAAGTTCCATATTTATTTCTTGAGATACAGTGTGCAGAATGTTATATACAATACGTGGGATCCATTCTGATGCACTATCTGTGTATGTGAGTCTCTGATGTTTCGGAGTCTCTGGGAAAGAGAGATGCTTAATTGGTACTGAATCTAGTTCCTGCCAATGCCACATCATCAGCAAAGGCATTTTTTGTTATCAGAAACTTAGTTTAGGAAATGTAATCAAAAGAACACTGAACTAGCTGGTAACCTTGGAAAAGCATTGAAATTTGCCAAATTACCACTCCGATCTGTAAAATGAGATGGTTGACCTTTTTCGGTGACTTCCAAATGTTGGTTGAAGGAACACTGTGGACTGTCGGTCCGTGACTGATCGGTGGCCACGTGGAAATTAAAGGAAGACAGTGTAGCGAATTCTTCATAAAGCTGAGTCTATGCAGTTTTTAAATTCTGAGTTTATGTCTGTTCTACTTTATTGCTGTTAGAACTTTCTTTCATTTATGAAATGATAATAAAGGCAAATGGTTGTTGTATTTATTAATATCCTTATTTTGGAAAGTTACATTAATTAATAATTATTACTATTCTTACTTAACAACCCCCTGACAGTACTCCCAGTCTTTTTTTAAAATCTTTTTTTTTTTAAATTCTGGTGCCACAAGGTTACATGATTTCTAAGATTTCATTTACCTCTAAAGTTCAATCATTTTGTGATTCAAAGTATTGTAGAGAATAGGTAGGTACTGGGCAAGGTTGAGCCATCTGATGGGATATGAGTCATTCCAGATTTTAAGGAGTCTAAACCACAAAAAAATCATAGAAATCCCAGAAACCAGGCACAGCCTTGATGCTTTGTTTGGCATTCTCATAGAACTACTATACTAGAGAAGCAGGAAAAGCAATGTGGCCTTGTCAAAAAACATTCTACTAAAACACTAGCAAATATATCAGGATACAATTTCACAGTTCTGAAATGTAGTGCACCTGTGTGCGCATGACTATGTACATAGATATCTGATGGCTCCTGGTCCTGAATCTATTTGTCATGCATTCCTGTCATGGCTACTTGAAGCACAAAAACAAGTCTCTGTCTTCATAACATAAGAATTATTTGATAAGAATGGCAAGAGGAAAAGAAAAACTTTTTAATCAGGTATAGAATTCTGCTGCCAGAGGGGGTGGAGCAAGATGGCAGAGGAGTAGGAGACCTGGATTTCGTCTGGTCTCAGGAATTTAGCTGAATAGAGATCAAACCATTCTGAACACCTACGAACTCAACAGGAGATCGAAGAGAAGAATAGCAACAACTCTCTGAACAGAAAAGCGACCACTTTCTGGAAGGTAGGACGTGCGGAGAAGTGAATCCGAGGCGATATTCGGAAGGATAGACGGCGGGGGAGGGGCCTCCGTCGGCCGCTTCTGGCAAGTGATAGAGCCGCGGAGCACAAAATTGGAACTTTTGGAAGTCGGCTCCGCTGAGGGACATCGGCTCCAGTGGCTAAGCTGAGCGTGGAACCCTCGCGGGACACTGTGGTCTCAGGACCCTCGGGGTCACAGAGAGACCGGGGGTGCCTGAGTGCGGCAGAGCTCCCAGGTATTGGAGCGGGGAAGCCGGCTGCAGAGACGGAGCCAAGGCACGGGCTCTCAGCTCGGGGTTGCCATAAACTGTGATCTGCGGCCCAGTCGGGCCACTGCTCCTCCAGCAGGGACCCAACAAGCGGCAGAGCCGGGGAGACTCCCCTTCCTCCCCGGGGAGGAGCGGCGCGGGAGCGCACCGCAGGGATCTGCTGGGTTTAGAGACTCCACACGGGGTCGGGTGCCAGAGATAGAAACGCTAGGTCACAGGCCGGGTGAGCGCGGAGTGTGGCCGGAGACCAGGGACACGGGAGTGACTGACTGCTTTTCTCTGGGGGTGCAC
This sequence comes from Eumetopias jubatus, assembly GCF_037043125.1. NCBI lineage: Eukaryota > Metazoa > Chordata > Mammalia > Carnivora > Otariidae > Eumetopias > Eumetopias jubatus. The sequence continues at coordinate 65,805,695 of NW_028274814.1, forward strand.
TGAGGAGTGGGGCCCCGAGTTCTCAGCTCCTCCAGGCGGAGATTGGGAGGCCACCATTTTCACTCTCATCCTCCAAAGCTGTACCGAGAGCTTGCAGGGAACAAAAGCTCCTGAGAGCAAACCCGAGCAGATTGCTTAGCCCGGACCGACAAGGGTGGGGCAATTCCGCCTCCGGCAAAGACATTTGGAAACAACGGCAACAGGCCCCTCCCCCAGAAGATCAGCACGAACAGCCAGCAAGCCAAGACCAAGTTTACCGACCAAGGAGAACGGGAGAACTCCAGCGCTAGGGGAATACTGCACATAGAATTCATGGCTTTTTTACCATGATTCATTAGTTTTTCAAAGTTAATATTTTTTAGCTGTTTTTTTTCGAATTTCTCTTTTTCCCTTTTTCAACCAACATCTTATCAATCCCTTTTTTTAAAAAAATTTTTTTATTTTTCATTTTTAGAGTCATACTTTATCCCTTCATAGTAGTTACCCTTATTTTTGGCATATATATATATATATAAGTTGTTCTCTCTTTAAAATGTTGAGATACAGTTTCTTCTAACGGATCAAAATATACCCTAAATCACTAGTGTACAGCTTTGTTCTAGTCTCCTGCCTGATCACATTCTCTCCCTTTTTTTTCTTTTTTTTTTAAATCTTCTTATTTCTTTTTTCAAACAACTTCTTATCTTATCAATTCCTTTTATAAAATCTTTTATAATTTTCATCTTTATATTCATCTTCCATCCCTTCATTGTATCAACCCTTATTTTGTACATATATAAGTCTTTCTTCCTTTAAAATTTTAGGAGGCACTTTCTTCTAACAGACCAAAATACGCCCAAAATCTAGTGTGTGGCACTGATCTATGCACTAGCCTGATCATATTTGATCATATTCTGTTTTTTTTTGTTTTGTTCTGTTTTTGTTTGTTTTTATCTTTTTCTTTTTTTTCTCTCTCTTTCTTTTTTCTTTCTTTCTCTTTCTTTTCCCCTGGTTTCAGGTCTTTTCTGATTTGTATAGAGTATATTTGCTGGGGACATTGTTAACCTGTTAGCATTTTGTTCTCTCATTCATCTATTCTCCTCTGGACAAAATGACAAGACGAAAAAAATCACCTCAGCAAAAAGAACAAGAGGTAGTACCATCTGCCAGGGACCTACTCAATACGGACATTAGTACGATGTTGGACCTAGAGTTCAGAATCATGACTTTAAAGATACTAGCTGGGCTTGAAAAAAGCGTGGAAGTTATTAGAGAAACCTTTCTGGAGAAATAAAAGAACTAAAATCTAACCAAGTCAAAATCAAAAATGCTATTGAGGTGCAATCAAAAATGGGGGCACTAACTGCTAGGATAAATGAGGCAGAAGAGAGAATCAGTGATATAGAAGATCAAATGATGGAAAATAAAGAGGCTGAGAAAAAGAGAGAGAAACAACTACAGGATCATGAGGGCAGAATTCAAGAGATAAGGGATACGATAAGATGAAACAACATTAGAATAATTGGGATCCCAGAAGAAGAAGAAAGACAGAGAGGGGCAGAAGGTATATTGGAGCAAATTATAGCAGAGAACTTCCCTAATGTGGGGAAGGAAACAGGCATCAAAATCCAGGAGGCACAGAGAACCCCTCTCAAAATCAATAATAATAGGTCAACACCCCGACATCTAATAGTAAAACTTACGAGTCTCAGAGACAAAGAGAAAATCCTGAAAGCAGCTCGGGAGAAGAGATATGTAACCTACAATGGTAGAAAGATTAGATTGGCAACAGACCTATCCACAGAGACCTGGCAGGCCAGAAAGGACTGGCATGATATCTTCAGAGCACTAAACGAGAAAAATATGCAGCCAAGAATACTATATCCAGCTAGGCTGTCATTGAAAATTGAAGGAGAGATAAAAAGCTTCCAGGGCAAACAAAAACCCAAGGAATTTGCAAACACGAAACCAGCCCTCCAAGAACTATTGAAAGGGGTCCTCTAAGCAAAGACAGAGCCTAAAAGCAACACAGACCAGAAAGGAACACAGACAATATACAGTAACAGTCACCTTACAGGCAATACAGTGGCACTAAATTCATATCTTTCAATAGTTACCCTGAATGTAAATGGGCTCAATGCCCCAATCAAAACACACAAGGTATCAGATTGGATTAAAAAAACAATACCCATTGATATGCTATCTGCAAGAGAATCATTTTAGACCCAAAGACACCCCCACATTGAAAGTGAGGGGGTGGAAAACCATTTAGCATGCTAACGGACACCAAAAGAAAGCTGGGGTGGCAATCCTTATATCAGACAAATTAGATTTTAAACCAAAGACTGTAATAAGAGATGAGGAAGGACACTATATCTTACTTAAAGGGTCTATCCAACAAGAAGATCTAACAATTGTAAATATTTATGCCCCAAACATGGGAGCAGCCAATTATAAAAGCCAATTAATACCAAAAGCAAAGAAACACACCGACAACAATACAATAATAGTGGGGAACTTTAACACCCCCCTCACTGAAATGGACAGATCATCTAAGCAAAAGATCAACAAGGAAATAAAGACTTTAAATGACACACTGGACCAAATGGACTTCACAGATACATTCAGAACATTCCATCCCAAAGCAACAGAATACACATTCTTCTCTGGTGCCCATGAAACATTCTCCAGAATTGATCATATCCTAGGTCACAAATCAGGTCTCAACCAGTACCAAAAGATTGGGATTATTCCCTGCATATTTTCAGACCACAATGCTTTGAAACTAGAACTCAATCACAAGAGGAAAGTCGGAAAGAACTCAAATACATGGAGGCTAAAGAGCATCCTACTAAAGAATGAATGGGTCAACCAGGAAATTAAAGAAGAATTAAAACAATTCATGGAAACCAATGAAAATGAAAACACAACTGTTCAAAACCTTTGGGATGCAGCAAAGGCAGTCCTGAGAGGAAAGTATATATAGCAATACAAGCCTTTCTCAAGAAACAAGAAAGGTCTAAAATACACAACCTAACCCTACACTTAAAGGAGCTAGAGAAAAAATGGCAAATAAAGCCTAAACCCAGCAGGAGAACAGAAATAATAAAGATCAGAGCAGAAATCAATGAAATAGAAACCAAAAGAACAGTAGAACACATCAACAAAACTAGGAGCTGGTTCTTGGAAAGAATTAACAAGATTGATAAACCCCTGGCCAGATTTATCAAAAAGAAAAGAGAAATGACCCAAATCAACAAAATCATGAATGAAAGAGGAGAGATCACAACCAACACCAAAAACATACAAACAATTATAAGAACATATTATGAGCAACTCTATGCCAGCAAATTAGATAACCTAGAAGAAATGGGTGCATTCCTAGAGATGTGTCAACTACCAAAATTGAACCAGGAAGAAATAGAAAACCTGAACAGACCGATAACCCCTAAGGAAATTGAAGCAGTCATCAAAAATCTCCCAAGAAACAAAAGCCCAGGGCCAGATGGCTTCCCAGGGGAATTCTACCAAACATTTCAAGAAGAATTAATACCTATTCTCCTGAAGCTGTTCCAAAAAATAGAAATGGAAGGAAAACTTCTAAACTAGTTTTATGAGGCCACCATTACCTTGATCCCAAAACCAGACAAAGACCCCATCAAAAAGGAGAATTACAGACCAATACCCTTGATGAACATGGATGCAAAAATCCTCACCAAAATACTAGCCAATAGGATCCAACAGTACATTAAAAAGATTATTCACCACGACCAAGTGGGATTTATCCCTGGGCTGCAAGATTGGTTCAACATCCACAAATCAGTCAATGTGATACAATACATTAATAAAAGAAAGAACAAGAACCATATGATCCTCTCAATAGATGCAGAAAAAGCATTTGACAAAGTACAGCATCCTTTCTTGATCAAAACTCTTCGGAGTATAGGCATAGAGGGTACATACCTCAATATCATAAAAACCATCTATGAAAAACCCACAGCGAATATCATTCTCAATGGGGAAAAACTGAGAGCCTTCCCCCTAAGGTCAGGAACACGGCAGGGATGTCCACTATCACCACTGCTATTCAACATAGTATTAGAAGTCCTAGCCACAGCAATCAGACAACAAAAAGAAATAAAAGGCATCCAAATCGGCAAAGAAGAAGTCAGACTCTCACTCTTTGCAGATGATATGATACTGTATGTGGAAAACCCAAAAGACTCCACCCCAAACTGCTAGAACTCATACAGGAATTCAGTAAAGTGGCAGGATATAAAATCAATGCACAGGAATCAGTGGCATTTCTATACACCAACAAGAAGACAGAAGAAAGAGAAAATAAGGAGTCGATCCCATTTACAATTGCACCCAAAACCATAAGATACCTAGGAATAAATCTAACCAAAGAGGCAAAGAATCTGTACTCAGAAAACTATAAAACACTCATGAAAGAAATTGAGGAAGACACAAAGAAACGGAAACACGTTCCATGCTCATGGATTAGAAGAACAAATATTGTGAAGATGTCAATGCTACCTAGAGCAATCTACACATTCATTGCAATCCCTATCAAAATACCATCCACTTTTTTCAAAGAAATGGAACAAATAATCCTAAAATTTGTATGGAGCCAGAAAAGACCCTGAATAGCCAGAGGAATGTTGAAAAAGAAAAGCAAACCTAGTGGCATCACAATTCCGGACTTCAAGCTCTATTACAAAGCTGTCATCATCAAGACAGTATGGTACTGGCACAAAAACAGACACATAGATCAATGGAACAGAATCGAGAGTCCAAAAATGGACCCTCAACTCTATGGTCAACTAAACTGCGACAAAGCAGGAAAGAATGTCCAGTGGAAAAAAGACAGTCTCTTCAACAAATGGTGTTGGGAAAATTGGACAGCCACATGCAGAAGAATGAAACTGGACCATTTCCTTACACCACACACAAAAAGAGACTCCAAATGGTTGAAAGACCTCAATGTGAGACAGGAGTCCATCCAAATCCTAGAGGAGAACACAGGCAGCAACCTCTTCAACCTCAGCCGCAGCAACTTCTTCCTAGAAACATCGCCAAAGGCAAGGGAAGCAAGGGCAAAAATGAACTATTGGGACTTCATCAAGATAAAAAGCTTTTGCACAGCAAAAGAAACAGTCCACAAAACCTAAGACGACAGAATGGGAGAAGATATTTGCAAATGACATATCAGGTAAAGGGCTAGTATCCAAAATCTATAAAGAACTTATCAAATGCAACACCCAAAGAGCAAATGATCCAATCAAGAAATGAGCAGAGGACATGAACAGACATTTTTCCAAAGAAGACATCCAAATGGCCAACAGACACATGAAAAAGTGCTCAACATCGCTCGGCATTAGGGGAATCCAAATCAAAACCTCAATGAGATACCACCTCACACCAGTCAGAATGGCTGAAATTAACAAGTTAGGAAAGGACAGATGTTGGCGGGGATGTGGAGAAAGGGGAACCCTCCTACACTGTTGGTGGGAATACAGGCTGGTGCAGCCTCTCTGGAAAACAGTATGGAGGTTCCTCAAAAAGTTGAAAATAGAGCTACCCTATGACCCAGCAATTGCACTACTGGGTATTTACCCAAAGATACAAATGTAGGGATCTGAAGGGGTACGTGCACCCCAGTGTTTATAGCAGCAATGTCCACAATAGCCAAACTATGGAAAGAGCCAAGATGTCCATGGACAGATGAATGGATAAAGAAGATGTGGTATATATATACAATGGATTAGGGGCGCCTGGGTGGCTCAGTTGTTAAGTGTCTGCCTTTGGCTCAGGTCATGATCCCAGGATCCTGGGATCGAGCCCTGCATCGGGCTCCGTACTCGGTGGGAAGCCTGCTTCTCCCTCTCCCACTCCCCCTGCTTGTGTTCCCTCTCTCGCTGTGTCTCTCTCTGTCAAATAAATAAATAATCTTTTTTAAAAAAATGGAATATTATGCAGCCATCAAAAGGAATGAAATCTTGCCATTTGCAATGACGTGGATGGAACTGGAGGGTGTTATGCTGAGTGAAATAAGTCAATCAGAGAAAGACATGTATCATATGACCTCACTGATATGAGGAATTCTTAATCTCAGGAAACAAACTGAGGGTTGCTGGAGTGGTGGGGGGTGGGAGAAATGGGTGGCTGGGTGATAGACATTGGGGAGAGTATGTGCTATGGTGAGCACTGTGAATTGTGTAAGACTGTTGAATCACAGACCTGTACCTCTGAAACAAATAATACATTATATGTTAAAAAAAAAAAAAAGAAGATAGCAGGAAGGGAAGAATGAAGGGGGAAATCAGAGGGGGAGACGAACCATGAGAGACTATGGACTCTGAGAAACAAACTGAATGTTCTAGAGGGGAAGGGGTGGGGGGATGGGTTAGCCTGGTGATGGGTATTGAAGAGGGCACATTCTGCATGGAGCACTGGGTGTTATGCACAAACAATGAATCGTGGAACACTACATCAAAAACTAATGATGTAATCTATGGTGATTAACATAACATAATAAAAAAATGCAATGTTGTATTTTATACTTACAATATGTCTCAATTCAGAATCACAGTTCAAGCACTCAACAGACACGGGTGGCTATGTATTAGAACAGATCTAGAGACTTAAATAATTTGTCTTTCTCACACCAAAGCCTGAACTCTTGTCATGAGAAGGCTATATTGCTTCTCATGCCTAGAGATGTCACATAATTTTTAGAGCTGGTAGAAAATCAATGACATGAGTGGAGATATCTCATATTAAAAACTAAATTAGAACCTAACAGTTTCTTGGAAAGTAAAATGAATGACCTTGCTCTCCAGGTTGCTTTGTGAATATGCTAAGGCTAGTGTAGGAAAAAAAGAGATAGCTATATCTCTCTGTGCTGAATATAAAGAAGCTCTTCAGACCCAGTCTGTAGGACAGGGAGCTAGGAAATTGATAGATGGTTTGAAATTTTTTTTCTTTTTTTTAATTTATTTAATTTTTTTTATTATGTTCAGTTTGAAAATTTTTGAATCTGAAAAGCTCTGGACTGCAGTTACACAGTCTTCTGGAAATGTTCCCATTCATCAGATCTTTGGATGAAGAAATCCACAAGGCTCTATTTGTTTTGTCTCACAGAAGCCAGCAGCTTCCAGGTCAAGTCTGACACCAGGATTCTTTCCTGTATAGAAGTCATGGACCCCCGAGCCTCAGCTGCTGCAGCCTCAAACACCAGCCTGGCATTCCTGGGCTTCACTCTAACATCTCAGACCAACATCCATGATGCCGAAATAAGAGCTTATCTCCAGTAATTTCTCAAGTGCACATAAATGGAGGAACTCAACAGATCAGAATCTAGTAAGTTAGGGATATTTTTGGTCTAGATCTTATTAAAATTTAAGTAAATTTAAAGTAAATTTCAATAAATCTGAAACCTACTTTTAATTTTTTACGTCACTTTACCTGGCTTTTTAAAAAGTCCTAAATCATGAAGTGTGATGTCAGTCCTTCAATAGGAGCCTGGAAGTTTGTAGATAATTTGAAGCATGGTTTTAATGATTAGGAAGGAGAAGCCGGAGGAGGAGAAAAGAAGAAAAAAAGGAAGACGCATTGTGACAATTCTTCCAAATATTTTTTCTTCCTATGAAATGGTTACATATCAGAGAAAGAACTTTGATAAAGCCTGAGATTAAAATACTGAGGATTAAGGGAGCTAAAACTGCATTCTTTGAATAGTGTCTTCAGATTACAAGAATCATGTGTGATTTGCTTTTACACTAAAATGTTTTAAAATTAGAGAACATAAAAATCTTCACATTAAGACATGCATCTATAACATGCAGTGTTTGGTAAATGGGATAAATATTTGATGGATAATTTTTTTAGAAACAGAAATATGACTCTTACTTGGAATTTAACCTAAAAGATCTCCTTTATACTTTCTGCATATGAAAAATAACATAGCTATTTATAATGGTACATTAAATCAGTATTTCTCTCTTTCTTTCTCTTCCTTCCTTCCTTCCTTCCTTCCTTCCTTCCTTCCTTTTGTTTCTTTTATCAGCAAGCTTGGTACATACAGTTCTTCATAAAATATATGAAGGTTTTGGGGCCAATACTGGGCCAACTGGTTCAGTGCAAGAAAAATAATCAAGATAAGCATTTCCTTGCAGGTCCACCTGTACCAGAGCTCTCAAGACTGTAGCCTTCAGTTAAGAAAATTAAGAAACTTCTATGCCCCAGGGGATCCTTATACTAAATTGTATTACTATTTTTTATACAAACTGGAGATTTGGAGGAAAAAACTGTTTCCCCACTGCACATTTACTCTGTGATTAACACTTGTTACACTATATCTTATTTTTTTCCTTGTCTTTATTCCTGGTATTAGTTTCCTAGGGCTGCCACAACAAATTACCACAAATTGGGTGATCTAAAACTACAGGAACTTATGCTCTCCTAGTTCTGGAGATCAGAATTCCAAAATCAAGGCATTGGCAAGGCCATGTTCCCTCCAAAGTCTCTGGGAGAGAACCCTTCCTCGACTCTTCCAGGTTCTGATGGCTCCAGATGTGGGACTGCATGGCGACCAACCTCTGCCTCTGTCCACAGCGGACCTTCCCTGTAAGTTTCTATTTTGTGTGTCTCTTATAAGGACTCTTGGCTTTGGATTTAGGACCCACCTAGATAACCCGGCATGATCTCTTCTCAAGATCCTTAAATTAAGTACATTTGCATAGACCCTTTTCCAAATAAGGTTACATTCACTGGATACATGGAAGTACCTTTTGGGGGGCCACTATTCACCACCACCCCCAGCAAATCTCAAGTTCCTTCAGACATAAACTCACATAGTCACTGGTACCTAGCAAATGACTTGCCGCTTCAATTCTAAATAAATACTTGAGAAAGAATGAGTGAAGAAGAAATAGATAATGCAGTGGTGTTTTTAAATTATAAGAACCTTGGTTCTGTTTGTAAGGGAGGAAATTTTATTTTTCCTCTATCCATTTTAGGTTCATCAGCTGGAGCCTTGTAAATTATATTGACAAAAGGCAGATTCACAAGAGAAAAACAAGTTTTTATTAATATGCTCATAGTGCCCAACCAAGGGGCACAAAGCGATGAGTAATTCGAAGAGATTGTTAGAACTTAAGCCTATGTAGCATCTTAGCAAAGGACAATAATTTTGCACAGAAGTGACAAAACAAAGCAAAAGGACTTTGAGCTTCGAGGGCACAAGTTGCGGGAAGGAAATACATAGGGAAACTAAGGGTAGAAAAGGGGTAGTTAGTAAGGTTTGTGTGGAGGTTCCTCTGGCGCCACCTGCAGGTCTATGAGGAGCTAGATCAGGATTGCCTATGGTGATGAACTTCTGTCCCTCCTGGTGGGGCGGGGGGAGGGGGAAACCTTTATAAACGGATGTCCTGCAAATAGGGGAAGGGCAGGGAGCTTTCTTTTCGTCTGCTTCTTCTCAATGCCTTCAGCTCAAAATAATCCTTATGCCAAAGTGGGATGTTTTTGGGGTGGCCGATTCCGCTAACCTTCATGTTGTGAACAAAACTATAAAAATTCCGCAGACCATGTTAATCACACTTTTTTCTGATGAGTTTTCCCCTCGGTGTCTGCGGGTGGTACTCCACAAGCCTTTCCTTTCACACTGCGCTGCACCCTGAGCAGTAACAGACCCTCGGAGCCCATTCGCCCAGGAAGGGATAGCAGGCGCGGCGTTTGAACCCTTCGGCCCAAAGGTTGAATTTCCTTTCGGGTTCTGACTCTGCTTTGAAAACGTTTGTGACCTGCACCTGTGGAAAGCCGCTCCCTAGAACTCTTCTGTTTTAGAATGTATCCCCCAGGGGCGCCTGGGTGGCTCAGTTGGTTAAGCAACTGCCTTTGGCTCAGGCCATGATCCTGGAGTCTCGGGATCCAGTCCCAATTTGGGCTCCCTGCTCAGCGGGGAGCCTGCTTCTCCCTCTGACCCTTCCCCTTCTGTACTCTTTCTCGCTCTCTCAAATAAATAAATAAATCCTTAAGGAAAAAAAATAACGTAGCCCCCATCACCTGAACCAGATCAGTTTGCCTTGGATTTTTCAAAATGCAAAAGATGTTTACCTAAAGCTTTGAATTTTTGTTAACGAAAGCGTGGTAGGATTGTGTCTGTCCCCTATCATGACTGTCACTTACAGGTACTCTCAGCAGGTTGTGATGAACTTAGTGACAAGTTAAATTGGCACAGTTTAATTCTTGATAATAGAAAAGAGGTTCTCTTTGCTGCATGTGATTGAAATAAAAAATGAATCCATGGTAAACAGTAAAATCATTGTCTCAAAATTTGAAAGTCATCATCTCTATAAACTGATGTGAATTGGAATGGGAAATGTCATTTTGTCTGTCATTTACAAGCTACGAGGGGTGGTTAGCAAAAGTCCTCTTTTTATGTAGTGATTCAACAAAGTTTAAAAAGTTCTAAAAAACAGTTTTAAAGCTTTGCTAAACATCGTGGATTTGCATTTCCTGATAAATTTCCTTTGGTCGTGCATCAGAAAGTGTAACTGAGAGATGCGAGTGTCTGACTGTTATAAGCACTGCGTGCTGAGCAACCTGTCAAAACAATTACATTCATAATTTTAGGTACCATCAGCCTGTGAATGAGAGACTGTCTCTGTGTGTGAGGGATTACTCCATTCTCTGAGCCAGCAGCGGTGTTCCTTCGACAGGCCTTGAAGAGGCGTCTTAAAGTGCCTCTTCTTTGTATTGAGCTAAACTTGAGTTTGGCTTTTGGTTCTCAAGGTTATGATTTTGCCAAGTTATCAGTAGTTCACACTGGCTCTTTTGTAAAGGTCTCTGGTCAACAGCCCAGATTTTCTCGCAGAGCCAGAGCAAGCCGGCCTCTGCTTGCTTCTTTGTGAAGGCCGGAAGAATACCCGGTCTCTTTCTCATTCCCTTAATTTACCACTCCCAGGAAAAGGACTTGCCCTGCCCAGATCATTGGAGTACAGTCTTCTCACCCGGCACAGCCCTGGCTGTTGTAGTCTGCATTAAAGCAGAAATTGAAAAGAAAACAAACTTTTGTATGGAGAAACACCTTAATCTCAGAGATAGTTATCTCAGCTTCTTAAGAAATGGGATACTTGCCAAGAAATTTTCAAACTTAAGTAGGGTCATTGTATATGGGCTCTCACTAATTTAAATTATCTCAATAAAGTGGCTTCGGAAAAAGATTATCTGGATTTTATGTTATCCAGATGCCTGCGGCAGATGCATTAATTGGAAGGGAATGGTGTTTTCTTGGCGGGGGGGCGGGGGCGGCGCTGGAGCAGAACTGCAAGTCAGATCGCCCTGTCAGACTCCACTGGCAAGAAAGTTATTGAAGCCCTCATCTGTGCAAGGGGATGATGCTAGCACTTATTTCATAGGGGTTTAATACGGACTCTAATTCTAAATTATATAATACATGCACGTGCTGAGTCTGTGCATCTGAGATCCTCTGGCCCGCCTCTCACAAAACCTTTCTCCATGGGATGAGTCTGAGACAGGCTGAGGGACGTGGTTGCTTGAAGCCCATGTCCCTCCTTCCTAGACCAAGTTCTGTCTAGTCAGCACGCCAGGCCCATGTGGCCCTGAGCCCACTTCCAGGGCGTTGCTGCATTCTTCCTCCTGTAAGCCTACCAGGGAACGGCTCCACACCTGAGACGGGCCTGAGGAGCAACTGTTGGCCAGGGTGTGGAGGAAGCTAGGCCTGTGGTGGTACTCCTCCGGGGGTGCTGCACAGAGCAGTGGGACCGCTGGGGCTGGCTTCCCAGGCAATGCCACATCCCCCCCCACATTCCAAGGAATCTGGGGATTCAAAATGTAAACATGGCCTTCCAGGTGTTTCAAAGATATATGGGCCAAGATTGGAAGATAGGATATTTTTTTTTAAAGATTTTATTTATTTGACAGAGAGAGACACAGCAAGAGAGGGAATACAAGCAGGGGGAGTGGGAGAGGGAGAAGCAGCTTCCCGCAGGGCAGGGAGCCTGATGCCAGGCTCGGAGCAGGGAGCCCAGAGCAGGGAGCCTGATTCGGGGCTCCATCCCAGGACCCTGGGATCATGACCTGAGCCAAAGGCAGCCGCTTAACAGCTGAGCCACCCAGGCGCCCCTGGAAGATAGAATATTTTAACAGTTTTTAATAGTTTGTTAGCTTGATTTACAACTCGGAAGTATTCAGACATAGGGTATGTGGCCTCCATTCCTATTCTTGCTTCAGGTCCTGCAAATATCTGGGGCAGGCTCAGGTGAAGAACGTGTGGGGCACTTAGTCAGGACTCAATAGCACTAGCTATCATCATCATTATTATTTGTCATCATTATTCTTGTCTTCTGCCACTTAGGGCAGTTGTGGTCATTCTTCTGGAGTGATTGGAAGATTAGTTTTCTCCTTTCCCTCTGCTCTTCCAGGCGCTGGCTGGATTTCCTGTATGAAGGAAGGAAGCTACTCTTGAGATTTAATGAATAGAGTATTTGGAAGGAAGCAAGGGAAGCAGGGTGAGGATTCCTGGGCTCATTAAAACCCCAGCAGCAAAGGGTAGTGGTTAAACCCATTGTGGACTCCAAAGCCCAAAGTTCCTAGATTCAAATCTTTGCTCAGCTCATTATTAGCAGTCTGACTTTGGCCAACTTAATTCACATTTCTTCCTCTCAGTGTCTTTGTCAGTTAAAATAGTAACATTAAAAATATTGACATAGATCCGGAAATTGCACTTCACTGGGTATTTATTTGAAGGAAATGAAAACACCAACTTGAAAAGATGGAGCATCCCCATGTTCACTGCAGCATTATTTACCATAGCCAAAATATGGAAGCAACCTAAGCATCTATCAAAGAATGAATGGATAAAGAAAATGTGATACACACACACACACACACACACACACACATACACACACAAGAATATGATTCAGCCATAAACAAGAAAAAAATCTTGCCATTTGCAAAAATATGAATGGACCTTGAGAGTATTATGCTAAGTGAAATAAGTGAGACCCAGAAAGGAAGGGACCATATGATCTCACTTATATGTGGAATCTTTTTGAAAAAGCCCCAAGCTCAGAGATCCAGAGAACAGACTGGCGGTTGCGAGCACCTTGTCCAGCCTAGCGGGTAACAGCAAGCTGCTTCTGTGGAGGGTCAGATAGCAAACACTTACCACGTTGTGGGCCATGTGGTTTCTGTTGCCACTCTTCAACTCTGCCATTATAATGGAAAAGCAGCCAGGGACAGTGCAGAAATGAATGAGGATAACCTCGTTCCATAAAATGTATTCCAAAAATTGCTGATGAGCCAGATTTGCTGACTCCTGGGCATTGGCGAGCAACTTCTGAACCTCAAGATCCACTTCTTGTCTCCCCAGGAACTGTTTGGCAGCCATGTCCGTTGGGCACATCAGCATGATCTGTTGGACAACAGCAGGCTGTTTTTAGGAAATCTTGATACTTTAAGGTAGAACACAGGAGAACTGTGGGATGGAAAGGGTCTCGCGGTTGTTCGTTTTAAACAGACTTTTGTTCTGGGGCGTGCGAGGCTTATCAAAGTATTTTTGACATTAATGGATGGTACAGGGTGAGGTGAAGGGCATTCAAGGCCCTCAGTCAAACTATTTCTGCCCAGAGGTCAGTAGAATGGTGACTCCTTTTGGTCAACAATGAACCCTAAGGTTTTGGGGTGCTGGACCAGTCAGCCTACAGGTTTGAAGCCTGGAGTTGGAGGTCACTCAGATGGACTTTCTGATTCTCCAAAGCCAGAAGCCTCAAATTCTTCTTTCTTTCCTTTCCACCTTGATGCCAAAGTTCAGACATCTAGATAGATGAACAGAAAGAAAGTGGAAAGATGCATTTTAAAAGGAGGTATGTATGTTTAGAAATAAAAATATTTAGCTGTACTCTCTAACCACATCAACCTTACTCAGTAGACTGCAGTTCTTTGAGGGCTAGGTCTTTGTTTTATTCATAAATGTGTCCTTATGATTTAGCATGTTAATGGAGACATAATAGAGAATGACTGAATGAATGAATGAATAACTGAATAGTCTATATTCAAATAGATAGATGGATAGATAGTTACATGCATTCACACATACACACACATACATTCCCAAATGGACAGTGACTTATTTTTTATCTAATATAAGATTTCTTGGCCGTAGCTTACTTCGTCCTCCAACTCCTCCATAATTATTTGTAGCTTTCATCTTTGCCAAGAATGAGACTGTTGCTAAACTGTACATGGTAAGGCACACAAAAATCATTCACGTTCTTCTGAGTCCAGTCGGCAAGCGGGAAGCACACCATCGATGATACCCACCAACCCAAAGTCTTTTAGGGACACGATATCAACATACCGAAGTCCCACTCAGACAACATGTGAACTTTGTGTCTGTCAGGAATGCTGGGCCGGAGTCAGGAAGAGCATCGCATCAACACAATTTGTCTGTGACCAGTTCCAAGCTCTGCCACTCGGGAGCCGGCCTGTAGTGGATTTTCCTTCAGCATAAGGACTCCCGCCAAAGTGCCGACTACTAGGCAGCATATCCCTGGAGAGCGAGACCCGTGCCCCTTGGTGACCAGCATCCCTCCCAGAGGCAGGGAGGGAGCTCTCAGGGACTGTCCCCATACAGCCCTGGTGGGACCTGCTGCACCAGAGAGTAGTGTTATAGGAGGCCAGTGACGTGGGGGAGCAGGGGTCAGAGGGCTCCATCGGGATCCGAGAACATGCTGGTGGGACTTGTCATGATGCCTGAGGGGCTGAAATCCAGATAGTTAGAGTAGGTGAGATGAGCATTTCAAGCTGTTCTGTGACCATGAAGAACTAGCAAACAGGCTGCTGTAGCCCGTCAGGGAATTAATTTGTGTTTCTCAAGGGAAGCATGAGCCATTTCTGAAAGTTAGTTATATGGGATCGAATACTCAAGGAGGCTCCACTGCACCCCCGAAGTAATCCTGCCTGTCTCCCTCTGTTTCCCAGCATGGGCTGCTGCATCCTTTTTGTGCACAGATTGAGGAAGCTCTGCACTTGGCTGCATCGATGTGGGGCCACCACGCTGACCATGTGCACTGTGCTGCTGTTATTGCTTTTCTCCTGGAAAATGTGAAGCAGAATGAAACATGGCTGTCAAGAGAGTCCCTGTTCAGGTACGATTAGATGGAGAAAAGCAAATCTCTTCCCATGCATTTCTTTGTTTACATATCAACTTCCAAACAAATGAGGTAACATGGGTGTGGTAATATTTATTAATCAAGAAGATCTCCAAGCAGAAGACATAATTTATTTGAGGTCTTAACTTTAGGGTTTTTTTTTTTCAAAGGATAGTATATGAACATGGGCTGGTTCTAATGTGAATTTAGAAGAGAAGGCTCATGGGAAGGTTTTCCATCTGTGAATTCAGATGGAAACAGTTATTAATGATGATCTGGACTGTAAAATCAGCTATAAACAAAGAGAAACTGATAAGCCTAATTTCATTGCTCAGTCAAGCAGTGTGCCAAAGGCATTCACACAGAAAGAAGAAATAAAAATGCAGTACATTTTTTTAAAGAATATTCCTGGGATCTGTCATCTAGTTACTTTGCAAGGAAACAAAAACCTTTTTCATGTCCTGATAAGTTTTTATGTGGCAGAAGTTTTTCTAAATATAACGATGGTAACTCATAGCCTTACACTTGTAGTAAAGTATAAACTCTCCTCCCCCATCATGCTGAGTGTCCAAGGGTTTCTGCTCTACCCCTTCTCCAGCTCCAGGAACCTTCATCTGGCTTCTGCTTGTATCTCAACATCATTTTTAATGGACCATACAGCCAGTCCAGTCATTTACTCCTGCTAAATTAGCTGTCTATGCTCGTTAAGACTGACTTGGCCAATTCTATCTACCTGGTGTCTCTTGTTTCCCTTCTCAGCTGGTACCCAGTGGTCAGTCATTTTAGGTATGTACCCATTATCCCATCTGTCACCCCTTTCCTCTCTCCCTTGACTTTTCTTGTGCTTAATTTGCTAATCCTCAGCCTTAAGAAGAATCCTCTCCATACTCCCCAGATACAGGCTGTGTGTGGTGACATCCTTCTAAAGAGTATTGTAGGGAAAGGGAGGGAAGAGTAATCGTACAACAGAGAAACCTGACAAACACTACCTCGGCTGCTGAACAAGGTCAATATCAACATTCATAAATTATTTGCTGATAGTCCATACTCTCGATACAATTAAATAAAAACAATGCTTTACCTGTGTGGTCTTCCTCCCCAAACCCCATAACCCCAGTCTTACCACAAGAAAAATAAGATACCTTCCAATAGTGGGGCATCCTACCAAAAAAACAAAACAAAACAAAAGAATGATCTATGTTTCTTCTCCTTTAATGTCTTAAAAATGGGCTGCTACCCGCAACTTTGGTCTCTTTGTCCTCAGCTGAGTTGTAACAGAAACTTGCTCACCTCTAGCTGATGGTTCATACTATGTCCCTGCTTCCCAGTTCTCATTGCCAGGTTTTCATTCCCCAACAGCTCCCTCTGTAGATGACCTTGACTCTCCCACAGTTTGGTTGTGAGCATTAAATGAAATGAAGCATATGCAGTGCCTATGCTCTGTGAGTAGTTCACGGGTGCCAGCCTCACTCTGTTGGGAAGATGGAACCGCCATCATACGGAATGAGCATCCACAGCATATCCTCCGATTCACAGGCTCTGCAGTCGCTTCCTCCTTCCTTGTTGTCTCAGAGAAAGAGATGTGTCTGTTATGTACTGTGTAAAAGGTCATTGGATCATTTCTCAAAAGGCCGTTTTTATCACTCACAATAAATGACAAAATTAACTCATAAGTGCAATTTCTAAAAATTTTAATTCCAATATAGTTAACATACAGTGTTATATTAGTTTTAGGTGTACAATATAGTGACTCCACACTTCCATACATCACCCAGTGCGCAACAGGACAAGTGCCCTCCTTCATTCCTACCATTTATCTAACACATCCCCCACCCACCTCCCCTCTGGTAACCATTAGCTTGTTCTCTATCGTTAAGTCTGAAAAAAAAAGTCTGTTTCTTGGTTTCTCTTTCTCTCTCTCTCTTTCTGTGCTCATTTGTTTTGTTTCTTAAATTCCACATATGAGGGAAATCATATGGTATTTGTCTTTCTCTGACTGACTTATTTCCCTTAGCATTATGCTCTCTAGCTCCATCCACGTTGTTGCAAATGGCAAGATTTCAGTTTTTTTATGGCTGAATTATATATAATTCCCCCCGCTCATGCACACATGCACTCACTCACTCACTCTGTCTCTCTAATAAATAAAATATTTGAAAAAACTAAAAAATAAAATAAACTCATCTGATTTTGAAACTTGACCATTTTACTTTTTTCGATAAAAAATTAAAATTCAGTTTGGCATACATGCCTTCTGTTTTTTTAATACTCAGAATAATACTGTGGGGGAGTCTATGAAATTAACCTTTGTGTCTCTTAGATTTCATCCCGTCTCCATCATACCCGTCTACCATCAGCATCATTACCACATATCAGTATTATAGGACTGAACCCTTGACCTGTCTAATCTAATGCTATCTCCAGGTACATAGTGTCAGAATTGAGTTAAATTGTAGGACACCCAGCTGGTGTCCAGGAATTGCTGGGTGGTATAGGGAAAACCCCACGTGTGTTAGATAATTATATTATCTAACCATTCTGGCTTCCATTTCTTCATCTGTAAATTGGGTGGTATGTGGATGAAATGAGACCAAACACGTAAACAGCAGAAAGAGTATGGCACGTGATAAAGCATTGCAAACTATTAGTATCATTACTGGGACCCAAGGACTGAGATTCAGGGACTGTGAGACCCAGTCCTGCCCTCAGGAGCAAGCAGTGCCTGAGACAGACCCCAGAATACGGTGACATCAGCATAGCCACTACACTGTATTAAGCTGGGCCTCCAAGGAAGCTTCTCTTTGAGACCTGCCCTAAGCTTTAAAGGGATGAGTAATCCCTAATTAGCCATAATGGGCAAAACCCAAGAGTTGGCCATACTGGCATATGTCAGTGATTTCATTTACTTGCATGTCAAAGGCCTAACTGCTAATTTCAACATGATCTGCTTCAGAAAATCAGTAGAATTGTCAACAATTTGGGTGAAGATGTTTTGACAAAGACCCTGCTTCAGTTTTCTCCTCAGTTCCAAACTAAACCTATTTGACTTTTCCTAGGACATATGGCCTCACCAAGGCCTCTCTAAAGATATGGAGTAGTTTCTGCTTGACAGAGCCAGAAGCAGCTTTACAGAATACCTTATGATAGGCCTTCATCTTAGAGAAAATCCAAATTCTGATCAAGTTCCAATCTCTCAAATGAACTTCTTTTGCACAAAAGAGATCCCACTGTCTAAGGCTTGTTCAGGATGATAGTTCCCCCAGCAGTTTCCATGGGTGAGAACCTTACATTTGAGACACATAAGAACCCAGCACTGTTTCATGACATTGCTAATGAGGGCTTCCATTTATTGGGATGCTGTGCCCAGAGGTTTACACATTTTAACTCAGTCTTTATAATCTCATTTTACACTGACGAATCTGAGGCTCAGTGAGAGCGAGTAATCTACACAAATTAAATTGGCACAGCAAGCAACAGGAGAGCCAGGATCTGAGCACATATTTCACTGAAACACCAAAGAATACAGAAACTTGTGTATTACTGTTTTCCAACCTAAACTAGGCCCAGTATGAGCAAAGAGTTCATAATCATGCTGCAAGGAATTTTCTTTAATTCCTATTAGCAAGAAACCATCTGATAGCCTAACCTGGGGACAGTGATAACTACATATCTTCACCTGGGTATAGTTCCAGCCCACGCTACCTTACACTTGTTCAGATTAAAACAATCACTGAGGGGCGCCTGGGTGGCTCAGTCAGTTAAGTACCTGACTTCAGCTCAGGTCATGATCTCAGGGTCCTGGGACTGAGCCCCATGTCGGGCTCCCTACTCAGCAGGGAGTCTGCTTCTCCCTCTCCCTCTGCCCCTCCCTCTGCTCATGCTCTCTCTCTCTCTCTCTCTCACTTGCTCTAAGTAAGTAAATACAGTATTTTTAAAAAAAGTTAATGAAATAACTTCCAAACAGACCAGTTTTTCCTCCAGATTCTTCCAAATATCAAGAAAGACACAAAATGAAATATCTTTTTTTTTAAAAGATTTTATTTATTTATTTGACAGAAAGAGACAAAGTGAGAGAGGGAACACAAGCAGGGGGAGTGGGAGAGGGAGAAGCAGGTTCCCGCCGAGCAGGGAGCCCGATGGGGGCTCGATCCCAGGACCCCGGGATCATGACCTGAGCCGAAGGCAGACACTTAACACTTAACGACTGAGCCACCCAGGCGCCCTGAAATATCTTTTATTTAACGTCCAGTTGGTGGACTCTCTGGAACTTGCTTAGGAGTGTCCATGGACCACAGGTTAAGAATCCATGGCATCAGTCAAGAGGAGAGACCAGGATTAGGGCCATATGGACTGCCACATGAAACACCCAGTTGTCCATCCACTGGGAGAAAGTTGATGAGCCCCTGAGGGAGTTCATCTCACCATAATTTAAGGACAAAAATGAACACTTCAGACCAGGGGAAGCAAACTAGAGGCTTTGGGTCCAATCCAGTCCTCCGTCAGAGTTTGTGTGAGTTTTATGGGCCTCAGCCACACCTATTTGTTTTTGTATTTTCTATGGCTGCTTTCAGGCTACAATGGCAGAGTTGGAGCAACAGAGAGCATATGGTCTGCAGAGCCAAAAGTATTCACTCTCTGACCCTTTACAGAAAGTTTTCCAACCCCTGGCTGAAATTATCTCCTCCCTCCACAGGAAGCATGTTCCTCTGTGCTAGTCGGCCCTGAATTCCTGAGCCACAGAGAGTGGCAGACTGCCTCCTGCAGTGAACGTAGCTCTGAGTGTGAAATCGTAATGCTGCTGGTTTTCCTGTAGTGATTTTTGGCTTCACATCGCATGTTGGCTAAACCTCAGGACTGATTTTGATCATGGACAGGAGACAAACGTAATGGCTAAGAGCTTGAAGCCTTGTTCAAATTCCTACTCAGCCACTTCCTAGCTTTGTGATCTTGGAAAAATAACTTAATCTCGGGACGCCTGGGTGACTCAGTGGGCTATGCGTCCAACTCTTGATTTTGCTGAGGTCATGATCTCAGGGTCTTGAGATCAAGCCCCAGGTCGGGCTCCATGCTCAGCGGGGAGTCTGCTGGAGATTCTCTCTCCCACTGCTCCTCCCCCTGCTCTTGTGCTCTCTTTCTCTCTCTCTGTCTCTCAAATAAGTAAATAAAATCTTTAAAAATAACAATAACTTAACCTCTCTGTGTTTCCAATTCTTCATCTTAAAATGGAGGTGACAATAATACTCCCTTCCATGATAGGTAATAGAATGAAATGAGTGAATCCACACAAATGTTGTACTTAGCCTAGAGCTTAATTCATAGTAAGTATCCTGTAAGAACTAGCTCTTATAAGTGTAGATATTGTTGAAACTAGGAGTCAGGTCAAAGGAGGGTCCAAAATTTAAAAAGAAATGAATTGTCCCTTTCTGCTCCTCTTGGCCACTGGCTGAATGTTACTTTTTTTTTTTTAATTTCTGTTTGCTTTCTTGCCTAGAATTTGAAGATATCCTCCTGCTCTGCTGTCCAGTAATGGCAAAAGAATAACTTAATATTCTTAAAACTTAAAGATACAATTGACAAAACTTGTTTTTCTGCCACTTTTATAGTTCTACAACAAAGGGGTGTAAGACATGGGACTTAAGATTCTAAATTGAAGAGAGGGTTTTAATTGAAATCTTGATGTGCTGTAATTATAATAACAATTTTGGATCTACTAAAATAATTTATGACCTTCACATTTGCTTGTGGAGAAAATATGCCAATAATGGCATATTTCAATTAAAACCCTTAGAAGTACTAACCTAGGGTCCCAAGAAAGCAAACACAGAAACCTGACTCTGGAGAGAAAAGGCATCTCAGAAGTTACGGCTATGTAGGATGCTTTCCATTTATCCCATTTTTATTTTCTTTTGCTTATTGTAAAATGAAAGACAGGAAAAGAGTAGCGGGAAATATGACAGGGGAGCCTACGGTAGAATACAATAAGAAAGCAGCGTGTTCTTGGGATTTGAGTTACCCCACCCACCCCTGCTTGGCTATTATGAATATTATTATTTCCTCTTGCCATCACAGAAAATGCTCTGGGCTTCTCACACTTCCTTAGGACCATTTGTGTATTCCTCATTTGAAACATAAATTAGAATGACTATGTTAACCGAGCGAGAAATAAAGGATCAATAGAAACAGAAATGCTTAAATGCATAAAGATGATGATGATCTTCTAGCCTAAGATGTCTTTGCAACCTACATCTTACCAAAACTCTTACATTTAGATAGATAGAATTTTTTTCTAGGTAGAAATCAGAATTTTTTTTAAACCACTACTACCACTGTCATGCAGATCCAGCTCCAGCTCCAGTGAGTCAATTCCTAATACATTCCAGGAACCATAACTATTTTTAAGTTATATTAACAGTGCTAGCTAACTCTCAAATGTCAAAAATCGTCGAAGCCGCCATTTGTTAAGTTCAGCATCAGCTGCTCTTGGGCGCTCTGTTTTCCCCAGCACTGGTCTCTCCCCTCCACATTCACTTCCAGTTCCCACTTCTCTGAGATTTTCTCAAGCTCCCACTTAGTGTATTCTCACTGCAGCAGCCTTGGCTGAGTTCTTAGGTGCAAACAAGTCCTTATGTGTAAAAATTTCAACCAAATTCCAATAAAAGTTTATGCTGTCCAAATACATTTCCCCAGTAGGTTACACCACTTGGTATGAAATTTCCCTGTACACCTTACCTCTAAATTAACTGTTGTATTAGTTTTCTAGGGCTGCAGTAAAATTACCCTAAATGTGATAGCTAAAAACCAAAGAAATGTTTTCTGTTACATTTTGGAGGCCAGCAGTCTGAAATCAAGGTGTCAGCAGGCTCTGATGGACAATCGATTCCATGCCTTTCACTAGCTTCTGGTGGCCACTCGGATCCTTGGCGTTCGTTGGTTTCTGGCTGCGTCACTCCAAATTCACCTCCAGCTTCACATGTCCTCCTCTGTCTCTTCTCTTATTCTTATAAGGACACTGTCATTGGATTAGCACTCACTCAGATAATCCAAGCCTCATCTCAAGATAATCTAATTACATCTACAAAGACTCTTTTTTCCAAATAAGGCCATATTCCCAATGGGCATATCTTTTGCGGGGCCAGCCCACCACAAATATGAAATTATACCAGGTTATCTTCGTGAGGTACAACTGCCCAGAAACTACACTTCAGCAGTAACTTCTTCCTCTAGCCATTCCCAGTTTCACATTTGGATTCTCATCTCCAATCTAATCAACAAGAGGTCCAGGCAATTTTTTCCCAAACAGACCATTGTCACTTCCTAAAGAGAAGGAGCAGGAACTGAACCAAAGTACCAGGTTGAAACCCCAGTTTTGACACTTACCAGCTATGTGATGCTAGGCAAGTTACTCAACCTCTCTGCTCATCAGCTTCCCATCCATAATTTGTGATGACAAGATTATAAAGACTGAAGGAACTAATAGATGTAAAGTGCTTAGAACAGCATCTGGCACATAGTAAGCATTCATGGATTCTAGCTGAATTCTTATTCAAATTACTTTATCACCAAATTTTTTTTAAAAATTTTAAGGATTTTATTTATTTATATGAGAGACAGAGAGAATACAAGCAGGGGAGGGGCAGAGAGAGAAGGACAAACAGACTCCCCACTGAGCAGGGAGCACAGATTGGGGCTCGGTCCCAGGACCCTGAGATATTGACCTGAGCCAAAGTCAGGCACTTACCCAACTGAGCGTCCTAGGCACCCCTCCTTATCACCAACTTTAAAGTCCAAGCTTAAGTTTAATAAAAAATAACAAAACATAAATACTGATATGATCTTTTTGAGAAAAAAAATCAACAAAATCATTCTCAGAATTCCAAAACTTTCTATAGTGTTAACTGTTATGTTTTAGCTTAAGAACTCTAAAGTGAACTAATTACAACTATAGTTAGAACTATAAAGTGAACTAACTATAAAGTGAACAGTAACAAATCAAACTTCCAAATTGAATGAGGTGACAAAAAGAAGTTTAGAAGATGAAAAATTCATGTCCTTATTAAAGTATGATATGGCTTATTAACAAATATGAACTTTAAAAATAATAGCATTCATTTCTCTATTGTGTCTTTCATACATGAATATTAAAAGAAAGAACAATGTTCTATCAGTGCTACAAAAGGTAGAAGTAAATAAGAATACCAACTAGTTGAGAGTACTCTTTTTTTATTCAAATATAATCTTTATTTTATTCTATTTTGTTATGTTAATCACCATACATTACATCATTAGTTTTTGATGCAGTGTTCCATGATTCATTGTGTACATATAACACCCAGGGCTCCATTCAATACGTGCCCTCCTTAATACCCATCACCAGGGTATTAAACCCATCCCCCCACCCCAAGTTAAGAGTACTCTTCATGAAAAATGTTCCTTAGGTAAAAATCAGGGATTTGGGGAGATGCAGTAATGCTCTTCTATTCTCAGGAAGTTGCATTTAAAAAGGGACGGGAAGGGCGGGGGATTGGGGAGAACTGACCGAGTATACAAGATTGTCCTCTAAGGAATCATCTATCACTGAGTCTTGTCATTTCTGCTTCCTGAACATTTCCCGAATCCATTGTCTTCTCTCTACATCCAGTTCAGTGTTTCTGGCTCTTAGCTCTCTCACTCCTCCCTTATTGCAACAACTCCCAGAGAAGTTGTTCCCAAATGTTACACTGTTGGTCTCACTTCTTTGTTTAGAACATCCCACTCACTTCCACTGTGCTTCAAAAAATAAAAAAAATAATAAAAAATAAAACCCAATGTCTCTAATGTGATCCCTAAGCCACTCAAGCCCCACCCACCCCCAGACTCAGCCTTCTAGGATCCAGCCACCCTGAATTTCTTGCAGTCTCTCAAAAGCCCCACGCTCTCTTCTTTCTAGTCCTCTGTTTAGGGATTCTGCCCCTCTCCAGATCCCCTATCTGCTCTAGAAACTAATTTCTATCATTCGCAAAGACTCAGCTTAGCGGTCACCGCCCTCCGGGACATCTCCTTGGCCCCCGTGTTTGGAATAAGCCTCCTTTTCTCTGCTCCCATAGCACCAGGTCCCCACTGTAACAAACACATTTTGTAATTGCCCATATTCCCTGCCCTCCTGTAAGCTCCTTGAGGACAGGGACGCTGACTGTCCCCGGCATCAAGCACCATGCTTGGCATAGAGTGGGCCCCTTGTACATATTGAATTACTCAGATTTTCATATGCTTGAAAATTAATTTGTCCAGAACCTTCTCACTTCTGGAATGTCCCCCCTCTTAATAATTCTGCTCTGGTCTGTACAGGTCTTCACCTTTCCTTTCCTTCTATTCACTTGGAACTCTTATCATTTGCACTGTTGGCCAGGCCAGGCATGTGATAATTATCTCAAAGAAGCCCAACTTTATTACCCACCATTATCGAGTTATTAAGGAACTTTCTGAGTCCCAGTGCACACCCCTAGGTCTGGAATGTGTTTTCCTTCCAAAAGGCACCACTGAGAATGGTGCACGCAAAGGAGGAAGCAGTGACTTAGCAGGCTGGGAGGGAGCGGGACAGAGTCTCACACACAGAGTTGCATGGTTTCCCGTGTTGAAGGAAACCAGAATGGTGGGAAAGAATAAAGGGAAAGAAGACAGAGAATAAAGGGGCACCACACATTATGTCTCATTTCATACTTTGTAGAGAAGGTTGTGGTTATGGGTTAGTCTCCTTTTAGGAAAACCATTTAATCTTGTTGTTCTGTCTCGTGCTCACAAAGATCACCTGCATCTGTTTCCTCAAATCTCCATGATTAAAGAGGCTGCCCTTTCAGATGGACAGGCATGAAGGGAAGAAAGGGTGTCCTAATTCCAGGCTCCTCCCGCAGGGATGTGGGCCTATAGGCACCCTCCGCAGGGTCTAGCCTCGCTGCGGTGTAGCCCCAGTCCTCTCACCGCCCACCCATTGCTCCCTAAGTTGGGAAAGCCTGACCAGCCTGCTAAGTGAGAGGTGCACGCCTCCCTCGTTGTAGGATGTGCCCTCTGGTCTGTAACTGGGCCCTGCTGTGCTCAGAGATGTCTCAGGGGAGACGACCTGCCCGGGCTCCAGGTGTGTCTCTGGCACACACAAGCCTTTATGTTTACGTGCTGAGGGCATTTTGTTCACATGCAGGTAGCATCCTTGCCCAGATGTGCACACCTGCCTCCTTCACCGTTTTCCATAGAGGTATGTACTAGTAGCTCAGCTAATTCACGGGTTTTGAAGACCCTAATTTAGATAGAAAAAAAATTCAAATACAAATTCATGAGTAAAACATAAAGGAAACTGACAACATTCTTAAGCACTACTCTTTTCTGCTTTTTAAAAAATATATTTATTTATTTTAAAGATATTATTTGTTTGACAGAGACAGACACAGCAGGAGAGGGAACACAAGCAGGGGGAGCGGGAGAGGGAGAAGCAGGCTCTCCACTGAGCAGGGAGCCTGATACGAGGCTTGATCCCTGGACCTTGGGATCATGACCCGAGCCAAAGGCAGATGCTTACTGACTGAGCCACCCAGGTGCCCCTAAAATGTATTAAACCCTGCCCCACAATGCCAAGGTTCACTACAACTATGCCAATTTCCTGAAGGACAAGGGTCGGACCCGGGAAGCGATCTACCACTACAGAACAGCCCTCAGGTAAGCAGTGCACAATTGTCCGCCGCTGTGCTTCTCAGGCCCTTGTTCATTCACTCGCCCTCCCAGTGTGCGCTCGGCAGACAGTGGACATCTCCTTAGAGGTGTAAGGATCCTGGACTCTCCACCTTTTGGCTCAGTGTTCAAGTCTGTTGTGAATGTGGTAATTCTGCCTTGCTTCCAATTCTTGGTGTTTTCCTGCAAAAGTTTCCATTGCTACCCACTACTCAGTGAAGTGACGCTCGGTCGAATACACACATGCAGGCAAACAGGAGTTGGTTGTCAAAAAGACACTTGCAAATTCTCCGAGCATGTATTTCAATGAATTATGAATGGAAAATCTAGGTCTCTCACTACTTGAGGAAGATCTTTGTGGCATCCCTTAAAAGCAATTAAGATGCCCTACCACGTTACATTGATTAAGAGTAAAATGAGAAGGCACTTTATTGCCATGTTTGGAGTTTAAGTTTTTTAGACCATGTATTTATTTATATTTTCCCCAGGTAAGGAGTTCTGATGCTCTCCTCACACGTTTCACTGGGATGCAATAAATCAAATACGTTTTTTGGCTTTACTTCCTTCTTAGGAAAAGCCCATTGCCATAGGGCTCTCAGACCCTCTTTGTTTCTCAGTGATGACTTTTCATGGTGGCCATCTCTCAAGAGTCCAGTTAAGATATTTGATCTTGAACATGTGGAGACTTGACAAATAAAATACACGAAGAGTACAATCAAGCTGAATTCTCTCCCCGATTACATGCCACGAGACTCACAGAAGGCTTTTCAGCAGGATTCTGGACCCCACAGATTGGCCACATTTGATTGCGTTCTCTAATTCAGTTCCATTCTCATAGATGCCTGAAGCACATATACTACTAGGTGTATATAATAGAATAATATATTTAACTTACAATATTGAGGCTCTGCTTTCTAAAGTTCCTACCAGGATATTCTCAAAGCTTGGTTTTAAAAATTATCATTCTTACAGTCACTGGAATTTTTTAAAATTATTCTTGGGATAGTATTCTGCACCAGTGAATTATTCATCAATTACTTATTATTCAGCATGACTGACAACTTAAAACAGTACACAAACAATCCGCCACCCTGAGCTTTCCTAAGGATCACAAGAAGCAGAAGTTTCAAAGGGAAAGTCAAAAGGGCCTCATAATTGCATCGAGGAATAGAAGACATGTGGAAAGGCTTATTAGGGAGTCATATTCTTTTGCTGGGAGGCAGTTTACCAAAAGTTTACAGCTATGTCTTACATTGGTAGAATTATGTTGATTTTTATATTCTTAAAATGCTATGCTTTAGCAATCAGAAAATATCATTTAAACTTTAAGGGTTATATTCTGGTTGAACAATGAACTAACACTTAACAATTTTCCATAGCTTTCTTGTGGGGAAAAAAATGAGCACATTAAGTTTACCTGAAAAAATATGGGATGAAAGGAAATGCTTTAGGATTTTTATTTTTCTTTCTTAAAACCTATTTTCTGCCAGAAAAATAAGGCAGACTTTAGGTCACTTGAACATAAAATGAGTGTGATTCACTGATGGTTGATTTTAAAGGATTACAGTATGCACTTGGACACCTTGAGCTTATCTCCAGTAAAACCGTAAAAATAAATGTTACTGTATTAACTGTGCAGTTAATACAGTAACATTTCTGTAACAATACAGCTTCTGTGAGAAGCATTCTCTTGAGAGATGAAAAACAAAACAATTAAAGCTACAGATAGACCACGCAGTGATTGATGAAGTATTGATCTTCTCAGACCA
The DNA here is from genome assembly GCF_037043125.1 of Eumetopias jubatus. Taxonomy (NCBI): domain Eukaryota; kingdom Metazoa; phylum Chordata; class Mammalia; order Carnivora; family Otariidae; genus Eumetopias; species Eumetopias jubatus. Next base: position 65,833,320 of record NW_028274814.1, read on the forward strand.
GGCTCAAAACTCTGGCTGGTTCAAAAGTACCCCCATTATCTGGAGGCTCCTGTTATGAATATTCGTCAGATGTTGGCGTCCTTTGAAATTATTACAGTTTATGTAAGCATTGCTGAGGGAGGAATTCCTTTCCCTTCCAAGTGCCTATCCCAACTCACCACTTCAATGTATTTAATATTTTCCATATCTGCTGACAGCAAGCAAGAGAATAGGGAAATGCAGGGTTAAAGAATCCAAGTCACTTCCAAAAGTCATCCATACAGCTATGATGTCTATGCAGAATTCCAAGGGCAGTAGCGAAGTTAGTTATCCGAATTGTATTTATTGTGAGTTAATTACTTTTTGGCGAGCTTGTATTTCTCAAACTAGCCTAATATGAAACTGACAATTATTATAACATGACCATTCTGCCGCATCTTTTAAATTTTTATTTTATTTTTACACTATTACAAAACTACCTTTCTCCCTTCCTTCTGGGCATGGTCCATTTAAATATATTTGTATAGGATGGGAAAACTTCCCCTGGAAAAATACTACATTTATAGTTTCAGTTTAAAACCTACAAAAATAATAGTAAGTCAAAACAGTGCAAACATGAATGTTAGCTTTGCTTTGCTGGGAGGGGATGTTGTCATGTTTATACCTATTCCAAGTTCTACAAAGTTTGGGATTCTCTATGCCGGAGAATCGGAACACCGCTGGTAGATCTTCCATGGGCCTCCAAAAGCTTTCTGACCATTGGGCTACCCTGGAGAAACTTTCTGCCATCGCACCTCACGTGATGGGAGTATAAACTCCAGAAACCGCCCAATATCTCAGCTCTTCCTGCACAAGCACTGACACAAAGTGCCTCATCCAATAAATCCAAAAGGAGACACAGTGATCCAGTCTGGATAAAGGTACAGAAAATGTCCCTTCGTGAGCTTCTCGCTGGCCAATAGTTGGTTAATTTTAAAAGTTAATCTAAAGTGGAGAATCATAAAGCAAATAATATTTAACCTTAAGCATTTTGTTTTAACCTGAAACATGCATGTGTACATTTGCTCATATTTTAAAGTCTGGCCAAAGCCTTCTAGTAAGTGCCAAATCAGCATCGATACCTAATTACACAGCTGTTCTAGATTTTTTAGCAACTTCACATTTTTAGTCTTCCCAGAGAATGTATGTCCTTGGTTTTCATAGAAATGACAGCTTCTTTCACACTCAGATTTTATCCATTTATAGGATGCTTTACTAAGTTATGCAATTACAATAAAAAATGCAACTGAATAAACTTGGGAATAAACACTAAGTGACTCTTAGCAATCCAACAGCCCGGCCAGTGCGAGCAGAGGCGAACAGGTGCACTAATGGGGGGTGGGGGGGGCAGCTTCCCCGAGCGCTTATCAGTTCCCCACTCAGTAAATTCACAAAAGGTTTGGAGAATGGCTGCTGACCTGGTGACTCTGACGTGGAGATTATTTAAGGTGGAATATATCTAAACTGGTAAAAACCATAGTTTCTACTATTGTTCAGACTCACTGGGTGACAATTATTGGTTCTTGTCAGCTGGCTCTCAAAACCTGGCATCTAGGAATGCAAAATAATAGGTATGCTACTGCCTAGGGAGTCAGGCTGGCCTCTCCAATGTCATAGACTATTACCCCACATTCCCCCCAATGTTTGTGCGCCTAGATGTCCTTCCTACCTCTCCGCTCCCATAATACCCCTGCAGCCCCAGCACTGGAAGACTTGCCGATGCGCCCCAGGAGTTTGGGTTTCAGGGCAGAATTTAATCCAGATGAGAGGGCTGAGGTCCTCAGTCCCCCAGACATCCACTTTCTTCTTCACATGTACAATTTCGACACAAGATAAACAGAAAATTAAGTCAGATTGATTTTCTCCTCCAATGTTTGGTCAGCCAGGAGGTACATTACCCCGCTCCAGGGGGGACTCGAGTGTGCCCTAGGCCTTGAAATGCTTAGAATGGCCTTGGATGCTCCTAATATGCCTGTCACTGATATTTTAAGCAGCATTTCTGAAAGGAAAGAAAACTGTGCAAACAGTATTATAATTCCTGATCATGTTGTTTAATATAACCTATAACTAAAAAGGAAGGACTATGCATGCTTTTAATAATTCTGTACAAAACAAAAATGAAAACGAAAACCCTATCCCACTTTTTAACTTGCTTAAACATTGGAAAGGAAAGGCATGAACTTGTTTTTGTTAAAATTCATTTAATCATAGAGATTTTTTTATAATAATGCCCATTAATACAGTACTTAACCATCCTTCCTGTGTGGACAACTGGAACCCCTCAAGAAAATTATATAAGACTTGGATATATATTTTTTCAATTAGAAAAAACAATTATTGGGCGCCTGGGTGGCTCTGTAGATTAAACGTCTGCCTTTGGCTCAGGTCATGATCCCAGGGTCTTCGGATCAAATCTCTAGTTGGGCTCTCTGCTCTGCGGGGAGCCTGCTTCTCCCTCTCCTCCTTCCCACTGCTTGTGCTCACTCTGTCTCGCTCTCTCTCAAATAAATAAATAAGTAAAATCTTTTTAAAAAATAGAAAAAACAATTATTTCAAAAAGAAATAAGTAGGTGAACGGTAATGAAACATCATTGGAGCTGTCCTGAAATATAAGAAAAGCTAATTGCACGTGCAAATTAATCTACTTTTTGAGGGTATCCTAAGTGTATTAAATAAGAGTATTATATTACATTTCTTATGAAAAGTGTGTTCAATTAAACATGTGGGGTTTGAAAATTGTAAGATTTAGGACCCATAGAGTAGGAAAACACACCACCTTATTTACACAGCTAAGTTTGAATGAACTTTAAAATAACTCTCACAACTACAGATGGCCTCAGATGCCGACTGGCATATGTTTCTGGAAGGAATAAGATTCCAACACCACTTGTTGCTTGGATTTAATACATGAAGTTTCCTCCTTTGGAGAGGGGTTATTAATATATTGGTGCTCACATTTAGAGACCTGAATTTCCTTTAGGATATCTCATTTGGAAGCTTGGTATTATTTTTGTATCTGCTGATGAAATTACAGTCTCGCTATACATGTTGTGTTAAGTTTGGTAGTCTTGATCATTAAATTTAAGACGTATTAGTTTATTTTTTAAAATAAGCTGGAGTTCTTTTAGCCACAGAGTAGTCACATGCATAGATACATCTTAAATTGAAACACTATAATCTTTATTCGAAACAGCTCTAAATGTGCATAGATGTTGATCTGCTCATAATTTTACTTATAATAGCTTTGTGTGTGATTTGCCCTTGAGGCTATCATGCTGCTCATGTCCCTGTAAAACTAAAGAATGAGGCACAGTTCTGGGTAGCTTTTCTAAATGCACAGAGCTATTTGTCTGTGGCCTTTGTGTAGGGTCCTAAAATTTCCTGCCTCCTCTCCTTTGGTCTGGATCTTCTCTTTCCATGGCCTTTTTTGTCCATGTCATGATGAGCTTTGCCTCTACTCCCAGCATTCTCTCCTCAGGGTGGGGCCCTGTCCTGGGAGGGTTAGGGATGGGGGGGCTCCTTTACTTGTCCACTGCTTGAATTCCATTGGATGTTGAGTCCCACAAAGAGACACGGAAAAATATTTGGCTTGGTGTCTGTGAAGATCAACTGTTATGGATGATGAAGGGTTGGTCCTCTTTGGAAGGCACTCCCAACAAAGAACATTCCTGCACTCATCCTTCACACCCATGAGCACAGAGAGTGGTGGAAAGAGATGGATGCCAAAAGATGCAAGTCTTCACTCTGCTAGTGATGAAGAAATAACAGAGGATAGTTTCACCGAAGGGATCAAGCCCAGAGCTTTTTCTATTTTTTTTTTTTTTTTTTTTTTTTGGAAGATGAGAAAGCCATGGGAGAAATGGAGAGCTGGATGTTTCAGCCTAGCACGGGTTCATGAGGCTTCTGGAGACAACTGAGTCAACTCAGAGGTTCTGCAGCGTGTACTCCTTCCACCTCTACATGAAAGGCCTAAGGACCTTAAAATAAGCTGGTTATTAATAAGAGTAGATTCACAAAAGAAACAACCACATTTGTTAGAATGTAGCAGGTGTGGCCATGACAACTTGTACGCAAATGATTTCAGTGGTTCCCCCATTGCCCAGTGAAATGTGCTCTTGGCTCTGCTTTCACAGGGAAAGAAACTAAGGCACAGACAGATCCAACCCACACAGTTGGCAAGTGTCACAGGCATAAAGGAGCCCAGGGCTTCTCATTCCCAAACCAGTTGTCTTTCCATTTCACCAAAGCAGCTTCCCATCCATCCTGCTCGCAGAACAAGAAAGGGTTAGATTATATTCACAATATTCTGTTTACAGGAGGAGAGAAGTATGATAGTGCTTTCAAAAAACAGAATGCTATTAGCTAACTGTCCTACTTTCTGGCACTTCCAAGGTTAAGCCCCAACTATCAGAATAGTCAACTATTGGGCGCCTGGGTGGCTCAGTTGGTTAAGTGACTGCCTTCGGCTCAGATCGGGATCCTGGAGTCCCGGGATCGAGTCCCCCATCGGGTTCCCTGCTCAGCAGGGAGTCTGCTTCTCCCTCTGGCCCACCCCCCTCTCATGCTCTCTCTATCTCATTCTCTCTGTCAAATAAATAAATAAAATCTTAAAAATAAAAAGAATAGCTATTTAGAGAACTCATTTCCTGACTCTTCAGCCTTGGTTTTACTTTAAATCCTGTTGGCAAATAAACAGAAGGGAGTTTATGTTATACCAAGAGCTGAGTTTCAGTTAGGTTGAGTGACCATTCCCTTCTGGGCATAAAGGAGGAAACCGGCACAGAGCAGGGGTACGACGGACCTGAATGTTCAAGGCCATGTCCTGAAACTGAGTTTATGTGGGGTCGTTTTTAGTCCTGAAAAATCCAGCATTTATGGGTGATTTTTAAAAATATTTTTCTCTTTGATTTATTTTTCTCAACAGAAAATAGAAAATAAATATCTGACTTTACACATACTTAATCTTCAGTAAATAAAATCTGGGAATGGAAATCAGGCAAGTAAATCTGGGTATGTACACACAGAAAGGAAATTACAAACTAGAGCACGTGATGCCATTTGACTGGAACCGTGGAATCACTTACAAATCACTTGAACAAAGAAAAATTGACAGCATCCATAACTCTTTAACAGATTGTGCCAACTATAAATGCAATTCTTAAAATAAAAAGTAAATCTCATCTTTTAGTTGTATAAATTTCACCGATTGCTTATCTCTGTACGGCCTGCTGTAAAATCCTTTCTTGTGAGATTCAAGCCTGTAGAACTTTGGTCAAAGATAGAGCTTAAAAATAGTTGAGCATACTTTAATTTATTTAACATTGTATTTTTATATGACACCTGGTGAACCGAGTCTCGTTCATTTACTGCATGTTACTGATTTTAATACGCTCTCAATTATGCCATAGTTTTTAGAGATGTTCATTTTGTGTGATAGGATGCAAATTTTTACAGTTAAAGAAGTAATCTTACTGGCCCAGGTTATTTAGAAATATTTCACTTCTGTTTAAGTACTTCTTGATGAAATAATATAGTTCAATGGGTTGGTCAAGGGGAAAAAGCAGAAATTATTTCACACTGATATCAGCTGGTAGCCGCATATTTATATACAGCGTAAGCTACGTGACTGTTGAGCCAAATGACCATCGCTCAAAGGGCTCTAGTCACTACTGTACTGAAAACTGAGTCATTGCTTATATGATGTGGGAAAACAAATATTTTTATCAGAAATATCTGCCTCTTGGGGCGCCTAGGTGGCTCAGTCATTGGGCATCTGCCTTCGGCTCAGGTCTTGATCCCAGGGTCCCGGGATCAAGCCCTGCATCGGGCTCCCTGCTCGGTGGGAAGCCTGCTTCTCCCTCTCCCACTCCCCCTGCTTGTGTTCCCTCTCTCACTGTCTCTCTCTGTCAGATAAATAAATACAATCTTTAAAAAAAAAAAAGAAATATCTGCCTCTTAACACTTTAAAAACACAAGTGCTTCTGAGGTACTAGTTATTTTGTTTGTATGTTTATTATAATTTTTCAGTTTCTCCTAGATTCGGTTTCTTTAACCATAAAGTTCCAAAAATTTGTTTTTCCTGAAAAAAATTGGGAAAAGTAAATGAGATAATAAATGGAAAAGTACCCTATAAGCTGCAATGTACAAGACAAATGTAAAATGTCATTGTCATGATTTTAGATCATGTGGATTTTTTTTCTTTTATTCCTGAATTCCATTTTTACCTTAAGCAAATACAATGGCTAGGAGGAAAGGAAATTATTTTCTTGCCTACCTACTTAACTACTTCTGCTTAATGAGATGCTGGTAGATGCAAAGTAGATTTTCTTAAATATGTTGTGTTTATTAAACATTTAAGTTTTTCAATACCAGAATAAAAATTCTCAATAGATTATTTTTCATGACAACTAATTTCCTATATGTCTTCCTTTTCTGTGCATCTAATCAAACTATATGTCTCTGTCCCTATATATCATCTTTTTATTTATTTATTTATTTATGGGGGGAGAGAGCATGCAAGCAGGGAGTGGGGAGGGGCAGAGGGAGAAGGAGAGAGAGAATCTTAAGCAGGCTCCACACTCAGCACAGAGCCAACATGGGGCTCCATCTCAGGACTCTGAGATCATGACCTGAGCCAAAATCAAGAGTCAGAAGCCTAACAAACTGAGCCACCCAAGCACCCCTATATTTGTCTTTTGAAATGAAATAATAAAGTTTATTACTTGAGTATACTATATATACTTTTATAGTAAAATTTTAAAATTCATCTTATAAGAAAAAATGGTCTTAAAAAGTGGTGAGAGCAGCTAAATGCAGTGCCTGTTCACACCAGGACTATAATTCACCAGTCTTTTCCAGTTCAGTGAAGTATTATTTATTTTCTATTTTTTATTATTATGTTAATCACCACACATTACATCATTAGTTTTTGATGTAGTGTTCCATGATTCATTGTTTGTGTATAACACCCAGTGTTTATTTTTATATCAAGGGGACTCTGTAAGTTTCTTCTGATGGGGTAAGGAATAACTATGAACAGAACTTGCATAATATACCTGTAGAAGTCAGAGTCTGGATACATTTAAGTTTATTCTGACAACTGATGCGGAAACAGAGACAACTCTTAAATTATTCATCTTCCAGTGGAAATAATCCCCACTTGATTTTTCTGAAGATCTCAAGTGCAATATAATTCAAACACATATTTAATTAAAGAGAAAAGCACAAAGTAGGTTTTATAATTGCATAGGTCTGCAGCAAATAGAAAAACATCTTTCATAAAACTAAATTTATAAAAAATCAAAAGTGATATCTTTTACCTCATTATTGAAGAATATCTTAAATAAAATTCAGCTTTGTTTCATAAATTATATAGTGCTCACCTGTCATTGGGTGAAGCCGCAGAACTTTTTACCAGTCAGATCCCTGGAGAGAGAGAGATTATTACTTGCAGATCTCTGTTATTACCAGAAACAAAAAATGTCTCCACATTATCCAGATGGAGGACTGCAGCGTGGTAATAAAATCAGTAAATTACACTAAATGCCACCAAGCCAATTCTAGTTTCAGGCTTTTTGTTAAAACAAAGTCTCTACTCTGAGTATAAAAGCCTTCTCTGCTTACAGAGTTCATATTTTTTGTTTCTCCTTCTTTATGTTTGTTCTGGTTTTGAGAGGCGAACTTACTTCCTATTTTGGATCAAAAAGAAAAAGAAGATGGGGCCCCTGGGTGGCTCAGTTGGTTAAGTGACTGCCTTTGGCTCAGGTCATGATCCCAGGGTTCTGGGATCGAGCCCTGCATCGGGCTCCCTGCTCGGCGGGAAGCCTGCTTCTCCCTCTCCCACTCCCCCTGCTTGTGTTCCCTCTCTCACTGTGTCTCTATCAAATAAATAAATAAAATCTTAAAAAAAAAATAAAAGAAAAGAAAAGCACTTCTGTAGTCAGTGAATATGGCTATTTATTATTTTTTTTAATGGAGTAGGAGAGGGAGAAGCAGGCTTCCCGCTAAGCGGGGAGCCCGATGCGGGGCTTGATCCCAGAACCCTGGGATCATGACCTGAGCCGAAGGCAGTCACTTAACCGACTGAGCCACCCAGGCGTTCCAAATATGGCTATTTAAATGCCAGTGGGATCCTGAGTGAATACAAAGTCCAGAAGGCAGTTGCGTGACCATGGACAAGTGTCTTGACATGTAGGTGAGCCCATCTTGAAAGCTCTTGTTGAGTTGGGTCTGGCCTTTCCCATAGTTCTCACCTCAGATGTTTATTTCAAGGGCCCCCAAGCCCAGAGAAACAAGGAAAATATCAAGTTATAAGAAATGACTTCTTCTGTGATAAAAAGGAAGGATATGTCCGAAGTATGCTTTCTGTGACCACTTGTAATCAGAGAAACAACGAGCATGGAATTACCTACACCATGTTCACTGAACGCCCCCTAAATCTATTAGAGGTCACAGAATTTTACTTCAGTAATAAATCCTGGCTGAGCTATGCTCTTTGTAATCACTTCCAGGGTGGTACCCAGGTCTTTCATGGGCCTGGAACACGGGACTATTTTTCTCCCTATCATCATTACAATATCCTCAAGCTCCTCTCACAGACAGCCTTTGGGATTTGTTGTTCCTCAGTTACTGCTCACAGCGTGCTTGGAGATAGAAGAGGCCCTAGAATTGCCTACCAATTTAAACCTGTGCACCGGGGGCACCTGGGGGGCGCAGTCAGTTAAGCATCCAGCTCTTGGTTTGGGCTGGGGTTGTGATCTCAGGGTCGTGATCTCAGGACGGTGACATGGAGCTCGGGATTGAGCTCACGTTCAGCATGGAATCTGCTTAAGACTCTCTCTCTCTGCCCTTCCCATCCCCTCTCTCTAAAATAAATAAATCTTTTTTTTATTTTTTTAAATAAATAAATCTTTTTTAAAAAGGTGTGCACAAAGAAGTAGCAGGATATGCTCCAGCTCAGCGCATTTGCTCTGCCCAACTGCCTCCAATGGCATGTCTCACCAAGGAGCTTCCCAAGCTCTTGTGTGGGCGCTGTAAGCTATTGCAACATGTCTTCCTTGGCCAATCAATAGGAACTCCTTCTGCTCCAGAATTAAACTGCTCTTCTTAAATAGGGCAGAACAGGGGGTGGGTAGGGCATTTGATTGTCAAAGGATTTGACAAGTGCAAATCTTGTTTTTATTGCTCAGACATTATCTTAGCTTTCCTATATTGAAGCTGTCCCCAGCAGTTTCGTTCCTTGGGTGACAGAGATGGAGAGAGCCTATTAAACTGACAAATATGTCCACTCTAAATGTAGCAGAAACATCTAAATTACATAGCTGGGATCATTTGGTTTCTTTATCATTTAGGAAGTAAGTGATTCTCTTGCTTTCTACGTCAGCACAAATTTTCTTTATTCGCTTTGAACTTTGGGAGGACTGGCCCCTTTTTTTAATGTCACTGTGCATTATTTAATATTTTTTATTTTTACGGATTTTGCCAGGATTTTCAGGCTGTGAACTACACCAGATAGGATAGAATCTCAGGGCAGAAGGAGAGGGAAAGAGACAAATGGTGGATGCAGATGAAGAACCATCTTAGGGATATGATTTATTTTTATGTGCATAAATTTTATGTCTTTCCTTCTTCATAATGTTAGCTTTACTGATGCCCTGATCCAAAGACATTTATGTAACTCCCTCATGTACAAACCAAAGAATTCCCACCATCTTGTGTAAATAGAGGGCACTATATGGACAGATGGTCAGCAATCCCACCAGGCCAGAAACTCAGCACCTAATGAGAACTTTCTACCAAAAGAACTTGCAAGTAACTGCTTAAGCCATAAAAGGTTGTAATTGTTTAATAATGCTAGCTTTGTATATTTCTAAACCTTGCATTACTTAGAGGTTATATTTATACTACCATGTGTCAGATCTACGCTCTCCTGCCAAATCTGCATACCTCCAACAGCAAAATTTTTTTAAACTTTATATTTTTTTAAACTTTAAATTGCCTTCCCCCCCCCTTTCTTTTAAATAGAAGTGGGCCATAATGAAATGATTGGCACAGCCGTACCCTCTCAAAAGAGAAAGTAAAGGAAGAGTTCAGTGTTTTATTTTGGTTGTGGAATACCTGGATTAAAAAAAAAATAAGCAAATTGTTTCAAACTTAGAGGTGTTTGACAATTGTGGCATTCACATTTCAAGTTGTGTCCACACCATGCAAGTGCCCTGAACAACCTTGTGGCACTGACCAGACACACAGCTGAGGCAAAGATAAACTCTCAGAGGGTCTCACCAGCCACATCTCAGCACAGCTGGGCTCTTTTAAATCTCAAGAATCTCTGAAGCAAATGAAGTCTACCACTGATCAGACAGCCTTGTGATTCCTAGGAATCCTTCCCTTCTCGACTCAGGTTGTGGTGCTGTGGCCTCTTCCTAAAGTTTATTAGGGTTCTCAAGCTTTGGGACATTGTAACATTCATCCGAATGTATTCTATCCCTTGTCACTCAAGAAAAATATTTACCAGACTGTCTTCCTGGAAATGCTCGTTCTGAGGGATGTTCACAGTCGCCAATTAAATACGGGCAAGGGAGAGTCCAATGTTCAAATAAACTTGGCAAAAGCTTACTTAGGCAAAGATAAACAGGTTCCCTTGTTATGAGAGTCAGGAATATATTAACTCATCTTGTGAATCTTCAAGAAGGGAACCTGGTATTCAGAATTTCCCAAGAAAACTCTTTTTTGGCAGACTTTTCCCAAAATAAAGCATTCCCTAGATAACTTTTGGGAAAAGACTGGTCTAGAGAAAGAACAAAATAATACTTTAAAGAGTTGTAACCAAAATAGCATGCAACAATGTTACTAGAAATAGGAGACAAAGTGATATTTACCTGCAGTTTAGTAGTGGTAAGCTTTGACCGTATGAATACCTCATAGGCATAATCAGTGATGTTTGTTTTTCACTCACGGCTTTCTTAAGGGGTGATAATACAATCAGGGTCATGAAGGACTGGTTGACAAGTGGAGTTCTACATATTGTATTCCTGTTCGTATTAACACTAACACTGGACATGATGGCAAAGTGGCAATGATTTGGGGTAGGGGGTAGCGATTTTGGACGAGTAGTGGTGGGAATAGGGGTTGAACTTCTGAACTTAAAAAGTCATATTGGAAACAATACAAAAGGCAAAACAAAAGAAAAAATGGTTGTAGTAAGAGGAAGTAGTGATATGTTTATCTCTGCTTGTTAGGACATTAACAATTAACACGCATACTGAAACAGTTTCCATGTTATAAACTCCTGGAGGACAAGATACACGCTTGTCCAATTTTGTACATCTTAATGTACCCATCATGGTTCCTTGTTTGAATAAATCAAAATAAGTCCTCAGAAATGTGGTCGTGGCGCATTGTACTATCGTAACATCCTATTTTATCTACAAAGATGAAAAACTAAAATTAATATTACGCTTTCCTTTAAAGATAATGCAAAACCCAAGGACCAGCCATGAGTGTAACCACCACACTTTACTGCCTCCCCGTGTCCACCTCAGGGCAGAAATACTGCAGGTGGTTCTTTATTCACGACATGGACTTTGACAGAAATGTGAGGCTTTGCCCGGCCTAAAAATTCTAAACAAGACCTGGTTCTTCCGGAACACCCCACTCCGTGGGAATTTATTATAGCATGGGGAATACATTTTATTTGTATCCTTGGAGCCATATGGCAGGCTGGCTTTGGGCCTTTTCACAGCAGTAGACCCCACTGAGCATTATCTAAATACTTTAGGCTTCTTCCACGACCATTGCACTAAACCTCGAAACTAACTCGTTATGATTCTGCGCAGCACAGCTCCAGCGTGAGGGATTGATACGGAACGGTTCCCTGTGCTGGCACCCTTAATTTATACGAATTTCTGCTTGTTATGCTTGGAAACTAAAATGTAAAAAGCTATACGTCCTGAAAGTAGGCAAGATGAAGAGAAACATTTTAGGGATGAGCACAGGTCCCTACAGGATCAGAATATTATAATAGAATATTTAAATTGGGGGTACTTAAGTACCCTGTAAGTGCTTAGGTAAAATATTTGTTGATAGTTACTACTGAAACTGAAGATAAAAAGAATTTCCAATACATATCATACCGACCTCCATCCCTAATACCACTCTCAGTCACATCCTAAGTGATTGTTAGCATAAACTTCATAAGCAATATTCACTAAACTATATGAAAGATTATTTTGGTAATAGCACATATTTAATGGTTCTGATTCTTTAGAAAATTGAATTTCAAGAAAATAAAGAGACAAGATATAACCATTTGTTTTAATAACTGGTATCTTTGAAATACATTTAAGTATTGCGGATAGACTTTTTTCTTATGGCTTTCAACCAGATATACCACCTTTTATTTCATTCCTGTAGTATCAAGATTACAAATGAAGCCTCTCCTACTTTCTACTGAAGAGCCATCAACTTCATAATGCCAAGATCACTTATCAATGAATAGGAAATACAATTCCACCCAAACACATCTGATGGTGTTGAGAAACCACTAATAATTTCATGTTCCACACAGTCAGGGTTTTTGGAACAAAAATTACTAGCAAACTGGGTTAAAGGATGACTGACTAGTAATCATGCCTTGAAAGTTGGAAATAGTGAATTTCTCCTGATAGATTTACAGGTTTATCTCCCCTGATGCCATTTATTTATATCTCAAAAGGTAATAAAGTCCTGACACATACATTTATATTCCATTAAACTCCATTAAAATAAATGAAGTTCCCCTCCCTCTCTCTGAAGAGGAGGAGGCTCTTGTGCAGCAGTTCCTATAGAAGCTCCCAGTGTCATAATTTCAGTGGCCCTCTAGGGTATGACAGACCCTCTGTACATGCAGGGGGACTTCTGTCCCAGTCACCCTGCCCCTGAAGGGCAATGGGGCACCAGAAACCAACACTGAGATGTTCAGTAAGTAAATAATGTCTGCCTCTGAGCCCGAAACCTCATGCTTGCCATCAGGAGAAAATAAATACATATAGATATTTAAAACATCAAATAGAACATTATAAAGAAATTCACTTAAGGACTTTTTGGGGAAAAGTGGACACTCTTTTGTTTCATTTAGAATGTGCTCTCATTTGAATTTTCATTTATTTACACTCACCTTTTTTAAAAAAAAGATTTTATTTATTTATTTCAGAGAGAGAGAGTGAGTGAGGCAGAGGGGAGGGAGAGAGAATCTGAAGCAGACTCTGCACTGAGCGGGGAGCCCGACGCGGGGCTCCATCTCACAACTGCGAGATCATGACCTGAGTCAAAAGCAGGAGTTGGACACTTGACCGAGTGAGCCACCCAGGTGCCCTATACTCACCTTTTTATATAAAACTGAGTTATCAGTAAAATGGTGACAAAGATGTTTCCCTGTTCTCTCAAGATTTCGGAGTTATTTCCACATAAACAGAATTCTAACTGTTAAAATGGTTTTGTGAGTGTTTCTATAACCCCTTCCCCCACGAAAATCTATCCAAAGCATGGTTTCTCCTGAACTTACTGTGCAAAGGTTGTTAAGAAATCCATAGCAGGGAATCTCCCGGTTTGCAAGGGAGCGTCTTCCTCCCCATCCTTTCTTTGTCGCAACAGACATTGTCAGGGCCAGAAGACAAATCTGCCCAGGAAGGACGATGGGTGAGAGCAAGGCTGTGAGGAACCTCCTGCTTTGGTTTTCATTCTCCTAGAGAAAGAAGGGTGTCATCACTTTCTTCCCTTGCAAAAACACTTTGACAGAGGCTAGACAACTTTGTCAACCATCAGAGCTGTCAGTAGTCTCCCCTATCAGGTAAAATATTTTTCCCCACTCTTCAGGTTCATAGACTTTCCTGGATGCTTTTGGAAACCCAGTCCCCCTAAGTCTCTATCTTGAGTGATGACTTGAATCCGGATGTGGGTTCAGGAATGATTCGCATAAAAGAACCAGATAAATGAGGCATGATCACTGAACATCACCTCTCACCTCTTACACACACTAGCTCACTCTAGAATACCAGGCATGAAACCCACGTCTGCCTCAACTGCCTTTATGTTCTCAGCCACCTATCTTAAACTAGTCTGGGTTCCATCTTACCCTGCCCCACAGGTTGGAGGTTTTGTATCTAAGACTTTTGAGATTATCAAAAGACTTTCCGATCTTAGAGTGTTCCATGTAAGCCAGGAAAAGAAACATAAATAATTTCAGATTAATAGCAATGAGAAAAAAAAACACACAAGGAAGGGTGACACTCTAAGTTCCATGTTTCACACCTGCCCTTGTGGAGAATTGCTTGCCCATAGGGTTCCCCCCTTTTGTGATGATGCCTCATGATTTTTTGGCAGCCATCTTGGGCAGATCCTACCAACCCCATATTCATCACCTCAAACAGGGCCCAGCCTCCCCAGCCTGGAGCCTTCTGAGGTAGTACCTGTCTGCTGGGCAGTATTGCAGAGCTCTCTGTCCCTCCCCTCCCTGCTCCCCTCCTTCTCCAAGTGAAAAGGGCAACAATACTGGATACTCAGAAGTCAATTTACAATGCGCTTTCACTGAGTGTTTGGTAGGACAGGGATCATCACTGTTATTTTTTAGAAAGAAAACGGGCTGGAGAAGGTCATCCATGTCCCCCCACTGCCATCCATCACCTTGGGGAATTGACAACCTCTTCAACACTCAGTTATCATGTTTGTAAAAGTGTTGACCGGCTGCTCTTATCGATTGCTCAAGTTCTAAGAATCTGTGGTTGTGTCTCTCAAGCCCAAGATTCTTGACGCTTAAACCTAAGTGTCAACTAAGGAAGCCCAAAGAAGAAACTAGAGTCCCTTTTCTCTTCAGAGGCAGCAATTCCATTTTAACAATTCCTTCTGGAGACAATTCCCCCAACCTTTGTAGGAATCTGTTCATGATATTTTAGATGGAAATTTTAGGCCAGGTGGGAAGCAGGCTGGTCAGTGGGGAAAGAGCAATGGTTTTAACGTTTATTGAGTCTTGTCATGGGCAGACCCTCTGCCAAGAACAGAACCCGTTAGCTTATTCAACCTTTTAGAATACTGGAGAGGTAGAGGTTAACCTACATTTTACAGAGTAGGGCCCTGAGGCTCACAGAGGTAATGCAGCTAACCCAAGTCACATAGCCAGTGAGTGGCACAGCCAGGACTGAAGTAACAGTTGGTCTGTCCCTCTAGCCAATAACACACATTAAATTCCGTGGTCAAAACTGCCCCCTTATCATTAGGGCTCCAGGCTCCCTACTTTGCTTTAAGCAGAACAGCCTGACTTTTATCTGTTTATCTATTAGGCTTCTGGATATGATTCCTTTGAAAAATGGGTTCCATAACTGAGATGTTTTTAACATCACTGGCCCACACCATTCAAAGACACCTCTGCACGTCCAAGCCCTCTGTGGCAGACTCAGTCTCCTGGGCTGTTCCCTGAGGCCCAATAAACCCTCTCCATCCTGAACCCTTCCCCCAAGGATTTGTCCTCATGGAAATGCCGGAGGATGAGAAAGTGTGAAAAGGACGTCTCTGTCCTCAAAACCTAGATTAATTTCTTCTGGCTCCTCAAAGGGTTTCCACAAATTAAATCTGGGGAGGGGGGAATAATAAAAGGCACCACATCCTAGCATATGAATATTACTTTTAAAAATAGTTTTTCAATGTCCTAGAAATCTAGGTGTGCCTTGCTTTAAAAAGCCCTAATATGGGGCACCTGGGTGGCTCATTCATTGAGCGTCTGCCTTGGGCTCAGGTCATGATCCCAGGGTCCTGGGATCGAGCTCCACATCAGGCTCCCTGCTCGGCGGGAAGCCTGCTTCTCCCTCTCCCACTCCCCCTGCTAGTGTTCCCTCTCTCTCTGTGTCTCTCTCTGTCAAATAAATAAATAAAATCTTAAAAAAATAAAAGCCCTAATATATGTAATTGCAAACTGAAAAAGTGATTAACTCGGGTTTGACTTTCCTTTTTTAAAGGAATTCTCTGACATACTTAAAATAGTTTCAAATTTCCCCTTTACATGCACCTTTTCAGAAGCACATCTAATAGTTAATAAGGGGAGGATTTATACAATCTTCCTTTTTCTCAAACTCCTAGGGGAAAGAGATCATAGATTTTTTTGTCTGTACAAAATTATTCTAGCAAGTACCTCATGCCATTCTGATACACTGATCTCAGTTAGCCCAGGAACAGGATTTAGAACAAGCTTCTTACCTGACGGTGCAGGAGGAAGAACAGGGTTGGCCGTGCTCCAGAGATCATCTCCCAAACGCAGACGCAAGGGCAAAGTGGCAGAAGGGGGAACAGGGTGCTTCTTCCTTGTGGTGCTATGATGTGAACTGGGCATTGATAGCTATAGTTAGAAATGAGAAAGTGTATCATCAATGAAAAGGAAAGCAACATGTTATATAAAAAATAGAAAACTAAAGAAAAGAAAAAAGACAAACTGGACTTCATTAAAATGAAAACCTTGTGCTCTGTGAAAGACAGTGTCAAGAGAATGAACAGAGAAGCCACAGATTGGGAGAAAACATTTGCAAAAGGCACATCTGATAAAGGACTGTTACCCCAAAATAGACAAGCAACTCTTAAAACTCAACAATAAGAAAAAAAAACAATTAAAAGATCAGCCAAAGATCCTAACAGACACCTCATTGAAGAAAATATATAGATGGCAAATGAGCAAACAAAAAGATGCTCCACATCACGTCATCAGAGCAGTGCAAACTAAACCAACAATGAGACACCACCACACACTTCTTAGAATGCCCAAAATCTGAACACTGACAACATCAAATGCTGGCAAGGATATGGAGCAACAAGAACTCTCCTATGTTTTTGGTGGGGATGCAAAATGGTACAGCCACTTTGGAAAATAGTTTGACACTTTCTTACAAAATTACATACTCTTACTATGTGATCCAGCAATGGCACTCCTCGGTGTTTACCCAAAGGAGTTGAAAACTGGCATCCATATAAATAACCTGCCCATGGATGTTTACAACAGCTTTATTCATAACTGCGAAACATGGAAGCAACCGAGACTTTTCTCAGTAGGTAATGGATAAACATATTATGCTACATCAGACAATGGAATATTATTCAGAACTAAAAAGAAGCAAGCTATCAGGCTGTGAAAAGACATGGAGGGAATTTAAATGCATATTATACGTAAAAGAATCAATCTGAAAGGGCTGCATACTGTATGATTCCAATTATATGACATTCTGGAGAAGGTAAAACTATACACAAAATAAAAATCACTGGGAGGCAGGGGGTTGGGGATAAATAGGCCAACCAAAGAGGATTTTGGGGGGCAGTGAAAATACTCTGTATGACACTACAATGATGAAATTTTTGACAAATTATACATATGTCAAAACCCATAGAATATACAACACCAAGAAGGAATTGTAAAGTAAACTGTGGACTTTGGGTGATAATGATGGGTCAGTGTAAGTTTGTCCCTGGTTAAAAAAAAAAAAAAAGTACCATCCTGGTGAGTGAAATTGATAGTGGGGGAGGCTGTGCAATGTGTGGGGGCAAGTGGTATATGGGACATCGCTATACTTCCCTCTCGGTTTTGTTGTAAACCTAACCTGCTCTAAAAAATAAAGTCTTGGGGGGAAAAAAGACAAAAGAAATTCATAGAAGGGTGTTCTGGTTAATCTAAAGGACTGACTTAACTCTTATGATCATTGTGTGGCTTATACGTGCCAAAAATATATGGTATTTCTGTGTTTTTATTAGGGATATTCATAAATAATTTAAAATATTCTGGTGCCCAGATAGTCAGCAATCCTTACAGAGTCAGGTGAAACCAAAATGAAAGTCTAATGTTATAACTGAAATAAACTATCCTTTCTATGGTTAATATTAGCAAAATTAGATTTATTCCAATATTAAATTTAGTTTTACACAGACACAGAAGGAACAGATATCCCCAGATAAATGTCCCTGACGTTCCTGCCACAGGAGTTCCAGACCTTCGGAGAGCTGCCACAGCGAAACCCCAGCGGTATTCGCCACCTCACAAAGACCATTAGAGGGAGAACTGAAATGATATTATCACTGTACTCATGTACAGCAGAAATTACACCTCGAATATATACAGCAAACATTGCAGGGCCCAGGTAGTGATACGACTCGCAATGGTAAACACTAAATAGAGTAACAGTAAATGGTAAATATCAGAAAGCAAGTAGTATGAACCCAGAGCAGAAGCTCTTCTACATAATTACCTTCTGGGCTTGAACGCAAGCCTCAGTTTTTTTTACTAGCAAATGATTATATTCCAGCCTAATACCAGAAAAATTTTAAAGCAGCTTCCAATGTCCAAGAAATCAATATCTTTATATGTGACTAGGAAAATAATACGTAAGGTTCGTCTATGTCTGAAATTCTGCCTACAAAAGCCCGAGCAATATTTATGCAGCATATCTTAAACCGAAAAATAACCAACAAATTGATTAATGCGTGACTTAGTAAAAAACAGATCCAGGGAGGTTGTTCACATAGAGAGGAGTAACATTGGCACTTCATGAAAAAATAGGCAGTTTAAAATCAGAAACATAAAAACACAGGTGACTCAGTATACTTGTTGAAGGTTTGCATTCAGTAAAAAAATAACTTGCTCTGTTGGTGTACAATGCTACAAGTTTTAGATTTGTGAAACCAACACAACAATCCGGATACAGAACGATTTCATCGCTGCCCCAAAGATCCTTTTATCCTGCCCTTTTGTAGTTAAATTCTGCCCCCATCCCTAACTCTTGCCAACTCTGTCTCTAGAGTTCTTTTTCTCTGGTGGGGGGAAAGGGGGTCTGTTCCTATTTTATTTTATCCTCCCTCTCCGACCCAAGGGCACGTCTAACATGTTTAAGTGTGTCTTTAGATATGCATGTATCCTTGAGAGCT
The DNA here is from genome assembly GCF_037043125.1 of Eumetopias jubatus. Lineage (NCBI taxonomy): Eukaryota > Metazoa > Chordata > Mammalia > Carnivora > Otariidae > Eumetopias > Eumetopias jubatus. Next base: position 65,852,262 of record NW_028274814.1, read on the forward strand.
ACATAATGTTTTGTGCACATGTGATTTTTATTTATTTTATGTGTTTAAAGGGTATAATTCAGTGGTTTTTAATATATTCACAAAATTGTGCAACTATTGCCGATATCTAATTCTAGAACATTTCATCATCCTCCCCCAAAATCCTGTAGCCAATAACAGCCACTTCCCGTTGTCCCCTCTACCCTGCCTCTGGCATCTAACAATCTGCTTTCTGCCTCTAGCATTCCTCCATGCTGAACATTTCCTATAAATGGAATCATACAACATGTGTCTGGCTTTCTTTCACTCAGCACGATGTATTCTAAGTCCATCCATGTTGGAGCATGGATTACTACTTCGCTCCTTTTTATGAACAAATACTATTCCACTGTATGGATATACCGTATTTTTTAGCCATTAATCTATTAATGGACGCTGGACTGTTTCCACTTTGGGCTATCATGAATAATGTTGCTATGAACACTCATCTACAAGCTTTTGTGTGGACATATGTTTTCATTTCTTTTGGGTAATTAGGAATGAAATTGCTGGGGCATATGGTAACTTGACAGTTAACTTTTTGAGGAGTTACCAACTGTTTTCCAAAGGGACTGCATCATTTCACATTTTCACCAGTATCCTGTGACCGTAGCAACCTGTCCGTATCCCCTTCAACACTTGTCCAGCTTTTTCATTACAGCCATCCTAGTGAATGCGAAGTGATATATTATTTTGGTTTATATTGGCATTTCCCTAATAAGTAATGATGTTGATATTCTTTTCATGTGCTTATTTGCCATCCATACTTCTTTTCTAGTGAAGTGTCTGTTCACATCTGTTGCCCCTTCTTTAACTGGTTTATCTTTTTATTGTTGTGTTTTCAGAGTTCTTTATGTGTTCTAGATTCAAGTTCCTTGTCAGAGACATGATTTGCAAATATTTTCTCCCACAGAAACATTCTGTAGGTTGTCCTTTCACGTTCTTGATGGTGTTCTTTGAAGGGGAAAAGCTTTAAGGTTTGATGAAGTCCAATTTTTTCAAATGTTTCTTTTACAGGTTACATGTTTTGGTGTTATATCTAAGGATTTTTTGCCTAGTCCCTGATGAGGAAGATTTTTCCATATGTTTTATGCTATATCTTTTCTAGTTTTACATTTTCTGTTTAGATCTCTGATCCCTTTTCAGTTAGTTTTTATCTAAGGGGTGAGGTCTAGGTTGACTTTTTTAGTCTTTTACATATTGATATCCAATTGTTCCAACACAATTTGTTGAAAAGATTATCCTTAATCCACTGAGTTGCCTTTGCACTTTTGTCAAAAATCAGTTGGCCATATATTGTGATTCTATTTCTGGACTCTATTCTGCTTCTTGATCTAAACGTTTATCTTTATATAATACCCCACAGTCTTGATTACTGGAGCTTTCTATTAAGTCTCAAAATCGAATAGTTAAGTCCTTCAAGATTGTTTTGGCCATTCTACATACTTTGCATTTTTATATATATTTTACAGTCAATTTGTCCATTTCTACAAAAAACCTCCTGAGATTTTGTTTGGGATTTCATTGAATCTATAGATCAATTTGGGGATAATGGTGTATTAACAATATGAGTTTTCCAACACTTGAATGTGATTAATTTAGCACTTCTTTAAGTTCTCTTGGTTATGTTTTGTAGTTTCAACAGAGAGGTGTTATATTTTTGTTAAAATCTCCCCTAAACAATTTTATGCTTTTGTGATACTACCATAAATGGTATCTTTTATTTTTTCTTTTTTTTCTTTTTTTTCTTTTTTTAACATTTCTTTTTTTAATAATTTTTTATTGTTATGTTAATCACCATACATTACATCATTAGTTGTTGATGTAGTGTTCCATGATTCATTGTTTGTGCATAACACCCAGTGCTCCATGCAGAATGTGCCCTCTTTAATACCCATCACTAGGCTAACCCATCCCCCCACCCCCCTCCCCTCTAGAACCCTCAGTTTGTTTTTCAGAGTCCATCGTCTCTCATGGTTCGTCTCCCCCTCCGACTTACTCCCCTTCAACCATAAATGGTATCTTTTAAATTTCATATTCTAATTGCTTATTGCTAGAATGTAGGAAGACAATCTTTATATATTGTATCTTTTATCTGGCAAGCTAGCTAAATTGACTTACTAGTTTTAATAGGCTTTATTACCTTTTTTGGTAGAATATTTGGGGTTTTCTGCACGTATAATCATGTCACCTGTGAATAAAGGCCATTTACTTCTTCTTGTCCACTCTGTGTACCTTTTTTTCTTTCTCTTTATTCTACTGACCAGTACAATGTTTTTTTGTTGTTTTTTTTTTTAAAGATTTTATTTATTTGACAGGGAGAGACACAGCAAGAGAGGGAACACAAGCAGGGGGAGTGGGAGAGGGAGAAGCAGGCTCCCTGCTCTGCGGGTGGGGCTCGATCCCAGGACCCTGGGACCGTGACCTGAGCTGAAGGCAGACGCTTAACGACTGAGCCACCCAGGCACCCCTGACCAGTACAACGTTGAGTTAAAGTGACAAAAACAGACATTCTTGCTTTGTTCCCGACTTTAGCCTTTGACCATTAAGTTTACTTTTAGTCATAGGTTTTCTGTGGATAAGCATTGTTTTTAATTCTCTCCTTTCAATCATGGAATGGTTTAACATAAATATTTGTATATATTTTGAAGTAGTCTAGATTTGGGACTAACGTCCCATCTTGCCCAGGTTAAGTCACTCCTAACAGGGAACTGGCTTCGAATATGCAGAAACAAGACCATACTCTGGCAAGCAACTGCCTGCTGGAGTTCAGAAGCAGTGGCCTCGAAGAGCTAGTGAATACACAGTATTTCAGAGGGGTAAATAAAGGAAGAGTTGGAACTAAAATTACTGACTGTCTACTCTCTGTCAGACCCTGTGTGACGCCTCTTATGTGAGTCATCTCCGTTTCTGCTCTTCTTATCTCTACAGAGACAGAATTTTTAAATAATTCTATTCCTCCATCTTCAGCAGGGTAAGAGCAAAGTGCTGCGAGGCAACCAAAGCTTTTCTAATCTCACTGTGCTGGATGGGCTCCCAGGCTTTCACTGTCACTGCAATGACCTGAATACGATACAGGAGGCTGGTTCTTCACGCCAGAGGAAAACAACTGATTTCCTCTCTTTCTGAGATTTTTGACCTGAAAAAAAGTGTCACTTGTTACCACCACACCACATAGTATGAATTTATATTCTCAGGGAAGTACTTATATATAGCTTGTATATAGTCTACTCACAAGGTTCCCCCTAAACTAGATGTTAGATTTCCATTGTATTTCCCAGGGATACACTCGGAAAACTTAGAATTATATATATATATATATATATATATATATATATATATATATATATATACACACACACATTTTCGAGAGGGGAGAGGCCTTAGGCTCTTTCTCCCCTACCTAATCATTTTCAGGCGAGGAGCTAGGGTTCGGGTAGATTAAGGGGCCTTTCCAGGCTTGCACAGCTAGTTACTGACAAACCCTGGACTAGAATTGTTCTAGAAACTCACATGACTGGCATTTTACCAGGACTAGCATAAGTACTAAATCCACTTACGTCATAATTAACTGGTCTATCATGGTTTCTCACTGGCCACTCAAATTTCTCAGTTCCAAATACATTGACATCTCATCTAGTTATTCATAATTATTATTAAATTACATTTTAGGCACACCCCTCTTCCCTTAAATGCATAAAAGATAAAGAAGATACTGTGACAAATTTTGTGGAGAAAATGGAAAGGCATTCATGCAGAACAATAGATTTTTTTTGAAAGGCGTTGTGACATTTTGAACAAATAGGCTACGTGGAATGTCATCCAACTTTCTTCTCTCTATATGTAAGCATTCATTCAGACTGGATAATGAAGCCATAGAAAAATGGGTGCTCTACCAAGATTCTCTCCTTCGGACTTTTGATAATATGTCTCTCAAATTTCAATTATTTTAGAAGAGGTCGCAATGTTTAATCTTTACATATAATTCAGTCTGTTAGGGGAAAAAAGAAACTACACCTCTTTCCATTTGAGAAAGACAATGTTTGGGGATCAAAAAATAACAATAAAGAAAAAAAATAGATTCCCAACCAAGGAATCGAAATTAAGAGCCCACCCAGCTGTTCAGATTCATACCGTGGTTAACAGGGAGTTTACTGCCACCAAGTGGTTTGCTAAATCCATTTAATTCTACAAGTGTTGTTTCTTAAATTCTCCCCAAATATCAGTCTGTTTCAAAGCATCTGTTTTCAGTTTAAATGAAAATATGAAACCTCAGACAGAGACAACTGAAAATTTTTCCTAAATTGGAAAACTAACAAGTCCTTAATTGCCAAAAGAAAACGTGGTGAATATTTGCATTTGCTAAACTTCTATCATTGAAACGGCCAGAAAACAGGTGATGTAAAAGGCATTTACTCAACACACGGGAAGGCTGATATGTGTCACTGCTGATAACCAAAGGGAAAATTCTTTGAAACAACCAACGCTTAATGAGAAATGTTAAATTGTTTGAATGGGGTCTACTTTCCAATAAACGTGTGATGAAGGTGGTCCTGGTCCCATGCCCCCTCCCCCAACCCTCCACTTTTTGGAGATTTCTGAGGACTCTTTAGGGAGTGAGGCTTGCAAAAGCGTAGGAGATTCTACTCACGTCGTAATGCCTATTTGCGTACCACAGAAACTTGCTCAAAAGTGGACATTGACAACAGAGCTCGTATAAAAGAAAGCGTCCCATTCCTGTTACAGGGTTCCCATCACCACACCCAAATGCCAACAGAGAGCTGATATCAGGGCCAAGTACAGTACAGTGGGTGTGCATTTGGTAGAGTAAATACTAAAGGTGAATATTTAAGGAAGAAATAACCAGCCTCCTCGCATCACCGTGGCAACCAGAGGTATCTTGTTCAAGCGAGTCAGCCAGCCACTGTGATCTTTGGCCTTGGCTCACAATATCCTAGGGAGTCTTCCCTAATCTCTTTTAGCTTTTAGCATCTTGTTCAATGTAGCCCGATATCAAGCACTAATCAATGGGGCAAATGCTGATTAAGCATCACTTACTAAGGCTGTGTTCCTCAGTGGGACAAAAGACCACCTACATCAAAATCACTAGCGGTGCTTATTAAGAATGCCAATTCTAGGACCCCACCCACACCCCAGGCCTACTGAAACTCTTCCAGACTCTGCATTTTAGCAACCACCACACGTGATTCTTATGCCCTCACATTTGGGGATTCCCGACCGAGGGGAAAAGGTCATACAGCAGTGGTTCCCAAACTTTGCTACACAACAGGATAATCTAGAGATCCCTTTAAAAATACTGATGCTTATCTCCTACCCCAGTTATTCCGTTTACTTGGTAGGGGTGTGATCTGGTCATTAGAAGCTTTAAAAACTCTCCAGGGGATTCTAATATATAAGAACACCGGAGAACCCGTCAGAGCAGCTTCTAGATCATCACCTGATAACTATTTAACAGACAAGGCAATAGACGATGCCAAATGGTACCAACATTGCCTAATCCTGGAGTGGTTTTCACTCTAAGCAGCTTCTGCCATTTCACCAGGAGCCCCTGATAGTTCCAGCACTCTTCACAGAAGTTTTGAGACTTTTAGTGTGTTGCCCTCGGTTTCATGTGACTTTCAAAAAGGATCTGGGACATTCTTCTCTGAGACTCGTGTGGGCTAACATGGGCCCATGGTTATTTGAACTGGCTGTAAACTGAGGTGGTATCCCCCGGCGCAGCTGTTCAACCGTTTTGATTTTAGCCATTCATTTGACAAATATTGGCTAATTAATTCAGACTTTGCTCATTAATGTGAAAAAAACAACCTGTGGACTTGGTAACTTATATCACATGATTTTCAGCCCAGAGGATGTTATTTTACTAATTTTTCTCTTTCTGAATTAATATGTCAACTCAGCCAAAATATCGAACAGAATAATCCTATATAGGTGCGACTTAGATCCATAATTGTCTTCTGGTCTCCCAAAATTACTTATTACACGGTCCGAATAAATGCATTGGGGTGTCTTTAACAGTGCCTCATGCCCTCTCAGGTGGTCTGTGCCCTCAGGTAGCTAGGCTGTCTGCATTGTTAAGAAACCGCAGAGGGCTCATCTGAACTTTCCTGCATGTCTCCCCCCTTTTAACATTTAAATAACTCCAAAAAAACTACTCTCCTGGGAAGCTTGCCTCATCTCCCTAAAAGGGATATTTCAGATGGTTCCTGTTATTTCTTACCTAAATATTCACCTTTAGTAATTACTCTTCAAAATGCACACCCAGTCCTGTACTTGGCCTTCATGTCAGCTGAGTAGATTCCGAACTAATAGCCTGCCTTGTAGGCCTCCTCACCTCGACTTTTGCGTAAGTGAGGCTTCTTCCCAGAGTAGTGACACTATTTGTTACTGACGGTATTTAACATTTAAGGGCAGCACTACTGTGATTCGTGTTTAATGGTGATTATTATATTAAAAATCTATTATGGTGTCAGATATGAGGGAAAATCATTCTGATGTCTAACCTCAATTTTTTTTTTTTTTGTAGAACAGTTTAAACTATGAATGGCTATTACCTATTTGGGTTTTCAAAACACATTATATTCTTAATTTTAGAGAATAAAGGGGAAAAGAGATAATATTTGGTTTTAAGTGGTTACTTTTAAAAATTAAATGAGAGAGTAATAGCCAAACAAAAATTGTGTCTTCTGTGTGCCAGCACTTATGTGATCACCTAAAATCATCTAATGACTCTATTTTGTTATTATAATATCATATTGTTATAAAGAGATCAAAGTAAGAAGAGCCACCTTCCGCCCTCTGTGCAGATTAGCACTGATTGAAACCAAGTACATGTTGGGGCACCTGGGTGGCTCAGTCGTTAAGCGTCTGCCTTCGGCTCAGGTCGTGATCCCAGGGTCCTGGGATCGAGCCCCGCATCGGGCTCCCTGCTCCACGGGAAGCCTGCTTCTCCCTCTCCCACTCCCCCTGCTTATGCTCCCTCTCTCGCTGTGTCTCTGTCAGATAAGTAAATAAAATCTTTTAAAAAAAATAAAAATATTTTAGAGAGAGTTGGGGGAAGGGCAGAGGGAAAAGAAGAGGTAGAGCATCTCCAGCAGACTCCCCGCTGAGCTCAGAGCCCGATGTGGGGCTCATTGGGGTGGGGTGGGCATGGGTGCTCCATCCCACGACTCTGAAATCATGACCTGTACTGAAACCAAGAGTTAGACTCTCAACCGACTGAGCCACCCAGACGCCCCTGCAATTTTCAGTCCTGGTGTTTGAGTACCTGGGGCATCAGTGCAAGCAGTGGTTAAGAGCATGGAGTTGGAGCCTGACACACCTAGGATCCAACCCATGCCCAGTCACTGAGGATCTGGGGGACTGTGGGCAAATTCTATGATACCCCTAAGTCTCATTTTTGTTTTGTTTTTAATTGTTAAAAAGCCAAGCTAACGCTTATGTGTTTGTTTCCTAGGGCTGCCATAACAAAATACCGCAGACTGGGTGACTTCACAGAAACTTAGCTTCTCACCGTTCTGGAGGCTAGAAGTCCAAGATCGAGGTTAGTTTCTCCTGAGGCCTCTCTCCTTGGCTTGCAGGTGGCTGCTTTCTCACTGTGCCCACACATGGTCTTTCCTCTGTGCATGTGCATCCTTGCTGTCTCTCTGTGTGTCCAAATTTCCCCTCCTTATAAGGACTCCAGCCATGTTGGACTAGGGCCCACCCTAACAGCCTTATTTTAACTTCCCCACCTCTTAAAGACCCTCTCTCCAAATACAGTAACATTCTGAGGTACTGGGGATAAAGGCTTCAACATATAAATTTGGGGGAGATACACTTCAGCCCATAACAGCCTGTTTCATAATAGTGAGAATTTATTCTGCACATAAATCACTTAGCAAGATATGTGGACATAAATGAGGAAACATCCTGGGACAATGGAAATGTTTTATGTCTTCACTTGGTGGTGTTACATGGGTCAAAACTCACTGAATTGTGCACTTAAAATGTACATTTGATTGCTTGTATATTATACCCCAATAAAGCTAATTTAAAAATATTAAATTGCAGGGCACCTGGGTGGCTCAGTCAGTTGGGCATCTGCCTTCAGCTCAGGTCATGATCCCAGGGTCCTGGGATGAAGCCCCATGTTGGGCTCCCTGCTCAGTGGGGAGTCTGCTTCTCCTCCTTCTGTCCCTCCCCCCCCACTCATCCTTTCTCTCTCTCAAGTAAATAAATAAAAATCTTTTAAAAAATATTAAATTGCTACCTATCAACTTCTCCACCTCAATGATGTCCTTTGAAAACATTTTAAAACATTTAAACATCATTCAAGGTATAACAAACCCATTAGCCTGAACCACTGGTGACTAATTACCCCAAAAGATTCCCAAGCCAAAATAGAATTCTCCTAGATTCTGGAGCTAAAAAGAAGGTCTGTGCCCGAAGTGTTTGCATCTGTCAATACTCCCATATAAAACTAAATTACCCAAAGAGTCATTTTTCCTGGGAGTATGTCATCCCCTCAAGGGAGTTTTAGAACTATAGTTTTCCATAAGGGAGCTGAGTTCTCAGCATGTAACTGATGTTAATGGAAGACCTCAAGTATTTAAATTCACTGACTGTCTTAAGTGCCAGTTACTCCACCAGAGTTGGTATAAAGAGTCTTAAGAAGCTCCATTTGAAGTGAAAGTGAAAAATATTGAAATTTTCCCCTGCAGATTTTGAATAGCATCCAAGTTAAATTATCATGAAGACAACAACATGTCCTGAGGGACTTCATTTTCAGCCTTGGCTTCTAAGTCTCCATTTATCCTTGGGACATGGGGAGAATTTTTGAGTTAATGTCAGGAAAGATTTATGAAACTTCGGAGGTGGCGTTCTGCTAACCATAAAATCAGCAGTAAAATGACCAGGATTTTTAAAAAAATCTTCCTTTCGAAAACATGTCCCCAGTGCAGAATTGCTCCAGGATAAAATTTGGTGTGGAAACACAAATATATATACTTATAAACATCATGGGCTTCTACAGTGTTTTGCACATCGTGGAAAGGTGTTTGTTGTCCAAATGGATAAATATGTCGTTTGACTAGATGAATGAATCGGCAAGAAAGCAGTGTTAAGAGAAGTACAGATGCCATTTTATTATAAATATGCAACTTTAAAACCAGGAATTGGCTGATATGCAGGAAGTAACCTCCCATGGGAAACCACCGATCCCTGCACCGCACACAGGGCTTGGCAAATAACACACAGTGGTAAATGTTTGCAAACTGAATCATTAAATGTAAGGTCTGTGTGGGAAATATATTTTTTTCAGTGCCTGTGATAGAAAACTGCCTTCTACTTGAAGTCACCTTGTGATAAGCTACTTCTGGCACGGAAGAACTAAAACTTACAGAGTCAAGTTGTTTTCCCTCTACAGAGCTGCATCCTGCGGAGACAGGAGCCAGAGGGGTTGTGTAGCAGGAGCTCCTTTGGTGATTCACGAGCAGCAGGGCTGAGATCTCAGCCTGCAGACTGCCTGGGGGGCTTGTTAAATAAAGAGTCTGGTTCAGCAGGTCTGGGTGGGGCCGAGACTCTGCATGTCTAACAAGCTCCCAGGTGATGCCCAGATGGGGTCCATGGAACACACTTGGGGCAACAAGGTATAGGAAGAGGAAGAGGGAGATTGCCGGATAAACGGGCAGACTAAGCATACGGGGTGATGGGAAACACTGGAGAAGACAAGTTATAAGGAGTCACTTAACTTTTCGGAATCCAAATGGCCTCGTGGGGAAAATGGGTATGATAATAATGATGATGATAGGAGGATAATAACACGTCATGGGATCCCTAGGAGAATTAATGAACCACTAATAAAAACGTAGGCGCACGCTCCGCACGTAGCCTTTGCGCCGCAGACACTCGCTGACGCAACGGTGAGCACAGGTCACGTGCTGTCTGTAGGTGCGAGGAGTCCGCTCCTCGTCCCTCTTCGTGCCAAGGACGGTGCTCCCTACTGAGCAGGGGCTCGGGCCGCGTTTGCTCAGTCCAGTTAGTAGCAGAGCAATCGATGTCTGTAAAGACATTGGCACCTGGAACATGGCTCCTGTGGCACCAACAGGAGAGAATCGTCACCGAGGAAGCGGTAACTCTGAGACCTTGGGGAACTTCAGGCTCTTCTGAGCCAGCAGTGGGAGACAGAACCAGCGCCTCCCAGTAAAAGTACGGTGTTAGGATAGTTGATCTTTCTTATCCTTTGGTATAAATTATGTCCAGAATCACCTACCTTTTTTTTTTTAAGATTTTATTTATTTATTTGACAGAGACACCACAAGAGAGGGAACACAAGCAGGGGGAGTGGGAGAGGGAGAAGCAGGCGGGGCTCGATCCCAGGACGCTGGGATCATGACCTGAGCCTAAGGCAGAGGCCCAACAACTGAGCCACCCAGGCACCCCCAAAATCACCTACCTTCAATACAAGGCCAGCCAGGCCCGTGGGGTTGGGTGGCTCAGCCGCTCTGGGGCACAGCCTGCAGGGGTATGATTAGTGTCCCAGAGACCCAAGTCATCCTCCCGATTCTCTGATTCTGGCCCCAGCCAACCCGTGTTGCCCTGGATGATGCTCTGCTGAGGGTGAGGTGAGGGTCTGGTGAACAATTTGTAGAGTCCCCAACAAAACTCCCCAGCAGCACAGCAGGAATGCAGGTAGAGGATCCTGAGAATGACCTGCCACTTCACTTAAATCTTATCTTATTCTGGTGAGCAGTCAGACATGGGAATCTCTCAGCACCTTGAGAAAGCCTGGTTTCATCAACTTTCAGTGAAAATCCAGAATAAATCTTCACTAAAACAAATGATATTTTAAAAATCTTCTCAAAGTATTCAAACAAAGGGTTAATAAAGATGTTCCCTCCAACATACCCACCCTATTATCTGTAGGTCCAGGAGAGAAATGAAGAAGCCATCCTCTTACTGAAGGATTCTATTGTCAACCTAGATGGTCATTGTTTCCATTCAATTCCACACAACAGTTTAAAATTTAACTCAGTTTTGTAAATTAATATTGCATAGATTCTCATACTGTAGGTTTTAATTCATTGCTGATGTTTTGTCAATTTTCTTCTTGACAAAAATTACAAGCCTGGATTTCTCACACAATTCACAATCCCAATGGGTAGTTTTAGGCCAGGATCATCGACTAATGGTCATTGATATATTGTTTATCACCTTGGGACAAAATCTATCAGGAAAACAGTAAGATTGTAGGTGCTACCACTTTTGACTCTCCAGCCTTTGTTGGGGAATTGGTTATGGTCTAAAATGTTTGAATTTAGCATAAGCTCAATTACTGATAGGTTGACACAACCTGCATCTTAATACCTTCAGAAGATCATGAAGTGTTGGGAGGATGTGCTCTTGAGACAGCATTTCTAGTAGCAAGAAACAGATTATTTTGAACCCTTTCCTTTTTTTTTCTTTAATTGTTTCTAATGATTTAATACTACTTTTACCCTGGATCCACTCCATCCTGCCAAGATTTTGAGACTTTTTTTCAAGTAAGTTGTCTTCTCAAAGGGCCTGGCTGGCTCAGTCGGTAGAGTGTGAGACTCTTGACCTTGGGGTCAAGAGTCACCCACATTGGGTGTAGAAATCACTTAAAAATAAAGTCTTTAAAAAAGAAAGAGAGACAGTGAGAGAGAAAAGAAAAAAAAAGTAAGTTGTCTTCCCTAACTTGCTGATATAGCTCTACGGAGACACCGAAGTGCTCTTAACACCCAAGTTTCTTTATGTTTTTGCCAGGTAGAATGTCTTTAAAATCAAATTCATTGTCTTTGCCAAATGTCCTACAACTTATATATAATGGCTTCTGTCTAATTAATCAATTGGCTCATATCAAGTAAATGATTCTATGCTGCAAGTCAGCTACCTAGAGGTACAATTTGCATTTAATTAATCATGGAGGATTCACCAGGAAGCAAATAGATTTTTTCCAGCTTTATTGAGATGTAATGGACACGTAACATTGTGTAAGTTTAAAATGTACAACTTACTGATTTGATACATTCATATATTGCAAAATGATTACCACCATAGAATTAGCTAACACCTCCATCATGTCACATTATTACTATTTCTTTTCTCTGGGGAGAACATTTAAGATCTAGTCTCTTATAAACTCTCAAGTATGTAATACATTATTGTTAACTATATTCACAATGTTGTGCATTATATCCCCAGAACTTATTCATCTTCTGACTAAAAGACCAACATCTCCCCATTTCTCCCCCCACATCCAGCTCCTGGTACCTACCTTCTACTCTCAGTTTCTAGAAGTTCAGCTTTTTAGATTCCACATATAAGTGATATCACATAGTATTTGTCTTTCTCTGTCTCATTTATTTCACTTCTCATAATGCCATCGAGTTCCATCTGTGTTGTCACAAATGGCACAGTGTCCTTCTTTCCCATAGATTAGTCGTATTCCATTATATATATATGATATATATATATATATATCATATATATATATATCACATCTTCTTTATCCATGATGGACACTGAGGTTGTTTCCATATCTTGGCTGCAATGAACATGGGGGTACAGGTATCTCCTCAAGAACCTGATTCCTTTCCTTTGGATATATGCCCAGAAGCAGGATTGCTGGGTCATATGGGGTTCTAGCAAATAGATATTTTAGTGAATATTTCCATTTCTGTGATGAATGAATTTAATCCATGTTTAAATACTTTAACATGGTGCTAGACATGCTTTATGATATATACTGTCAGTCCTCACCAACCCGTTTGTGTGTTGAAGCAGAAACAGGTTTTCTGCAGAAAATTTGGTACCTACTCATGCATATTCCTTAGCCCCCCTAGCCTTGGCTCCTTCGTTGTCGCAAGAGGACCCTCCCTCTGCCTGGTCTGGCTGGTCATCAAGCATGTAGAACTCCTGTTAACTTGCAACCAAGCCCAGATCCCCATATATCCTCACCAGAGAATTGAACCCTAGAACTCTCTGCTGCCCAATTCTCACACAAGTCCAGTCTTAAGAAATAAAGTATATGAAGACTCTGCCATCCACTATTCCTGCACATGTTCTAAAACTTTTTTTTCAAGACAGATGGCTAGCAAACTGCACATAGGAACTCTCTGCTTTTGTCCTTCGTACATCTGCTTTTACTGGACTTTGCCCTGTTTGGATTATGAGGCTCTCAGGCTTGTCTCACAGCCAAGATGATCAGTTTCTTTAAGAAAAGGGTTGGTCCTCTTTGGATATCAAATCTTCCTTCTAGGGCTTAGCACAGCACATTGCATAAACCAGGTGCTCCATGCAGTATCTCAGCTTAATTCATTTTGCATTTCAGTTCTCTGTGGTGTGATATAAAGAGCACGTGACCGTGAACTGAGAGACTCAGGTTCTAGACCTCACCCTCCAGGATCCAGCAGCATGGACTTGGGTGAGAACTTGTGTGTCCTTTCCTGGATCTGTTTCCAAATCTGAAAAATGAACATTATACTAAATGATCCTTAGTATCTTTTTTAGTTTAATATTTTTGAGCATCTCCAACATCAACTAACGACCATTCAATACTTTAATAATTTAGGGGCACCTGGGTAGCTCAGTTGTTAAGTGTCTGCCTTTGGCTCAAGTCATGATCCCAGAGTCCTGGGATCGAGCCCCACATCGGGCTCCCTGCTCAGCCGGGAGCCTGCTTCTCCCTCTCCCACTCTCCCTGCTTGTGTTCCCTCTCTCGCTGTGTCTCTCTCTGTCAAATAAATAAATAAAATCTTTAAAAATATACTTTAATAATTTAAATATCTGTTGTAATTAGTATTATAATTTCTCTACAAATAACAATGTTAATATTATTGCTTGAAAAAGCACTTTACCTTCTTAATAAAACTGGGTAGTTTCAATTGTATTTGTTTTATAGAGGACGAGGCTAAATTTTAGTCTTGTAACATCAGCAAATCAAAATTAATGAGCTCCAAGTTCATGAGAAGTTACTATTTGAAAATGAAAATGATTGAGATGTTTAATGACCTTGAAATTGACTTTAGTCCATTTTTTCTGTGTTTCTACATTCATTCTTCCTATTGATAATTTTATATTGGTAATGGAAGTTGAAAATGAGCCAAAAATGCAATTTTTTGCCTCATTTATGCTTAAACAACAACAGCTGCCCTATTTTTGAATCAATGAGAAGATAGGTTCCATTTGAATAAACCACAAGGGTAAATTGTTGAGTTTTGCATTTCACATGGTTGATATTGTGAACAATTTTAAAGAAAGACAGCATATTAATACAACTAAATCTGTTCCTAAATCCAAAGGTCACACCTCCTTTGCCAGCCTTTCATGCCTTGACTGTGACTCTAGAACACTATGAGATCTGTGAAGATAGTTGAAAGTTTGAAAAGTTCTCACTTCACCTCCACAGAAGATTTATTCTGGCCTCAACAACCCAGAGCAGCGCTCCCCCTTCCCCGACTGCCATTATTTTATATTCATGTGTTGACTTCTGTAGAAGGCTGTAGATACACATGCCAGGCACAGAGATGCTATTAAAGAAAACCTGATTTGACTCATTCTTTGGTGGAAAAGAAACTCATTTCATGGTGATACCACTTTGTTCAGCACCCCAGCTTTCCAGGCACCTACATTAGAGCCTTCTTTTCCAACCTGGCCCATCTGCGGGCCTCCAATTCCTCTTTCACCTGAGAGCCCGTCATGCATATGAGCAGAGCCGTCATGGTACCCCTCGTAGGATCTCTTTTTTAAGCTAAACACCCCACTGCTTTTTACCTCTTCCTCATTTGCCCGAGTTGCCCTACATTTCCCCCTCTGCTCACAGTGTTTGTGTCACTTCTAGATTGTCCATTTTCTCCATTAAAATAAGGCACCTCGAATTAAACTATTTTCTCAAGCTCTGGTTCAGTAAATTCAGGGTAAAGTGAAATATCCACTTCCCCGGCTCCAGACCCTATATTATTATTCTACCCCAAAATGGCTTTTGAGGGGATTTGTGACTCACATCGGAGACACAGTCAGCTGCCACCTCTGGTGATGTTTTTTCCCCTACAAACTTTTGTTAAACCAAGTCTCACCCCTCTGGCAGTTGTGTAGCCAATTTCTTAAACTTATGTCAAGGGATTCCTCTTTATCTGTATTTTATTTCATCTTCTTGACATTAGTCTGAAATTTTAAACTTTGGGGGACTTTTTTTTCCTCTTTTTTCTGATATTCATTGTATAAAAACCCCTTCTAGCTGTTTTAATTGGGAAAATTTGATGTGAATATTTTCTGATTACTTAAGTCATTGATAAAAGTGCTGAAGAGGTCAATACTAGATAGATCAGTACACCCTTACCAAGTTCATCTCAATCTTAATCGAGATTCTTGGTATAATTTTTCAACCAGCTATGAGTTTGCCCAAGTAATTATCATCCAGCTCACATTTCTTGTCTTGTCTACAAGGTCATCAACGATACTTTGTCAAATACTGTGCCGAAAGCATTCCCCTGATCAAGGCTAATGAACTCTACCAAAATGAGTCTGGAATGCCCTATTCTTACTGCTTCTACTGATGGTCATTTCTTGTCCTCAGTGACAACAAAATTATGGGTGTCAGAATCCCTCCCAGTGTTTTGTCTGTGACGGATATGTTCACTAGTCTGTTGTTTCTAGATCCATTTTTCCCCAAACTTTTTAAAATCAGAAAAAATATTAGCCATTAACAATTCTTTAAGCATTATGCTACACTGTAACAACATATTATAATAATAATAATATATATATAATAACTAATATCCTTGTACCACTTTTCAAATATTTTTTTAATTTTTATTTATTTGACAGAAAGAGACACAGCGAGAGAGGGAACACAAGCAGAGGGAGAGGGAGAGGGAGAAGTAGGCTTCCTGCTGAGCAGAGAGCCCGATGCGGGGCTCGATCCCAGGACCCCAGGATCATGACCTGAGCTGAAAGCAGATGCTTAACGACTGAGCCACCCAGGTGCCCCCCACTTTTCAAATATTTGATTACATTTAAATCTCACTAACATGCTTAGAAAGTCCATGTTAATAAAAATTGAAGATACATGGATTAAAACATCTTAAAGATGATAGATTACACAGACTGAAAGTGGATTTTAAGGGAAGACGAAAAAGGATTGATGGGTACAAAACATGGAAGTGGAATTCAGCAGAGAATTCTGGCCAAAGTAGAGAATTTGAGATGGGGATATTTAAAGATTGATTGATTGATTGATTGATTGATTGATTGATTAGAGAGAGAAAGAAAGAAAGCGCGAGCAGGCAGAGAGGCACTGGGAGATGGAGAGAATCTCAAGCAGACTCCCCACTGAGCACAGAGCCTGACTGGGAGCTCAATCCCACGACCCTGAGATCATAACCTGAGCCAAAACCAAGAATCAGACACTCAGGGGCCCCTGGGTGGCTCAGTCAGTTAAGCATCTGCCTTCAGCTCAGGTCGTGATCCCAGGGTCCTGGGATTGAGCCCCGTGTTGGGCTCCATGCTCAGGGGGAAGCCTGCTTCTCCCTCTCCCTCTGCCACTCCCCCCTGCTTGTGCTTTCTCTCTCTCAAAATAAATAAACAAAATCTTTAGGAAAAAAAAAGAATCCAACATTCAACCAACTGAGCCACCCAGGCCCCCTGAGATGGAGATATTCATAAAACAAGGTAAGAAGCTGAACAGAAATTATACATGAAAATGGTAGTAAATCAACACGGGAGTCCAAATTTGACATTGATAGATAATAGGGGGCAAAGGTAGGTTTTTGAGGAGAGAAAATATGTAGGGAACCAGGGGCAGTTAAGTACATTCTTGGTATGGTAGCTGTGTGTTTGAATCTGGGAAGAGGATGGTAATGGATAAAATCTGTTGTAGACAAAGATTCCACTTCACCTGGGGATGGGTTGAGTATGTAAAGTGGAAGGAAAAGAGAATTCAAAAATTAAGAACTTAGGACACAGAACCCAGAGGACTGAGAAGACACGGGGCCACTTAGAGCCATGGGAGAGGCAGGGAAAAGCAAGATTTTAGGAGGAAAGGAAATGAGATCAGCCTTCAACATTGGTTTTTTTTTTTTCAATTTCACAAGTAGTATGAAAAATATAATTGCAAGCTTGGAAAAAAGAGAACAAAATAAAAACTCACAACTGATCCACCACCTAAACACATAAATATTATCATTTTGGTATAATTCCTGCAAGAACTTTGTAGACGGTTCAGTTCAATGCTGTTTTATTACGTTACATTATATATAGTATTACACTTATTTTCCATGTGGCTAGATGGAACTAAACTATTTTAATAGTTTTTTAGTATTTATCAAATTAATTTATCATTACTTAATTAATGTTACTTAATAAAGTAACTTAATAAACTTAAAAAAGTTACTTAATTCCTTTGCTATTGGTCATTTAGATTCCTTTCAATTTGGGAAAAGGGGAGCAATGAACATACTTATGCCTATGGCTTTTCAAAAATATATCTTGAATTATTCTTTTTCTTAATAGTTTTTACTTATTTATTAGAAAGAGAGAGAAAGAGGCAGAGGGAGAGGGAGAAGCAGACTCCCCACTGAGCAGGGAGCCCAATGTGAGACTCGATCCCAGGACCCTGGGATCATGACCTGAGCCGAAGGCAGACACCCAACTGACTGAGCCACCCAGGTGCCCCTTGAATTATTTCTTATTATGGATTCCTAGAAGTAGAACTCCGGGTCAACATATATGAGTATATTTCACGTTTCTTAAGACATTTATTTAATTTGCTTCTAAAAGAGGGTACCAGTTTCCATTTCCATCAGCAGTGTTCAACATTTAAGTCTTGAATGTTAATGAGATATCTACACTGTTAATGTCCTATAGGCCATTGAGAGTGAAGGAAATTGAAGCTGGAAATATAGATTTAGGACTTTTTCCAAATATAGATAATAAATATAATCTAACAGTCAACTTCTCCAGGGGAGTGAATAAAAATGGAGAATTTTGGAAGCTGAACCTTAAAGCAGTTTTTTCTAACTGCCCATTTTACAGATGAGGTGCTCAGAATGAAACGGCTTGTCCAAGGTCAAACATATAACAGGTAATGAGGGGAAAGGAAGGTCATGAAAGAGAACAAGAAAAGTGTACTGCCACTTAAAGACTAAAGTTAGGGATGCCTGGGTGGCTCAGTAGGTTAAGTGTCTGCCTTCAGCTCATGTCATCATCTCAGGGTCCTGGGATCGAGCCCCGCGTCAGGCTCCTGGCTCAGCGGGGAGCCTGCTTCTCCCTCTCTTTCTGCCCCTCCCCCTACTTGTGTGCAGTCTCTCTCTGACAAATAAATAAAATCTAAAAAAAAAAAAGTTAAAGACTAAAACTTTGTCAAACGGAAGGTGACAGCACCAACAGTGTTCAAAAGCAGCAAAAAAACAAAAACAAAAAAGAGAGATAGACTCTTGGATTTGGAAAGGGGGTAGTCTCTGGCTTACTAGTTCTCCTCTGATCATCCTTTAGCATGGAGAACTGGCTCTTAGCCAGCTCCACAGACAGACTCTTAAACATTTACAAGCACACAAACATTACCAATTGCCTGAATAGTCACCAGCAGTAAAAGAGAAAAAAAACAACATTTCTTTATGACTCTGGCCACCTATAACTTATTAATAGCCTCAGGTTTGTGAACTATTAAAAAAAAAAACAACTGGGCTAGTTAACTTAATAGTACATCCAATCAGATATTTTCCTTTTGTGCATTTTGATATATGACTTCACCCAGCAGAATAGCAAAAAGAAAATTGGACCAATAAAATCTTAGTTTGCAGTATAGACCTAAAGGATCCAGGGTTAATTTCTCTTCTTCTACAAGAATGATCCTTTAGATTTTCAGACACTTAGGCCCCTTTAGGAGTGGGCAAGTCAAAATAAATGGCACTTCTGCCTTAAGGATTCCAGGCACAGGAAGAAGGTCAGAGTTCCCTGGAGTGTAGAAAATGAAAACAAACATGTCTGAAATGAGTGGGGGTCTAGGGAGCTGCAGTTACCTACACATGGTTCTCTTTCATGTCTCTTGTCACCCCTCAACCCCCCAATTTCATGGACCCCTGACAGTGCTAAACCTCTGTGTTTGTGGCTCATGGCTTATGTCACCCTTTTCATTAACTTTTACAATTCTTGGCATTTCCTCTTTAAAGCGATATTTCTCTCTTGCTTAAATTGTCACTGTGTTGTGTTGATCACACTCTGCTGGGTGCTGAGAAAACCTCAGATTAGAAAAAAACATTTGCTGGGTGGGTGGGTGGAGAGAATGCCAGATTAAATTATTCATTTCAACTGTATGTGCAAGATAAAGGAGTGAGCAAATACTGAAAAGTGTTTCTCATAAAAATGCCCATATTGATGACAGATGAGGGGGAAGGGACTGTTTTGCGGAGAGCATAAAAGAAGAAATATCTTTGCTTTATTTTTTAAATTACTTTTAATAATAATTTAATTTTAATTTTTTGGTATGTTTTGAATTGCATGTTTCTTAGAAAAATAATTAGCATAATCCCAAATTCCCATTGGTCTTCAGCTTCCTAGAGAAGCGGTAACTTAGAAAGTCAGTTGGCTATTAGGGAGATAACTCAGGATCCTATGTGCTTACATCAGGGTCTAGAGAGAAAGGATTTCCAGAAGATGCTTTGGATACATGATAACGATGTCAGGACACTGGGCAAGTTTCCAGTGGTGGCAGCCAACAAACCCATCTCCCTTCATCAGCTGCTTCCCTCCTTGGGATACCACACCCTGTCCATCTGTAGAGTGGGTATGCATTAGTACACACCCTCCATTAAGTCAATGCCCATTTCTCCTCCAAGCTCTTGCTATCTGAGTCACAAGGAAAGTTTTCCAACTGTATCAGTTGTGCCAAGAAGAAAAATAACTTTCACAAATCCTTTACCTCCTCGAGAACTTTTATGGATCATTCTTTCTTCCTGGAG
This sequence comes from Eumetopias jubatus, assembly GCF_037043125.1. NCBI lineage: Eukaryota > Metazoa > Chordata > Mammalia > Carnivora > Otariidae > Eumetopias > Eumetopias jubatus. The sequence goes on from NW_028274814.1 coordinate 65,872,259, forward strand.
ATAGAAAGCATGCCAGGCTGGGTGATTATAACCCACAAGAAGGGAGTGTTTCCCGTGTTGTTTCCTCCTCATGGCTCACTTCAAAGTTTTCTGTGATCCACAGAGAGGAGCCCCTGTGGAATGCTGCCCCTCCACTTCCAGGGCTGATTGTGTGAGGTCATAACTAGCCAGAGACCCTGTGGTACAACAGACAGTGTGGCTGGCAGGACTGTTCCCCAGGTCACATGCGTTCTGAATTAAAGATGTGCTATATATACTTTATCTTCTTTTCCTCCTGAGTTCACAGTGTCAGTAGAGAACCTGAATGGCCAGGCATGGTTCAGAACCCTCTAATCTGATGAATTAAATGGAAGACGACCTGCTTGAAATTGAGAACTTAGAAATTATTTGACTATTCAAGTTACTTAAAAATCAGACTACTTAGACTTCTTAAAAATAATGCATTGCCTTTCCAGAGAATACAAAAATAAACATTTTAAAAATAAGATACACATAAGGTATTTCCCTACTACAGTGGCTCCTGTTCATATATTCTGTAAGTAGAGCTTTAAACACTCCTTGAAATTTAGACTCAGAGCAAGGAGAGAAAGCTGGCTCCTGAGAATACCTTCATCAAACCAGAGTTGTGAGACTAAAGAGATCATTTGTTCTCATCGCAAATGGTCAGTGAGGATTCCCTGTTACCTTTTAGGACTTCAGAATCTAAATCCAGCTCAGAAATAGAGAAACACAAGCAAAACACTTTAAGTGGAAAAAATATGATGTCTCTGTCTATCTAATCGCAAGAAAGTGGGGGAAGCTAAAATTGAAGGCCAGGAATTGAACTTGGAAACTGTTGTTTAGTGTTATATTTTACTTTTGAAAGTTACAATGTGAGGAAATTGATTTTAATATATCTTTTCAAGAAACAGTTTAGTTAACATTAAAATGATGCTTTTGAAATCTAAAGGTATCGGCAGATTTTTTTTTTTTAAGCACACCTTATCTGTGTTGATAGAGCTAGTGATAATAGGTGTAGTAAGATTGGATGACATTTGGATCATGACAGGGCTGGATGCGATTTCTAACACGTTTTATTCACAAGCTAAAGGTGTTATTTTCTGAAAAAATGTTAATTTAATCATCACTCTGCATTCCCTTTTCATTTTTCTGGTTGAATACTCAGTAGTAGCAAGTTGGCATAAAGTTATGAAAAATGTCCATACTCAGGGCATCTTTAAAATATATATATATTGCTGTTGGTTTTATGTTGGATCACTTGCTTTGTCTAACCTTCGGAATTGAGCTAGGAAGTCAACGAAATTATTTGATCATGGTTGAACCTCAGTAGTTTTAATTCATCCAATCCTACCAGCTATCACGTAGAAGTGAAAAAAATCTGATGACATGATCTAAGTTGTAGAAAATGTGTCATCTGAAATCTAAAAGCTTATAAAATCAGTGTTGTTGTGGCATATTGAACCAGTGGATGTGGGTGGGACATGGCTCAGTGTGAGAAGCGGTACTCCCACAGGGCATAATTTTCTTTTGAAAAAAAAAAATTAAAATAGACTTCTCCAGGGCACCTGACTTGGGTTGTAGGAGCGTGGTGTCAGTGATGGTCGCGGGTGGCCCCAGGACATGGCGTGGGGCTGTGGCTGACTGCCCCTGGTCTGCCGCTGGTGCCTGACCCTGTCCTGCCACAGGGTAATGGGAGACCTTGCGAGCAGAGCAATGTGGATGGGATTGCCAGGCACCTGGGTAAATCAGGGCTATTAAACATGCCTCACTTTAATGGTCTCACAACTCCCCCTCAAAAGTGAATTAATGAACAGAGAAACCCTGAGGATGTGGTTAAAAATGACTATGAAAGTTAATAGGCTGCTGTTGATCCCAGCAGGACTGTGACCAAAAATGAATTAGCAGCAGGGGACGTGTTCTCTGATATGTGAGGGTCTGCACAAAAGAATCAAATGAGGAGTGAAAGAGATTTAGTGTTGTCAAATGCTTATTCAGGCTGTTCAAAAGCCCTGGAGAATGGTGTGGGTCTTAGAAATAAACATGGTGTCTTGGTAGACGAGAAGATAAGCTTGTTTTGTTGTTTGTGTGGGCCATACAGCCAGTTTGGGACATCTTGTGCAGAAAAAAAGCCTAAGCAAGGAGTCATACGTCCTAATGGCTACAAGCAGGTAATTTGAAACAAACGAAGAGCATGTGCTTCATTTAATGGAGAGTCATTTTCTGCTCATTGTATCTAGGTAAGGGGTGTGAGTCTTGAAATGGCAGATCTTCCAGTTTTTCAAGATAAATCAAAAGGCTGTAATTTTAGGTAAGATTTCTCAATGGTTGCCACTAATGAAAAAATGTTACTTTGCTTTGTGGGCCGAACTAACCTGCCATTTTTAGCTGTGTGCACTCTCGGACCTAGGCGGTGTGGGCATGATTTTGTCCGCAACGCCTGTTCTACCAACTGGAGAGTTGACGAGCCTAGAGCGCAGGGACGGGCCGCAGTCCCGTGGCGGGATGAGGAGGAAGAGTGCAGAGAGGAAGTGGCGTTGATGTGGGGCCTGAAGCTCAGGTTGGATTTAGAGGGGGGTCAGTGAGGGGCGCGTGTCCTGCCCAGAGGGGGAAAGCACAAGCCGGTCATTGGGAGTAGCAGTTGGTCCAGTGGGCACCAGCCTTCTGCTGTGGAGATGTCCCCAGGAAAGAATCTGTCTGAGCATCCATACACACGCAAAACCTCCCCAGATGAGTGGTACAGTGTAGAGTCAAAGAAATCATGAAAATTTGCAACTATGAAAAAGCAAATTTAAATATGCTGATCCTCACAGACCCTAATGGAGCTGCCACTGCTCCAAAAGTAGTCACCCATTCTCATCTGGGGAGTCACTGGACTAAAAATAGAAGCCCCTCGTGTATCTTAAAGCATAGCCTTTCCAATCAAATATATTGAGCTCTTTCCTATCCTAAAGGTGTACTTGTTTAGGTCCAAATGCTTCCGAACAATCAGATGTCCCTTTTCAGCACACCTGTTGGCCCTACCCTCTGGGCACAACATTACTTCTGAGCCCTGCTTGAGGGCACATGAACTAGGTCCTCTCTAGGACTCCAAGATGTGTATTTGCAAAGCCAGGTAAATCTTCATGATACAAAGCATGTATGTGACCTTCATTCTATAGAGTTCAGAAGGAAATACGGCTGCCTGTGGAGAGGAAGCTGCTTTCCTGGATGCTTTAGGTTTGTTAACCCGAACATCACAGTCTCTTTCCTTTTTCCTTCCTGAAACCTTAGTGTTGCCTTTAGCAGGAAGGTCATGACTTCCAGGGAGGTGATGTTGTACCAAGGCCACTGAGTTCAGCATCAACTCTTCTTCTTCTAGTTGAACAATAAAAGAGATATGCATGTGGAAAAAAAAAAAAGATAACCAATATGCATTTTCCATGTGTAGTAGATTATCATTCTTAAGATATTTGTTGAAAAATAAAACTCCAGGAATTTTAATAACTGAATTTAAAGTTAGTAAACATGGATAGGAACTGTCGGTGTTTTCCATGGCTGATGTTCACATAAGTACAACCAAAGCATGTAAAATGTTTAGTACGTTTAGCATAGTACCTGGTATACAGTAGGTGCTCAGTAAATAGTTCTCCCATTGCCCTCCCTCTCCTATTAGAATTGATTTTAGTCTTGGCTTTTTTTTAACCCTTCATGCATTTTCTGGTTATTCTCTTTTGAAGAGCAATTTGAGAAAGCTGAGGAAATCTATCAGATAGGAGAAAGGAAGTGTCTAGAAAGTTCAGACTTACACAACAACTACAGGGTTTTCTTAGTCAAGCCAGGTAAATGAGATTAAAAACTTAAGAGCAGGGGCGCCTGGGTGGCTCAGTTGGTTAAGCGACTGCCTTCGGCTCAGGTCATGATCCTGGAGTCCCGGGATTAAGTCCCACATCAGGCTCCCTGCTCGGCAAGGAGTCTGCTTCTCCCTCTGACCCTCTTCCCTCTCGTGCTCTCTCTCTCATTCTCTCTCTCTCAAATAAATAAATAAAATCTTAAAAAAAAAACTTAAGAGCACTGGGTGTTATATGCAAACAATGAATCATGGAACACTACATCAAAAATTAATGATGTAATGTATGGTGATTAACATAACATAATAAAATTAAATTAAATAAAAAAATAAAAACATCAAACAGTTAAAAAAAAACTGTTCTGTTAAGATTAGATAATGATGATCAGGTCTTTCAAGAAAATGACAGTAACCACAATTATACCCCAGAAACAAACCTCACTGGGCTTGGCAGGAAGCTCACATTATTGTTGTTTTATTAATACACTTTTTAAAATTTATTTTTTATTTTCTTTTAATTTAAGTAGGCTTCATACCCAGTGTGAGGTTTGAACTCTTGACCCGGAGATTAAGAGTCCCATACTCTACCAACTGAGCCAGCCAGGTGCCCATAGGAAGCTCACATTGTTGACATCACACTGTACCTTGGGATTGTGACTTCTCTAAATCTTCAAGTTCAGCTCAATAAAATGTGCCCGGGTGTTATAATCATATCTCTAAGGAAAATTCTGCAGGATATGGGGAGTGGTCTTGATGGTTTAGGAAGTAGTGGTTTGTTTTAGCACCATTTATCCAAATTTTTAAATCCACGATATTACAACGCACCTCAGCAGTGCTGCCGAACCTACATTTAAATCTAGTCACTGTACTTTGCCCTAGTTTTCCACAGAGGATGCAAACCTTCAGCCCTTTTTTTCTCTTTTCTTATTTAATATGCCTTATAGAAGCAATATGATAACAGAGTGCTCTTGCATGGCAGGCTTTCTATAACAATACTTACTGCATCTAATTTAATGTAAAATATATTCAGCTGGAATTCTACTTTTTTATGATCTGTTCAGAGCTCCATATATTGTTGGCACGGCACATAATGAATATTTATTAATGATGAAAATAAAGATGTTGAATTTAATGCAAGAACATTATTTCATTAACTAATAGACTGGCTGCCTGTGGTAAAATTGAGCTTTAGTTATTTTTTCAACATGACAAGTTCAAAGAAATTTTTTTCCTGATACATTTGAAGCTTTTCTGTTTTCTAGAACATAAATTATATTATAAATTAATTTTAAAATGACCTGAAATCTGCTTTTAGTATTGCACATAAAGTTACTAGATATTCTTACCTACTCATCTAAAAACAACATAATACGAATTAGGAGTTGGGAATAGGATAATGCTCGGCAGATACTTGAAGACATTTACTACGGCTGAAAAAATTTATTTTGTGTTGCTCTAAATAGACTGAGTATCAAATTGAAACTGAATAGTAGAGGCTAGAGACATAAAAAATTCAGCTTAAAATAAAGAGACTTTCTAATCTTCCTAGACTTTCTGTCACTAGTGATGCTATCTTCCTTACAAAGTATTAGGCATCTTGTCATGGAGCTATTTCAGTCTAGGCCAGGTAACTGGATCAGTGATGTAATAAGAGATGTTACTGAACTGGATGTTGAGCTGGTTAGGCAATTATTCCTGAATTCTATGATAATGAAAAGTTTTTCTAGGGCAGTTTTCACAACATTGGATTTGGCAATGATTTCTTGAATATGGCATTGAAGACACAGGCAATAAGACCAAAAAAATAGGCATATTGGACTTCACGAAAATTAAAACTTTGTGCATCAAAAGGCACTATCAACAGAGTAAAAGAACCCACAGAATGGAAGAAAATATTTGGAAATCATATAGCTGATAAGGGATTAATACCCAGAATATAGAGAGAGCTCCTAAAACTCAACAAGATAAAGAAACAACCTGAGTCAAAATTGGGCAAAGGACTTGAATAGGCATTTCTCCACAGAAGATACACAAATGGCCAATAAGCACATGAAAAGATGCTCAGTATCATTGATCTTTAGGGAAATGCAAATCAAAACCACAATGAGATACCACCTCACACCCAATAGTAAGGCTGCTATTAAAAAAAAAAAAAAAAAAAAAAAAAAACAAGAAATAACAACTGTTGATAAGGATGTGAAGAAATTGGAAATTTTGTGCACCATTGGATGGAATGGATACAAAATGGTACAGCTGCTATGGAAAACAGTATGGCAGTTTCTCAAAAAAACTGAAAATAGAATTACCACATGATCAAGCAATTCCACTTCTAGGTATAGACTCAAAAGAATTGAAAGCAGGGTCTTAAAGAGATATTTGTATACCCATGTTCATAGCAGCATTATTCATATGAACTAAAAGATAGAAGCAACCCAAATGTTAGATGAATGGATAAGCAAAATATGATATATCCATATATCCATACAATGAAATATTAGTCCCCCTTAAGAGGGAAGGGCATTCTGACACATGATACAACATTGGATGAACCTTGAGGACATTATATTAAGTGAAATAAACCAGTCACAAAAAGACACTGTATGGTTCCATTCATATGAGGTAACTACTATGAAAATTAATGAAAGAATCTCATTTAAAATGGAATTAGGAAGCCAGCAGAGGGGGGCTCTCATGCCCTACCACTCCTTGCTAATTGCAGACCCAACAGGAAAAGACCTGGATACTACATTAGCTACTACTTTACTACCCCAGTAAGAGGAAGAAAGGTTTTCCTCCTGCCCTGGCAACAGCCCAGGCAATGAAAGATTATCACACCTCAGCCAATGAAAAGCCACTATGTTTAAACTCCTAGTTTACTCCAATGGACTTTTTGTTTATGACAAACTTCCCAGTTTCCCCCTTTCCTCTACAAAAGAGCATACCTCTCCTTTGTTCTCAAACTTACCTATGTCATTTTCTGCTATTCCCAAACAAACCTATTTTTGCTGGTAAAAAAAACTGGCGGTTCTTTTTTTTTTTTTTGACAGTTTTATTTTTTTAAGATTAACATTGTAGTAGTCAAATTCACAGATACAGAAAGTAAAATGGTGGTTTCAAAGGGCTGAAGAGAGGAGGAAATGGGAGTTATTGTTTAATGGGTACAGAGTTTTAGGGGCACCTGGGTGGCCCGGTTGGTTGAGCATCCAATTCTTGGTTTCAGCTCAGGTCATAATCCCCTGGGTCATGAAATGGAGCCCCCCAGTCAGGCTCAGAGCTCAACGGGGAGTCTGCTTGAAGATTCTCTCCCACTGCCCCTCCCTCAACTCCAGCGCACATGCAGGGTGAGCGCACTCTTTCTCTCTAAAATAAACAAATAAATCTTTTTAAAAATGGGTACAGAGTTTTAGTTTTGCAAGACTGAAAGAATTCTGGAGATGGATGGAGATGATGATTGCAAAACTATATGAATGTACCTAATACCAGTGAACTGTACACACACAAAAATAGTTATGATAATAAATTTTATGCCATGTGTATTTTACCACAAGAAAAAAATTGGGAGAAAAAAATTTTTCTTACCAACTCCATTATAAACCATTTTTAGAACAGCTGAAAAGCACAGCTTTCTTGCAGGTCAAGGCCAGCAGGAAATGATGCACTCTAATAGAAATCACCTGGATTCCCTGCAGGCGTCCTTAGTCTCTTCAAGTACACAAGATTATCTCTGCAGGAAAATTACACATTTCAGGTTTCTTCACTTTAGAATCAACAACTTGTGCTGTGCATGGCATTTTGCAAAATAATAGTGACTGGTTTTCTGTTATTTGGGAAATAATAGAAAATAATAGTGATAATTATTATATTAACCATTTAAATTGTATGTTAAGAGTGTGGTTTCACAACCCTGTAGTGTTAAAGACGGGTTCTCATTTCCTAACCTAAAAATATTTCTTATGATTTAAACCTTTGAGCAGCCATGGAACTAAATGTAGATCAAGCACAGTCCTGGGTAAACATGGGTGGAGTCCAACACATCGGGATAGAAGAAATAATCCACTTTCATGTGGACTGGGTTTTCCCCTCGTGTTTTCCCTTTCTGTATTTCTTCTTTCTTAAATGATTAAAAACCCATATCCTTACTGAATTACTTGAAGACCCAAAACATGATGTTTAAAAGTGAATATAGCAATTTCTGCTCTGCCTTATGGTATCGGGATGTTAAGTGTCCGGCATCCCTTGTTCTTTGAAGGAAAAAAAGTGGATTAATGCAGCATGATGATTTTACTGATCACAAATAGAACGTATGGATCAGGAAGTATTACATAGCAATTATAAACTAATTTATGTGAACTAAAGTCCTACTAGAATTTAGTTGGCTTATTTTTCTCACACTTTAACTCAAATGTAACTCAAATGTAAAATAAAGAGTTACTTTAAATACTATTTTCCCCTTAAATACTTTTTTCCTATTTACATCTTTTTTTTTTCCTTTCTTTTCTTCCTTTTACTGGTAAGTAAGTTTGGTTTCCCTGCCCCCCCCCTTTTTTTTTGTTAAGAGGAAAACTACCCTTGATGAATCTACCAGCCAAGGAGTGAAAATTATTTTGGATCTATCCAATAAAAGAAAAGATTAAAGATTCACCATCTTCTCTTCACTTTTCTCTCAGTCTCCCACCTGGACAACTGCACTGGCAGAACCTGTCTGGTGGGATAATGCTGGTGCCACTACAAGAGCAAAGAGTGGTGGAGGCCTTGCTTTCAATCAGCAAGGGCATAACCAGTGTCATTGTCTTCTCAAAAATCAGGGTGTCTCATTTGCGGGCATATGCTAATAACTCTGGTGCCAAGAGACTTGCATTTTAAAAGGCAACTGGGGCAGGGGGAGGACCTCTATTTATGCTTGGTTTCACTTCAGCTTTCGTTTATACCTCTCTCTACACGGGCAACCTGGAAATCTAATTCCATTTCTCAGCCTTTAATTCCAAAAATACAAAAGCTTGGCTGCTACTGAGGCAGAGCATCTATCTATTCTTGAGGGATTGAGATATTTCAAAGTGGGCAAATCCTCCAGCCCTAAGCCAACTGGGGAATGCTACCAAGAAGAAGCTCATTTGATTCTCAAAAAAAGATGCAATATTTGGGGCATACGTATGCTAAAAAATGATCCTTCTTCATCTGAAATTCAAATTTAATGGCATGTCCTGCTTTTCATTTGTTTGTTTGTTGTAAATCTGGCAATCCTCCTTCAGTTGGGAACACTCACCCATATGTTTGTCATTTTTGTCCGTTGCCATTAAATGATTGGATGCAGAATAGTCAGGTCAATGTGTTACATGCCTCCTGGGACTCTGACTCGAAGGATGATATGAAGGAAGGAAGTTACAACACCTCATTCTTAGCAGTTGGTAGCCAGCGCTGTGGCTTGGCGAGCCTCCCAGACATCTCTGTCGATGCTTGAGGGCGTGAACAATACTATGCAGCTTTCGTAGGATTGCTATGGTGGGGTATGTAGGAAACAATAGTTAGACATCACAGTGATTTCAGATTGTCTTTAGGGAGTTAGATGACGTGTAGTAAAGTTTTTATTAGGGAAAAAAGATCTACAGAGAGCTAAGAATTCCATTTTGAGGGCAATAAATCTGGTTGAACTAAAGAATCTTAACAGTTTGGCATGTGTCCCATCACAATTTAATGGATTAGAAGCTGCCGTGGCTGACCCAACATTCTTTTTTTTTTTCTATGTGCATGAAATTTGCCACTTTTTCATGGGTGGTATCCAAATGGAGGGTGTGGATTAAGGAGGAAACGGCCGACCAGAGTATTTATCAGGCAGGAGGCCAACATGAGGTTCTGAGCAGGAGCTGTCAGGTGGGGATCCGCCTCAGCCAAGTTGGTACCACACCAACTTCACCAGTCCTCTTGAACAGACCTTCAACTCCAGTAAAGTCAACTCTAGTTAATGGCGATCCCAGCACTGAGAGAGATGCTGGCATCGGCAGAGACCCTTCGACTTTGCCCTTCAGAAGCCCATGGAGCACTAGATGCACCCCTGCCTGCTCCAGGACACCAGCCAGCAACTCCCCCTTCATCCCTAACATCATCACCACCATTTTTTACTCTCTTTGGTGCTGACCCATCAGCACACAAACATGCCGCTATTTCTCCCATCCTCAAAACAAAACTTTGAGCTCCACTTCCCCCGTCAGCTGTTTTTTTTTCCTCCACCAAAACTCCTAAAAAGATTTTTCTAAACTGTCTCCAATTCCTTGTAGCCTATTCTCTCTTAAACCTGCTCTAATCTGACTTGCCATCCACGCATCCCCGGTCCCCTGATGCTGTTCTTTTTAAGTTCACCAATAACTCCATGCATCTAAATTCAATGTCAATTCCCACTCTACCATGTAATAGATTTAACAGCAGTGTTTGAAGCCCTTTCTTGACTTCCAAGCCCACACATGCTCTTGGCTTTCTGTGTTATTTGTCAGTTTGGGGCTAAAAGAATGCTGTAAACAAACAATCCCAAAATCCCAGTGGCTTGCTAAAACCACCTTTTCATTCCTCACAGATCTGAAGGTGGGCTCTAGTTCAGCTGATCTACATGGAGTTCAGTTGGGCCAGTGGAGACTCCAGGCTTCTGGTTCTGCTCTATGGGCCACTTTTTTAAAGCTTTTTTTACTCTGTAATGTTTTTGAAATTCATCCATGTGGTTGTAGGTGTGAGCAATTCAGTGATTCTGAATTGGTCATTTTTAAAAATATGTAGATTTTAGCTCTGTCCACTGAAAGGGTCTAATGAGTACAAATAGTACCCAGATGAGTACAATGAGTACAAATAGTACACAGATCTTGAATTCTTTGGGGTTTTTTTTAAGTAGGCTCCACACCTAGTGTGGAGCCTAACGTGGGGCTTGAACTCATAACCCTGAGATCAAGACCCGAACCAAGTTGGACACTCAACCAACTAAACCACAGGCTCCCCCAGATCTTGATTTCTAAATGCCATTCCCACTAAAAGGAATCAAATCTCCTTGGACAAATGGCTACTTGCAAGATTGGTCCACAGAAAGTAGAAAGTGAATCTTGCATATTGTATACTAAAAAGCAAGAAAATGCTTAAATATCGATGAAGACATGTTAAAAGGGCATAATAGCTACTTTAAAAGGGTTCTCATTTGCCCAATTAATTTACCAAACTGTAAAAAATAAAATAAATAAAAAGAACCCACATGTCTACGAAAAGAATGGGGTGGTGTGAAAAGACAGCAATTTTTGCAGAATAACAGTTGCTAAAAAAATGTAAAATGATAGAATTCAAAAACCACCACTTTGCAATCTCCAACGTAATCACAATTTAGGCTAGGATTGTCAATCGATGCTAAAACCATTTTGTAGAATAAGATATTCACGTGGTCTCCAAGTATCATTTCACAGATGATTACATATAAATTTCTTATTACTATTACTTTCAAAGGATAAAGAGTATACTTACTATGAAGAGATCTTTCAGGCACCATCTTCATGAAGTAATCAAATGTAGAATTGCCAATAATGGAACAAACTGACAGTAAGTGCTTCTTGATGTAACAGCATAGGAAGCACACATCACCTGTACAGTATTTTTGTTTAAAAATATTTAATCCGTGGGGTGCCTGAGTGGCTCAGTCAGTTAAGCGTCCAACTCTTGATTTTGGCTCAGGTCATGATCTCAGGGTCAGGGGATCAAACCCCATGCTAGGCTCCACACTCAGCACAGAGTCTGCTTGTCCTCCCTCTGCTCCTCCCCTCTCCCCACCGACAACCTCCCCTGCTGGGGCTCTCTGTCTCTGTCTCTCTCTCTAAAATAAAGAAATAAATAAATAAACAAACAAATAAATAAAATCTTTAAAATATATATACATATTTAACCTGAATTCTAAATGGAAGGAAACAACTCCAAAATCCAAATTGGGGGACATTCTACAGGAGAATTGACCTAATTTTCAACAGAGGCATGAAGATACAATGAATATCAAATTCTGAGTGTAAGACAGACCACCATAATGTGACAATTTCAAAGAGTTGAGAGTGTGTTGATACAGAGGGGACCAGCAATATATTTCTTTGGAGAAAACAGTATGCTGTGACTCTCACCTTATTGGGGAAGTATAGATGAGCTCAACCCTAGGGCTGAAACCTTCAGCAGGACCACCTGGAGAACCTTTCCTGTGTTCCTTGCAGTTATGGGGACCCAGAGAACTGTGCCTGACTCACAGAGGGACAGCAAAAGTGGCCTGCAAAGAAGAATAGAGGGCTACATCAGAAGGAGCTGATGCCTCCAAATTTGTCAAGGCAAGGGATGCATGATTGCTTCCTATGGACCAGATGTGGACCAGAGAGGGGCAACTTGAAGTCATTTCGACTGCTGCCCAGGAGGGGGAATCCAACAGTAGAAATCTGTGCAGAATAGACTGTCAGAAAAATGGGGCTAAGGAGAGAATTGTAGATAAGAAATAGAATGCATCACCCACATCAAAAGGTTTATAATCAGAGGGTGTACCAAACAAAGTATGAAGGTGTCCACAGGAATCAGTTATAGACATCTTCCAGGGCCAGAGAGTGCAAAAACCATCTTCAGATAGTACCATTTAAGTAAGAAATTCCTGCTCCCTTTTCCCTGCTTCCTCCCATGTTCTGGGGAATGAAATTAACTGCCTCACCCTCCCAGGAGTGCAGGTTACAGGCTAGGAGGGGAGGCAGGAAACAGGTCATCTTTAATTCAAGATCAAAGTTTTACTAATACACTGAACTCGACACTCTAATTTATGAATCATCAGGATTCATAAATCCTTTCAACATATGAGCGTCAGGAAGAAAATCACAGTGAAGTCTTAGAAGTTTCCAAATAACACCAAATTTTGCCAAGTAGTGAAGCGCTCCACCAAAGCCTGAGGAGAGACCATGGAACAAGTCTGTGGAAAGACAGGAAGCTTCAGCCAGGTTGGAATGAACTCACTGATCAATAATTCCCTCTGGGGTTTTTCTTGTGAACCTGTCACAGTATGTCCACATACCTTTTCTAGTTTGTATTTTAAATTGTGCAAAGACTCTGAGAGGCCTGGTGACACACATAACTTTGATAAATATAAAAAAGCCAACAATCTGCACACAACTGCCAACCTGCTGAAGACTCCCAGCCCCTTCAAATTTAACCACTCTGATTGTTTGAAGATGAGATCAATGGAACAGAATAGAGAACCTGGAAATGGACCCACAACTCTAAGGTCAACTAATCTTCAGCAAAGCAGGAAAGAATATCCAATGGAAATAAGTCTCTTCAACAAATGGTGTTGGGACAACTGGACAGCAACATGCAGAAGAATGAACCTGGACCACTTTCTTATGCCATACACAAAAAAAAAATTCAAAATGGACGAAAGACCTAAATGTGAGACAGGAAACCATCAAAATCTAAGAGGGGAACATAGGCAACAACCTCTTTGACCTCAGCCATGCTAGACATGTCTCCAGAGGCAAGAAAAACAAAAGCAAGAGTAAACTCTTGGGACTTCATCAAGATAAGAAGCTTCTGCCCAGCAAAGAAAATAATCAAAAAAACTAAAAGGGAGCCTACAGAATGGGAGAAGATATTTGTGTTTAGAAATTTTAAAGATACAGCTAATCAGTCTCAGGGAAAACAGAGTTTGCTCCCATCACATTACAAAGGAGCATTTTCTCCAACCCTTGTTTCTTCAGCATTAGAGTTGGGAAACCTGTTCATATCACCGTGCATGGGGAGGAAAACACAAAGCAGGTAAGGTGCAGGCAGAGATTGTGACACAGAGTAAAGAAGGGAGTATGGGGTCTACAGACAGACCCAGGTTCAAATCCCAGTGTTTCCGTTCTACTTGGCATGCCCTTGGCCAAATTACTTAACTCCCATCCCGAGAAGCAGCTTGGTGTGGCAGCCGGATCTGCCTGGGCTCAAATCTTCCCCTGCCACCTCCCTGCTGGTGACTTCTGGCAGTGGGACAATGATAACACAATACCTACTTCATGGCACTGTTATGAGGATTACATGTTAGCTTATATGAAATACCTAAAAGAGGACCTGTCATGTAGAAAGCATTGTATAAATGCTCACTATTTTATTATCAGTTTAAAAAAAAAACATATAGTCTCTCACAGGGCACTTGCAATAGCTCACTGAAATGGGGAAGAGGGCAATATATACAGGTTCAAATCCTAAAATCCCAGCTTGACCACTTACCAGCCATATATACTAAAACAATTTCCTTTATCTTCCTGTACCTCAATTTTGAGATTGAAAGAGACAACGCACTTACAGAACCTGGCAGAAGACCACGCACATAGTGAGTGGACGGTAAGCAGGGGCTGCTATCATGCCATACCACTACAGACCTTACTTTCTTCTGTCCTGATCATTCTTATTACAGGACATTTTCTCCTAAGAGGAAAAGACCCTCTAGTCTGTTGGAGTCAACCCAGGGTGGTCTCCAGATGAGGGCTGATATGGGCTGAATTGTGTCCCCCATAATTCAGGTGTGGATATCCTAACCCGACTACCTCAGATTGTAACTATTTTTGGAGATAAGGTCTTTAAAAAGGTAATTGAAGGGCCTCTGGGTGGCTCAGTCTGTTAAGCATCTGCCTTCACCTCAGGTCATGATCCAGGGTCCTGGGATCAAGCCCCACATAGGGCTCCCTGCTCAGTGGGGAGTCTGCATCTCTCTCTCTCTCTCTCTCCCTCTGCTCTCCTGCTGCTTGTTCTCCCTCTCTCAAATAAGTAAATAAAATCTTTAAAATAAATAAATAATAAAAAGCTAATTAAATTAAAGTGAGGCCATTTGGGTGGGCTCCAATCCAATAGGACCAGCATCCTTATAAAAAGAATAGATTCAGACATACAGGGAGACACCAGACACTTGCACATGCAGTGAAAAGACCTTGTGAGGACACAGCAAGAAGGTAGCTATCTGTAAGCCAAGGAGAGAGACCCCAGAAGAATACCTGCCAACATCTTGATCCTGTACTTCTGGCCTCCAAAACTGTGAGAAAATTAATTTATGTTGTTGAAGCCACCCGGACTGTGGTATTTTGTTATGGCAGTCCTAGCAAATTAATACAAGGGTATAACTCTATTCTGCATATTTTAAAGAAAAGGATACTTCATTTTCCAAAGTCCAAAGTGGTTGTCAATTTATTCAGCAAACGTTTGTTGACCACATGATGTGAATGAAGCACAGTTTAGCACTGGAGGTGCCACAGTAAAGCCCTGTGCATCCCCGGGGAGCTCACAGTCCAGTGGGGGGGGGCTGACTGGTAAAGAAGGAATTGGCCACACTAGCTATGCCCCCCTTGAACATGTGGCCTACTGGGTTGTCACGGCAAGAAAAGAGCAAGATGGAGGGCCACGGGCCTCACATCAATTCCATTCCCTGTCTACTGTCAGTGGCTCCAACCTCACTTCCAGAAAGGCTGGAAAGCATAAGGGAGTGTGAAAAGTTGGTGAGTACCTGCCTCAGGTAGAAAACTTTCTTATATCTTCATTCTGTTGGAGAGGTGAAGTATATTACCCAAGGCCACACCACTGATAAGCCGAGAGCCAGGAATCTAATCCAACTGTCTGATTTTAAAGGCCACATCTTAGCCACGACTCTGTACGGTCAGATCAGGAAGAGATTTTTATTATAAGAAGATTGACATTATCCCGTAGACAATGGGGGCTGCTAAAGAGTTTTAATCAGAAGAATGCAGAATGAGATTTTCCTTTTAGGCAGATCACGTGGGCTGTGGTTTGGATGATAACTTTGAGAAAGCAAGGCTGGAAGCAAAAAGACCACTGAGGAAGCTATTGCAATTGTTTGGATGAGAGATGATGAGGGTCTCAAGGAGGGCAGTGACAGAAGGAATGGAGATGAAGGACATATTGGAGAAGTTTGTGGGACATGGATCAAATGAGCCCTACTTGTTGATTTGGCATAGGGATGAGGAGAGGAACTATTCAAGAAAGATATCCTCGTGTGTGAATGGAGGCCTGGAAAGATGGTGTTACCAGTGAAAGCTTAATACAGAAGGAGGAGCAGGTTCTCCAGAGAAAATGCTCACTTCTATTTTGAAAATGGTGAATTTGAGAAAGTTAGGAGACAAGTGGCAATGCATAGCCAGCTGCTTATGGGTCAGTTCCAAAGCCTGGGGAGGAAGTTGGGGTAGGAAGTCAAGATTATATAGGTAGTAGTTGAACAAGGGAAGGAGAGTTGGAATCCTGTGAAAAACAATCACCAAAAGGCCAAGTTCAGAAGTGATGATAGAATCGAATTCAGCAGAATCCCGTATAAACACTATCAGCTGGGTTTTGCTATTAAAAGTCACTGCTGACCTTAGTAGAAAGATCTCCCTGCAGTGGGAAAGAGTGGGGCGGAAGACAGCTAGCCACCTTCCAAAGTGAAAATAGATGTAAAATACTACCACTTTTAATCCGTCAATGAGATGGGTATTATGGTCCCCCATTTGTCCTGAAGGTCAGTGTGAGGACTTGTGGTATCAGGCAGCGGCTGAGAACTCAGACTCTGGAATCCTGCTCTCTCAGATGGAGTTCCTTGGAACTAGACTCAGGGATGGATATTTGTATGCAGGTTTGTTGGGGAGCATTTTCAAAACCCAAGTCTATAAGGAAATGAGGGAAGCAGGATTGGGCAGAGGCAATGAAGTAGTTACAAAGGTTTAATCATCTTACAGAGGGCTCTTGGTTTGGAAAGGGACTTCAAGTTGCCCCTAATGAAGGCAAAGGAGTTTTTTGTTTTGTTTTGTTTTAAAGATTTTATTTATTTATTTTGAGAGAGAGAGCGCACATGTGAGGGTGGGGAGGGGCAGAGAGAGAGGGGGAGAGAGAGAGAGAAAGAATCTCAAACAGACTTCCTGCTGGGTGCAGAGCCCTTCACAAGGCCTAATCCCAGGACTCTGAGATCATGACATGAGCCGAAATCAAGAGCCAGACGCTCAACCCACTGAGTCACTCAGGTGCCCCGGCAAAGGGGTTTTGACCAGGCTTTTGGCCACATATTGACCAGACACTGGATATGCTACCCTCCAGAAAGCATATAACATTGGGCGACGTGCCTCCCTTGAGTCAAGGGCAATTTGCAGAGAGAGACTCAGCTGAGAGCCCTCAGGAGCCAACACTCCCAGCAGCTGGGTAAACGGGTGCCTCAGTCGTGAACAGGGTGTCTGGGTAGCACAGGACAGCACCCATTACCCAGCCTGTGTAGGTCCCAATCTCAGTTCAACCGTTTACTAGCTGTGAGCTCTGCTGAGTTTCTTCATTGTGCCTCCATTTCTTCATCTCCAAGGTGAGAATAATACTCAACTTACCTCATAGAGTTGTTAATAAATAAATGAGTTAATAAAACTGCTAGAAAATATACCTGCCACATAGTCAGCACTTCACAAGGATACACTATTATTATTAAAGGTAGGAAAACCAATACAACCCAGGTCTTGTCATTTTCAGTCCTGTGACATTTCCTCAAATCATTCAGCCTCCATTCTTGTTCAGCTTCCAATCTATGTAGATACATAAGCACTGTGTGTTAACTGCTACCCATAGCTATTTGGCTCTCTACAAAAGTATGCATTAATTTAATTAACCAAAATAATGATACTTAACAAATAAGCTGGAAATCTCAGGGTCTTGCAACAATACGTTGCTCCCTCACACATCTGTGGGCTCACGTGATAGGGGCTGGGCTTAGCTGGGCCTGACTCCTAGCTGCAGGCTGGATCCAGTCCTGCTCCGTGTCTCTCATCTTTCTTAGATTAGCGGTATCCAGGACATGTCCTTCTCATGGTTAAAGGCAGGAGCTCAGGAGAGCAAGTCCAAATGTGCAAGCACATTTCAAGCCTCAGCTCCCATCTATTGACATCTCAGCAGCTAAAGCAATCCAGGTGGCTAAGTGCAAAGTTCAGCAGGGTGAGGAGGGTATGCACAGCACCCACAGAGGTTGGAGGAACAGAGGGATTGGAAATTTGCTGAACAATAATCTTCTGTACAACCCCATGAACAAAGATTCTGTGATAAAAAAGATACTTGTGATCAGCCTAACACACACACACACACATAGCTTTAATTGAAAGCATTGGTTAAATATTGCTAACACCGATAATATTTTTTTATTTAAACTCAATTAGCCAACATATAGTACATCATTAGTTTTTGATGTAGTGTTCATTGATTCATTAGTTGCATATAACAACCAGTGCTCATCACACCACATGTCCTCCTTAATGCCCATCACCCAGTTACCCCATCCCCCCACCCACCTCCCCTTCTGCAATCCTCAGTTTGTTTCCCAGAGTCAAGGGTCTCTCATGGTTTGTCTCCCTCTCTGATTTCTTCCCGTTCAGTTTTCACTCCCTTCCCCTATGATCCTCTGTGCTGTTTCTTATGTTCCACATACGAGTGAAACCATATAATTGTCTTTCTCTGATTGGCTTATTTCACTTAGCATAATACTCTCGAGTTCCATCCATGCTGACGCAAGTGGTGGGTATTCATCCTTTCTGATGGCTGAGTAGTATTCCATTGTATACATGAACCGCATCTTCTTTATCCATTCAACTGTTGAAGGATATCTAGGCTCCTTCCACAGTTTGACTATTGTAACATCAATAATATTGATAATCTGGTATGTATTTCTAGCTTCTCTCTAATTCAATCCTCATTTGTAAAACATAATTATGATACCCCCTTTTATTTAACTCACAGAAATGAGATCACCATTCTCAGCCCATATCATGCTTCTTTTTTTTTTTGGAATACTGAAACACCTCTTTCATGATATGCTTCTAATTCTCCATTGAGAGTCCCAACATGGACAATGATTCCCCTAGGACTGCCATAAAAAGCCAGGATAACACAGGAGTGATGTCTTTGAGTGGACACGGTGGCCAGAATCGAGTGCACTACAGATTTCATAAGCACTAGGTCTTCACTGTATGACTTCTTATCCTGACAGTGCTGAGTGTATAGTGAGCCCTCTGTGGTTCCTAGTTGAATTTTCTGAACTCCCTATGTTTTTAAGAAGATTGATTGAATAAAGGATGATAAGCAAACACTGCTGAGACCTGAGACACAATTCAGCCAGTGGCCTCTGCTAAAAGTCGAATGTAAGCCTCATTGCCTGTCTTTGCTACTAAATATCCAGCTCGACACTTTACTCCTTAATTCCAAAATTTTCCGTTTGAACACTACCTACGAAGAAGCGGTGAATTTCTTCAGAATGCAAGAAAAGAATGATATGGTTCAGCAATCTGCAGCTTCTGAGCCAAAAAAAAATTATATTCCTTTTTTTTAAGATTTTATTTTTAAGTACTGTGCACACAGCATGGGGCTCCACTGACTGAGAGAGCCAGGCACCCCCCCAAAATTATATTTCTAATTCATTAAATTATAGTGAGACAGATCCCAAACTTGTATGGTTTCTTAGTTCAATGAAATTAGTTTACACAAAGATGAAATCTTCTCTCTGCTTGTCAGACACAAGGCAGAATTTGTTTATTCCAATAAAAACTTCATTGCTACCAGCATCACCCAGCTCCTTAAACTCATTTTGAAATCATTTTGATTTCACGAACTCTTTTTCATACCTCTGATGAATTAATCTTACAAAAGTGGTACAACACTTCTAGAAAAAAAAAATAGGGGAAAAATCTTAGTGATTATATTAGTTTGCTAGGGCTTCTGTAACAAAGTATCACGAACTGAAAAGGTGAAGCAACAGAAATGTATTATCTCATAGTTCTAGGGGCTAAAAGTCTAAGATCAAGGTGTCAGCAAGGTGAGTGCCTTCTGAGGACTGTGAGGAAGAATCTATCCAATGCCTCTTTCTTAGTGCTTTGCCAGCATTCTTGGCATTCCTTGGTTTCTGGATGCATCACCCCAGTCTTTGGCTTATGGTCATGGGCATTCTCCCTGTGTGTTTGTGTCTTTCCTTGAATTTCCTCTTTTTATAAGGACACCAGTCATATTGGATTAGGACCCACTCTAATAAACTCATTTTAACTTCATTACCTCTGTAGAAACCCTGTCTCCAAATACAGTTACCTTATTAGGTACTGGAGGTTAGGACTCCAACACATTAATTTGAGAGGACACAATTCAACATGTAACAGTGACCTTCCTTGGGTTAGGCAAAGATTTCTCACAAACTATAAAAAAAAATTGGTAAATTGGGTGTCATCAAATAAAATACTTCTGCTGTTTAAAAAAAGTACTCAAGAAAATGAAAAGCAAGTGATCCATAGACTGGGTGAAAATATTTGTAAAAACACATATCTGATAAAGCACTTGTATCTAGAACATATAAAGAAATCTTAATAATGACTCAGTAGGAAAAATACAACTCATCATAAGACAAACAACCCAATAAAAAATAGACTAAAGATTTGGACTGAAACATTTCCAAAGAAGACATATAAGTGGCCAATAAACATGTAAAAAGATGCTCAATCATTAGTGATCAGAGAAATGCAAATTAAATCCACAGATACTTTCACATACAATGACTAAAATCAAAATGATTGACAATACCAAGTGTCGACAAGGATGTGAAGCAACTAAAATCCTCATATAGTCACTTAATCGCCAAGGAGGTCCAGAACACGTAGCCCCAAGAGTGGTCATTGAGTAAACATGAGCAAGGAGGGCCAAAGATGGAGTCAGTATTGTCAGCACTCCTGTATTTACTGACCTTCCCATTTCTGAATCTAACCAGTGACAGGTTTTATGCACTTGAGTCCTTTTTTTTTTCAAATCTCTCTTCCTATAGTTTCTTTCCATAACAAAGCACCCCTTTCTCCTAAGTCCTGCTCTTCCTTTCCTTTCCCCTTCTGGGTCATTCTCCTCTACTTAATTTTTAAGAGCCTGTTCATTAATCAGGCATTCATTGTGTAGAAAGTTCTCCATGTTTGATCCGAGGCCCTCTTCTACTCTCTTGGCTTTAGTTACCACCCCTGATGGCTCTTCTGACATTCAGACATATAGAACAAATCACCTCCTCTTGAGAGTCATGGGAATAAACCCCACATGTCCAAATGGAAATCATAACTTGTCCCTTTTACTCCCAACCTTGCCCACTCCAGTGTTTCTTGACTGGTACTACCAGTCAAAAATATTTTGAGCCTGTCTACTTCTTTTGCTATCACCTGAGTGCAGACCACCACCATCCCTTTGCTAGACAGAATATTCTAGTATCTTCAAATCTGAGGACTTAACATCTACTTTTGCGCTCAACCTCACTGACTTCATCTATTCTTCACACAATAAGCAGAAAGATTTTTTTTTTAATGAAATCTTGATTGTATTACTGAGAGATTGAGATCTCTCAGTGGTGTTTAGGATACAAATAAAATCACTGACATGGCCCAAAAGACCCTGATTTGGCCCTGCCTCAACTATCTCATCCTGTGCTACTCCCTTACTACACTCCAGCTGCCTGTCCTCACTGCCTCCAATTCATTGTGTTTTTCTCTCTCCAGGAGGTTCACAGAAGCTATTTTTTCTTCTTTCCCCTTGTCCTTTACCTGATAAATTTCTCTTCATCTTCACTTTGGAACACAAATATTATTTTCTTAGAGAACTCTTCTGCTCTTAGGACCCCTATGTCAACTGTGAATCATGTATACCACTTATAATCTAATAATCGTGCAATATAAGCTTCTGGAGTCAAATCTGTGCCCTACTGACTACTGAAACCCTAACACCTAGTAGAGTGCTTCCCTCACGGTGGGTTTTATCATTGGTAGCTCCCATGTTCCAAGACCCCCCCCCAAAGGAAAACTCTCTGATAACAGCTATATTGGAGAATTCAGTGGGGGTATAAAATACCCCACTTGAAATTGAATTATTTACTTGCTCAGTGGCAATCAAAAATTTTTAAAAGGCCAATAGTTTGGTCTCCCCTTTAATCTAGTGATATTTAAATATTTGCTCAATATTTATTTGGTAGGGTTAGAGAGAAACTGACTTATTAATTTTTTATTTCATTATTTCTTATTTTCAAAATTAAATTTTATATGCATTTATTACACACAGTTTTCCAAACCAGATAACCCAACAATGGTCATTCCCAGTAGCCAAAACTACAAATTCAATTTCCTAGTTTTTCTCTTCCTGCAGCTGCTGATGTCAAACAACACTCACCTGGGTGGTGTCAGGATTGGTGGCACTTTCACATAAAAAAGAATGCTCAGCATCGGGAGATAACAACAAGGAGTATTTATTTCTTATGAGGGTGTTGTTTACTTTAGTAGGAACAGAACAAGTTTTTTTTTCCAGTTCAATGAGGAGTTGTATTGGGAAACCTCCATTAGCTGGCACCATATTTCCAGTGGATTCCAGTGAGCTTTTATAGCCTTACCGTCAGTGCTCCAGGCCACTCCCCAGCTGACCAGCCCCCCTTTTTTTTAGATCTTATTTTATTTATTTGAGAGAGAGTAAGTGAGAGAAAGCACAAGCAGGGGAAGTGGCAGGCAGAGGGAGAAGCAGACTCCCTGCAGAGCAGGTAGCCTGACAAAGGGGTCGATCCTAGGACTCTGGAATCAAGACCTGAGCTGAAGGCAGACACTTAACTGACTGAGCCACCCAGGTGCTCCTGACCAGCCCTTTAATGAGGTTGTGGTTGGGTACTATCACCAGAGTCACTGAAAACAGAAACAAGTTAAATAAGCAGATTGTTTACTCTCTCAATGTGCCTACATCTGACAAGCTTTCACCCTTTCAACCAGAGTTTAAAGAATATGGTACAGCCTAAACCAGCTGCAGCTGGTGATGCTGCCAGGTGATGCTAGTTGCTTTCTTGCAACTACTAATTGCTCTTTCTGCTGCTTCATTGTTAGTGTACAGAAATGCAACAGATTTCTGTACACTGATTTTTGTACCCTGCAACTTTACTGAATTTGTTTATCAGTTTTAGCAGTTTTGTGGTGGAGTCTTTTGGATTTTATATATATATATATATATATATATATTAGGTCATTTGCAAATAGTGAAAATTTTACTTCTTCCTTACCAATTTGGATGCCTTTTATTTCTTTTTGTTGTCTGGTTGCTATGACTAGTACTTCCAGTACTATGTTTGAATAAAAGCAGTGAGAGTGGACATCCTTGTCTTCTTCCTGTCAGCTTTATTTTTTAGTATGTAAAACTTGTATGCAAATGAAAAGAACAAATTTTATAGACTATATGGGCATAAAACACCATTTGCAACCATGGCTGAATTCATTTTTCACATATTCACACATTACCTCAAGTTACACTCATTTCATGGGTCAGCTCTTCTAACTCATGCAATTGAGACAGTTCTTCAATAGATCAGTCTAATATGCATGACAAACTTGCATTGCTGAAAGCTATTTCTCAGTCTCTTTCAAAAGTATTCATAAGCCTGAATATGCCTCTCTGCCCTTGGACTCTATTTTTACCATCTCATGTTTATATTCAATGTGAAAATCTGATTTTCAGAGATGCCTGGGTTTAGAACTGACTGAGATTTAAACACAAGAACAGGATTGCTTGTGTAATATAATAACACATGAGTTTGCCTCCCTAGGTCTTTTGTTGAGCTGTCACTTGGCGATGGTTATTTGGTGACACTTTTATTCTGCAATGTAGAGAACCACTAAATTAGAGTAATGGATTATGCTGTCAATCGGGTTTGACAAAAAATCTAGGAGATTTTGGAATGAAATCAACAGTCAAGTTGTACTAACTGATTAGCGACATTTTTTAATTATTAAAGAGTTAAACTTTTTTAAAATGTTGTAAAGTGCATTTCTTCCTAATGGACCTTTTGTCCAGAGCATGCTTTTATAAGATTATAAATGTCCTAGAGGTAATATTTAACTTAAAATACTCCATAGCAAAGTATAACAATGAAGTTTGGGGTGCCTGCATGGCTCATTTAGTTGAGAACCAACTCTTGATTTCGGCTCCGGTCATGGTGTCAGGCCCTGTGCTCAGCAGGGAATCTGCTTGAGATTCTCTCTCTCCCTCCCTCTCTCCCTCTGCCTCTCCACCCACTTTCCCTGTCTCTGTCTCTCTCTAATCTTTAAACAAAGTATAAGAATGGATTTTAAAAGCATTTGATTTTATACACACAAACACACACACACACACACACACACACACACACACAGTTGCCCTTAAACAACATGGGTTTGAACTGCACAGATTCACTTATACATGGAGTTTTTTCAATAAATGCAACACTACCAATGTATTTTCTATTATGATTTTCTTTACTCTAGCTTACCTTGAAAGAATCAGTATATAATACATATAACATACAATATATGTGTTAATCAACGGTTTATGTTACTAGTAAGGCTCCTAGTCAACATTAGGCTATTAGTTAAGTTTTGGGGAGTCACAGTTATATGTACATTACCAAGTGTATGGGGGCCACACCCCAACCCCTGCATCTTCAAAGATCAACTCGTGTGTGTATATAAGCAAATACGTTTTACATAGAAAGAGACCAGGAGGGAACAAGAGAGACCGAATAGGGGAGAGAGACCTGCCTGCCTGGGGATCTACTGACAGTTAACTAGGGGCTGAAATATTCATTCCTTGGGACAGGGATTTCTTCGAAGCAAGATTTACTGCCTTTTCTTCCTTATTTGGTCAAGGGCTTCCTGTCATGGCACTGGGCATCTTGGCCCATCTGGTTTGAGCCCACTTCTTTGCCAGGTTTCCAATTTCCTGTAGAGCTGACCATGACATCTTCTTTGCTGGCCTCCAGGTATCCTGTTAGAACCTAACTAACTGCCTACTCTAAAACCAGTCCTGAATGTTTACCCAAAGCTCTGAGTTTGTCTGACTCCCCAGGAAAGACCACGCCCAGACCCTCAGCCTCCAGCCCATACCCAGAAATTGCATAAAATCTCCTGAAAAAGGCAACTGTACATTCTCAGCTCCTTTATAAAATGTTCTCTCTCCTCTTAGTCTCTAGAATTTTAGTCTCTCTCTTACTGTTTGTTTTTGCAGTTCTCTGATGCATTAGAAAATAAGATTCTAAGTTTATTTGGATTTTGTAGTTTTTCTCAGTGGAAGCATTTTCCTGCCATGAATTCCATCATATTCAGAAGCAGAAATATCTTATTTTTGTTCATTTGATCTGACTTGGACTGAGAAATGAAGTCTCCCACTACTGTTTCTCCATTCCTCCTTATGCCACCTATAATTACTGTTTTTAGCAACATTTCTGCTATATTATTTAATACAGAGATATTCATAACTGGTTTGTGTCCATTGACATGATAACGTGCCTTATTTTTTGGCTTGACTTCTACCTTCGGTAGTATATTGCAACCACCATTTTCTTTGTTTTGCTCTTTTCTGCTATGTCTTTGTTCATCTTTTTATTTTGAACTTTTCTGAATAGGTTACTCTTATATATAGCCTAGGAATTGGGCTTGTAGCCTAGATTTGTGACTCAATCTGAGAATCAATTTTTTCTTCTGCTAGGTAATCTTATTTACATTTCTTGCTAGTTAATTTTAGTTTTATACTATCACTTATGTAACATTTTAAAAGTCTCTTCTGTGTGATATTTTTTTCTTGTGGCTATATAATTATATCTACTTTTTTAGAGTCATCTATAATTTTCCTAATATAAGCAGCATTGAAATTAGCTTATATTTTCTTCTTCCCCCTCATTCCTTCCCCTCCTTCATACAATATTAGTCAATATTGTCTTTCTTAGTGTTGATTTTTATATTGTTAAATACGTTCTACTTTTTTTTAATTTTTTTATTGTTGTTAATCACCATACATTACATCATTAGTTTTTGATTTAGTGTTCCATGACTCATTGTTTGCGCATAACACCCAGGACTCCATGCAGAACGTGCCCTCTTTAATACCCATCACCAGGCTAACCCATCCCCCCACCCCTCTCCCCTCTAGAACCCTCAGTTTGTTTTTCAAAGTCCATCCATCGTCTCTCATGGTTCCTCTCCCCCTCTGACTTACTCCCCTTCATTCTTCCCCTCCTGCTATCTTCTTTTTTTTTTCTTAACATATATTGCATTATTTGTTTGTTTCAGAGGTACAGATCTGTGATTCAACAGTCTTGCACAATTCACAGTGCTCACCATAGCACATACCCTCCCCAATGTCTATCACCCAGCCACCCCATCCCTCCCACCCCCACCACTCCAGCAACTCTCAGTTTGTTTCCTGAGATTAAGAATTCCACATATCAGTGAGGTCATATGATACATGTCTTCCTCTGACTTATTTCGCTCAACATAACACCCTCCAGTTCCATCCACGTCATTGCAAATGGCAATATCTCATTCCTTTTGATGGCTGCATAATATTCCATTGTGTATATATACCTCTTCCTCTTTATCCATTCATCTGTCGATGGACATCTTGGCTCTTTCCACAGTTTGGCTATTGTGGACATTGCTGCTATAAACATTGGGGTGCACGTACCCCTTCGGATCCCTACATTTGTATCTTTCTGGAAAATACCCAGTAGGGCAATTGCTGGATCGTAAGGTAGCTCTATTTTCAACTGTTGAGGAACCTCCATACTGTTTTCCAGAGTGGTTGCACCAGCTTGAATTCCCACCAACAGTGTAGGAGGGTTCCCCTTTCTCCACATCCCCGCCAACATCTGTCGTTTCCTGACTTGTTAATTTTAGCCATTCTGACGGGTGTGAGGTGGTATCTCATTGAGGTTTTGATTTGGATTTCCCTGATGCTGAGCGATGTTGAGCACTTTTTCATGTGTCTGTTGGCCATTTGGATGTCTTCCTTGGAAAAATGTCTGTTCATGTCTTCTGCCCATTTCGTGATTGGATCATTTGTTCTTTGGGTGTTGAGTTTCATAAGTTCTTCATAGATTTTGGATACTAGCCTTTTATCTGATATGTCATTTGCAAATATTTTCTCCCATTCTGTCGGTTGTCTTTTGGTTTTGTGGACTGTTTCTTTTGCTGTGCAAAAGCTTTTTATCTTGATGAAATCCCAATGGTTCATTTTTGTCCTTGCTTCCCTTGCCTTTGGCGATGTTTCTAGGAAGAAGTTGCTGCGGCTGAGGTCAAAGAGGTTGCTGCCTGTGTTCTCCTCTAGGATTTGGATGGACTCCTGTCTCACGTTTAGGTCTTTCAACCATTTGGAGTCTATTTTTGTGTGTGGTATAAGGAAATGGTCCAGTTTCATTCTTCTGCATGTGGCTGTCCAATTTTCCCAACACCATTTATTGAAGAGACTGTCTTTTTTCCATTGAACATTCTTTCCTGCTTTGTCACAATTTAGTTGACCATAGAGTTGAGGGTCCATTTCTGGGCTCTCGATTCTGTTCCATTGATCTATGTGTCTGTTTTTGTGCCAGTACCATACTGTCTTGATGATGACAGCTTTGTAATAGAGCTGGAAGTCCGGAATTGTGATGCCGCCAGCTTTGCTTTTCTCTTTCAACATTCCTCTGGCTGTTCGGGGTCTCTTCTGGTTCCATACAAATTTTAGGATTATTTGTTCCATTTCTTTGAAAAAAGTGGATGGTATTTTGATGGGGATTGCATTGAATGTGTAGATTGCTCTAGGTAGCATTGACATCTTCACAATGTTTGTTCTTCCAATCCATGAGCATGGAACGTTTTTCCATTTCTTTGTGTCTTCTTCAATTTCATTCATGAGTATTTTATAGTTTTCTGAGTACAGATCTTTTGCCTCTTTGGTTAAATTTATTCCTAGTTACCATGGCTTTGGGTGCAATTGTAAATAGGACTGACTCCTTAATTTGTCTCTCTTCTGTCTTGTTGTTGGTGTATAGGAATGCCACTGATTTCTGTGCATTGATTTTATATCCTGCCACTTTACTGAATTCCTCTATGAGTTCTAGCAGTTTTGGGGTGGAGTCTTTTGGGTTTTCCACATACAGTATCATATCTGCGAAGAGTGAGAGTTTGACTTCCCCTTTCCCAATTTGGATGCCTTTGATTTCTTTTTGTTGTCTGATTGCTGTGGCTAGGACTTCTAATACTATGTTGAATAGCTGTGGTGAGAGTGGACATCCCTGCCATGTTCCTGACCTTAGGGGGAAAGCTCTCAGCTTTTCCCCATTGAGAATGATATTCGCTGTAGGTTTTTCATAGATGGCTTTTATGATATTGAGGTAGGTACCCTCTATCCCTATACTCTGAGAGTTTTGATCAAGAAAGGATGCTGTACTTTGTCAAATGCTTTTTCTGCATCTATTGAGAAGATCCTATGATTCTTGTTCTTTCTTTTGTTACTGTATTGTATCACGTTGATTTGCGGATATTGAACCAACCTTGCAGCCCAGGGATAAATCCCACTTGGTCATGGTGAATAATCCTTTTAATGTACTGTTGGATCCTATTGGCTAGTATTTTGGTGAGAATTTTTGCATCCATGTTCATCAAGGATATTGGTCTGTAATTCTCCTTTTTGATGGGGTCTTTGGTTTTGGGATCGAGGTAATGGTGGCCTCATAAAACTAGTTTGGAAGTTTTCCTTCCATTTCTATTTTTTGGAACAGTTTCAGGAGAATAAGTATTAATTCTTCTTGAAATGTTTGGTAGAATTCCCCTGGGAAGCCATCTGGCCCTGGGCTTTTGTTTCTTGGGAGATTTTTGATGACTGCTTCAATTTCCTTAGGGGTCACAGGTCTGTTCAGGTTTTCTATTTCTTCCTGGTTCAGTTTTGGTAGTTGATACATCTCTAGGAATGCACCCATTTCTTCCAGGTTATCTAATTTGCTGGCATAGAGTTGCTCATAATATGTTCTTATAATTGTTTGTATGTTTTTGGTGTTGGTTGTGATCTCTCCTCTTTCATTCATGATTTTGTTGATTTGGGTCATTCCTCTTTTCTTTTTGATAAGTCTGGCCAGGGGTTTATCAATCTTGTTAATTCTTTCCAAGAACCAGCTCCTAGTTTCGTTGATCTGTTCTACTGTTCTTTTGATTTCTATTTCATTGATTTCTGCTCTGATCTTTATTATTTCTGTTCTCCTGCTGGGTTTAGGCTTTATTTGCCGTTTTTTCTCTAGCTCCTTTAGGCGTAGGGTTAGGTTGTGTATTTGAGAACTTTCTTGTTTTTTGAGAAAGGCTTGTATTGCTATATATACTTTCCTCTTAGGACTGCCTTTGCTATATCCCAAAGGTTGTGAACAGTTGTGTTTTCATTTTCATTGGTTTCCATGAATTGTTTTAATTCTTCAATTTCTTTGTTGACCCATTCATTCTTTAGTAGGATGCTCTTTGGCCTCCATGTATTTGAGTTCTTTCTGACTTTCCTCTTGTGATTGAGTTCTAGTTTCAAAGGATTGTGGTCTGAAGATATGCAGGGAATAATCCCAATCTATGGTACCGGTTGAGACCTGATTTGTAACCTAGGATGTTGTCTATTCTGGAGAATGTTCCATGGGCACTAGAGAAGAATGTGTGTTCTGTTGCTTTGGGATGGAATGTTCTGAATATATCTGTGAAGTCCATTTGGTCCAGTGTGTCATGTAAAGTCTTTATTTCCTTGTTGATCTTTTGCTTAAGATGATCTGTCCATTTCAGTGAGGGGGGTGTTAAAGTCCCCCACTATTATTGTTGTCGATGTGTTTCTCGGTTTTTTTTATTAAGTGCCTTATATAATTGGCTGCTCCCATTTTAGGGGCAAAGATATTTACAATTGTTAGATCTTCTTGTTGGATAGACCCTTTAAGTAGGATATAATGTCCTTCCTCATCTCTTATTACAGTCTGTTTTAAAATCTAATTTGTCTGATATAAGGATTGCCATCCCAGCTTTCTTTTGGTGTCCATGAGCATGGTAAATGGTTTTCCACCCCCTCACTTTCAATGTGGGGGTGTCTTTGGGTCTAAAATGAGTCTCTTGCAGACAGCATATCGATGGGTCTTGTTTTTTAATCCAATCTGATAGCCTGTGTCTTTTGATTGGGGCATTGAGCCCATTTACATTCAGGGTAACTATTGAAGGATATGAATTTAGTGCCATTGTATTGCCTGTAAGGTGACTGTTAGTGTATATTGTCTGTGTTCCTTTCTGGTTTATGCTGCTTTTAGGTTCTCTATTTGCTTAGAGGACCCCTTTCAATATTTCTTGGAGGGCTGGTTTTGTGTTTGCAAATTCCTTTAGTTTTTGTTTGTCCTGGAAGCTTTTCATCTGTCCTTCTATTTTCAATGACAGCCTAGCTGGATATAGTATTCTTGGCTGCATATTTTTCCCTTTTAGTGCTCTGAAGATATCTTGCCAGTCCTTTCTGGCCTGCCAGGTCTCTGTGGATAGGTCTGTTGCCAATCTAATGTTTCTACCATTATAGGTGACATATCTCTTCTCCCGAGCTGCTTTCAAGATTTTCTCTTTGTCTCTGAGACTCGTAAGTTTTACTATTAGATGTCAGGATGTTGACCTATTTTTATTTTTTGAGAGGGGTTCTCTGTGCCTCCTGGATTTTGATGCCTGTTTCCTTCCCCACATTAGGGAAGTTCTCTGCTATAATTTGCTCCAATATACCTTCTGCCCCTCTCTCTCTTTCTTCTTCTTCTGGGATCCCAATTATTCTAATGTTGTTTTGTCTTATCGTATTGCTTATCTCTCGAATTCTGCCCTCGTGATCCAGTAGTTGTTTATCTCTTTTTCTCAGCTTCTTTATTTTCCATCATTTGGTCTTCTATATCGCTAATTCTCTCTTCTGCCTCATTTATCCTAGCAGTTAGTGCCCCCATTTTTGATTGCACCTCATTAATAGCCTTTTTGATTTCAATTGTTAGATTTTAGTTCTTTTATTTCTCCAGGAAGGGTGTCTCTAATAATTTCCATGCTTTTTTCAAGCCCAGCTAGTATCTTTAAAATCATGATTCTGAACTCTAGGTCCGACATCGTACTAATGTCCGTATTGAGTAGGTCCCTAGCAGACGGTACTACCTCTTGTTCTTTTTGCTGAGGTGATTTTTTTCGTCTTGTCATTTTGTCCAGAGGAGAATAGATGAATGAGAGAACAAAATGCTAACAGGTTAACAACGTCCCCAGCAAATATACTCTAAACAAATCAGAAAAGACCCGAAACCAGGGGAAAAGAAAGGGAAAGGGAAAAAAAAAGAAAAAGATAAAAACAAACAAAAACAGAACAAAACAAAAAAAACAGAATATGATCAAATATGATCAGGCTAGTGCATAGATCACTGCCACACACTAGATTTTGGGCGTATTTTGGTCTGTTAGAAGAAAGTGCCTCCCAAAATTTTAAAGAAAGACTTATATATGTACAAAATAAGGGTTGATACAATGAAGGGATGGAAGATGACTGTAAAGATGAAAATTATAAAAGATTTTATAAAAGGAATTGATAAGATGTTTGAAAAATAGAAGATTTAAAAAAAGAAAAAGAGAGAATGTGATCAAGCAGAAGACTAGAACAAAGCCATACACTAGTGATTTAGGGTATATTTTGATCTGTTAGAAGAAACTCTATCTCAAAATTTTAAAGAGAACAACTTGTATATATGCCAAAAATAAGGGTAACTACTATGAAGGGATAGAATATGACTCTAAAAATGAAAAATGTTTTTTTTAAAAAAGGGATTGATAAGATGTTGGTTGAAAAAGGGAAAAAGAAAAATTCAAAAAGAAACAGTTAAAAAAAATAACTTTGAAAACCTAATGAATCATGGTAAAAAAGCCATGAATTCTATGTGCAGTATTCCCCTAGGACTGGAGTTCTCCCATCCTCATTGATCAGTAAACTTGGTCTTGGCTGGCTGTTCGTGTTGATCTTCTGGGGGAGGGGCCTGTTGCTGTGGTTCCCAACTGTCTTTGCCGGAGGCAGAATTGCCCCCCTTTGCTGATCCGGGCTAAGCAATCTGCTCAGGTTTGCTCTCAGGAGCTTTTGTTCCCTGCAAGCTCTGGTACAGCTTTGGAGGACGAGAGTGAAAATGGTGACCTCCCAATCTCTGCCCGGAGGAACCAAGAACTGGGGACCCCACTCCTCAGTGCGCCCCCAGAGAAAAGCAGTCAGTCACTCCCCTCTCCCCGGTCTCCGGCCGCACTCCGCGCTCACCCAGCCTGTGACTGAGCGTTTCTATCTCTGGCACCCGACTCGGTGTGGAGTCTCCAAACCCAGCAGATCCCTGCAGTGCGCTCCCGCACCGCTCCTCCCAGGGGAGGAAGGGGAGTCTCCCCAGATCTGCCATTTGTTGGGTCCCTGCTGGAGGAGCAGTGGCCCGACTGTCCTGGGGATCACAGTTTATGGCAACCGCGAGCTGAGAGCCCACACCTCAGCTCCGTCTCTGCAGCCAGCTTCCCCGCTCCGATACCCGGGAGCTCTGCCGCACTCAGGCACCCCTGGTCTTTCTGTGACCCTGAGGGTCCTGAGACCACACTGTCCCATGAGGGTTCCACCCCCCGCTTAGCCACTGGAGCGATGTCCCTCAGCGGAGCTGACTTCTAAAAGGTCCGATTTTGTGCTCCGCGGCTCTATCACTTGCCAGAAGCGGCCGACGGAGGCCCCTCCCCCGCTGTCTATTCTCCAGAATATCACCTCGGATTCACTTCTCCGCACGTCCTACCTTCCAAAAGGTGGTCGCTTTTCTGTTCAGAGAGTTGTTGCTATTCTTCTCTTCGATCTCCTGTTGAGTTCGTAGGTGTTCAGAATGGTTTGACCCCTATCCAGCTGAATTCCTGAAACCAGACGAAACCCAGGTCTCCTACTCCTCTGCCATCTTGCCCTGCCAGTTCCGGGAATATTCTGACCAAATACGTTATACTTCTAAAATGATTTTTCAACTTTAAATGTCTCTTGGTTTCTAGTATTATAGATGAAGCAACCAGTGATCATATTCTTTTATTTTCTTTCCCTTTTATTTTTTCCATTTTTAAAGTTTTATCTTTTTTTTTTAAGTTCTTAGATCATATAGCACTTATATTCTATTTTGTCATCCTTATTTTTACATTTTTTTGATGTTATATTTCCAGGTAGAAATATTTGCAATCAATGCCAAGTGTTTTTCCTGAGGCTTCCCCAGTCATTCCTTGACTGGTTACAGTTTTACCTCTAGTAGTTTCTGTAAGAAGAGTACACATGAACATCATTAGTTGATGGATATTTGGGCTTTTCCCATAATTTGGCTATTGTTGAAAGTGCTGCTATAAACATTAGGGTGCATATGCCCCTTTGAATCAGCATTTTGTATCCTTTGGAGAAATACCTAGTGTGCAATTATTGGATCATAGGGTAGTTCTATTTTTAACTTTTTGAGGAACCTCCATGTTGTTTTCCAGAGTGGTTGTACCAGTTTGCACTCCCACCAAGAGTGCAAAAGCATTCCCCTTTCTCCACATCCTCACCAACATCTGTTGTTTCCTGAGTTGTTAATTTTAGCCATTCTGACAGGTGTGAGGTGGTATCTCCATGTGGTTTTGATTCGTATTTCCCTGATGATGAGTGATGTTGAGCATCTTTCCATGTGTCTGTAAGCCATCTGGGTGTCTTCTTTGGAAAAGTGTTTATTCATGTCTTCCGCCCATTTCTTCACTGGATGATTTTTGGGGGGGTGTTAAGTTTGATAAGCTCTTTATAGATTTTTGGGGATAGTAACCCTTTTTCAGCTATGTTATTTGCAAATATCTTCTCCCATTCTGCCGGGTGCCTTTTAATTTTGTTGATTCTTTCCTTCGATGTGCTGAAGCTTTTTATCTTGATGAGATCCCAGTAGTTCATTGTTGCTTTTGTTTCCCTTGCCCCTGGAGATGTGTCTAATAAGTTGCTGTGGCCAAGGTCAAAGAGGTTACTGTCTGCTTTCTCCTCTAAAATTTTGATGGTTTCCTATCTCACATCCATTTTGAATTTATTTTTATATATGGTATAAGAAAGTGGTCCAGTTTCATTCTTTTGCATGTTGCTGTCCAGTTCTCCCAACAACATTTGTTGAAGAGATGGTCTTTTTCCTTTGGATATTCTTTTCTGCTTTGTCGAAAATTCGCTGGCCA
Organism: Eumetopias jubatus; assembly: GCF_037043125.1. NCBI lineage: Eukaryota > Metazoa > Chordata > Mammalia > Carnivora > Otariidae > Eumetopias > Eumetopias jubatus. The sequence goes on from NW_028274814.1 coordinate 65,906,114, forward strand.
TACAGTTGTGGGTCCATTTCTGGGTTCTCTATTCTGTTCCATTGATCTATGTGTCTGTTTTTGTGCAGCACCATACTGTCTTGATGATTAGAGCTTTTAATACAGCTTGAAGTCCAGAGTTGTGATGCCTCCCACTTTTCTTTTTTAAACATTATTTTGGCTATTCGGGTTCTTTCTGGTTCCATACAAATTTTAAAATTGTTTGTTCTAGCTCTGTGAAAAATGCTGGTGGTATTTTGATAGGGATTGCATTAAATCTGCTGATTGCTTTAGGTATTATAGGCATTTTAACAATATTCTTCTAATCCAAGAGTGTGGAATGTTTTTCCATTTCTTTGTGTCTTCGATTCCTTTCATAAATGTGATATAATTTTCAGCATATAGATCATTTACCTCTTTGGTTATGTTCTGGTGTCTCATGATTTTTGGTGTAGTTGTAAGTGGGATCGATTTCTTGATTCCTTTTTTGCTGCTTCATTATTGGTGTATAGAAATGCAACAGATTTTTTATGTTGATTTTATATCCTGCCACTTTGCTGAATTCTTGTATGAGTTCTAGGAATTTTTTGGTTGAGTCTTTCATGTTTTCTAAATAGAGTATCATGTCATCTGTGAAGAATGAAAGTTTGACTTCTTCCTTGCCAATTTGGATGCCTTTTATTTATTTTTGTTGTTTGATTGCTGAGACTAGGACTTCCAGTACTATGTTGAACAACAGTGGTGAGAGCAGATATCCCTGTCGTGTTCCTGACCTTAAGGGAAAAGTTCTCATTTTTTCCCCATTGAGGATGATATTAGCTGTGGGTCTTTCATATATGGTGGCCTTTATGATGTTGAGGTATACTGCTTCTATCCCTACTTTCTTAAAGGTTTTTATCAAGAAAGGCTGATGTATTTTGTCAAATGTTTTTTCTGCATCTATTGAGAGGATTTTTGCATCCATGTTCATCAGGGATATTGGTCTGTAATTCTTTTTAGTGGGAGTTTTTGTCTGGTTTTGGAATCAAGGTAACACTGGCCTCATAGAATGAGTTTGGAAGTTTTCCTTCCATTTTTATTTTTTGGAAAAGCTTTAGAGGAATAGGTATTCTTCTTTAAATGTTTGGTAGGGGGTGCCTGGGTGGCTCAGTCACTTAAGCATCTGCCTTTGGCTCAGGTCATGATCAAGCCCCACATCTGGCTCCCTGCTCATCAGGGAGCTTGCTTCTCCCTCTGCCACTCCCCGCTGCTTGTGTGTGCTCACTCGCTTGCTCTCTCAAATAAATAAAAATTTTTTAAAAAAATAAATGTTTGGTAGAATTCCCCTGGGAAGCCATCCAGTCCTGGATGCTTGTTTGTTGGGAGATTTTTGATTACTGATATTTTTTTTTTGCTGGTTATGGGTCTGTTTAAATATTCTATTTCTTCCTGTTTCCATTTGGGTAGTTTATGTTTCTAGGAATTTGTCCACTTCTTCCAGTTGCCCAGTTTATTGACCTTTAACTGCTCATATCAATTTTCTTAATTCTTTCAAAGAACCAGCTCCTAGTTTCGTTGATCTGTTCTAATGTGGGTTTTTTTTTTATTTCTATGTCATTTATTTCTGCTATAATTTTAATTATTTCCCTTTGTCTGCTGGCTTTGGGCTTTATTTGCTCTTTTTTCCAGCTTCTTTAAATGTAAGTTTAGGTTGTGTATTTGAGACTTTTATTGCTTTTTGAGGAAGGCCTGTATTGCTATATACTTCCCTCTTAGGACTGCTTTTGCTGTGTCCCAAAGGTTTTGGACTGTCATGTTTTCATTTTCATTTGCTTACATGTACTTTATTTCTTCTTTAATTTCCTGGTTAATCCATTCATTCTTTAGTAGGATGTTCTTTAACCTCCATGTATTTGTGGTCTTTCCAAATTTTTTCTTGTGATTGAACCTCGTTTCATAGCATTGTGGTCTGAAAATATGCATGGTGTGATCTTAATCTTTTTGTACTGGTTGAGGCCTGACTTGTGACACAGTATGTGATCTATTCTGGAGAATGTTCCATGTGCACTTGAAAAGAATGTGTATTCTGCATGAAATGCTCTGAATATATCTGTTAAGTCTATCTGGTCCAGTGTGTCATTCAAAGCCATTGTTTCTTTATTGATCTTCTGCTTAGATGATCTGTCCATTGCTGTGAGTGGGATGTTAAAGTCCCCTCCTATTATTGTATTATGATCAATGTGTTTCTTTAATCTTGTTTTTAATTGGTTTATGTAATTGGTTGCTCCCATGTTAGGGGCATAAATATTTACAATTGTTAGATCTTCTTGTTGGATAGACCCTTTCATTATGATATAGTGTCCCTCCTCATCTCTTATTACAATCTTTGGTTTAAAATCTAATTTGTCTGATATAAGGATTACTACCTCAGCTTTATTTTGATGTCCATTAGCATGATAAATGGTTTTCCACCCCCACACTTTCAATCTGGAGGTGTTGTTGGGTCTAAAATGAGTCTCTTGCAGACAGCATATCAATGGGTCTTGCTTTTTAATCCAATCTGATACCCTGCTTCTTTTGATTGGGGCATTTAGCTCATTTACACTCAGAGTAACTATTGAAAGATATGAATTTAGTGCCATTGTTTTACCTGTAAAGTGATGACAATATACCTTTCTGTGTATTGTCTCTGTTCCTTTCTGGTCTATGTTACTTTTGGGCTCTCTCTTTGCTTAAAGTATCGCTTTTAATATTCTTGCAGGGCTGGTTTTGTGATCACAAATTCTTTTAGTTTCTATTTGTCCTGGAAGCTTTTTATCTCTACTTCTATTTTGAATGACAGCTTAGCTGGGTAAAGTATTCTTGGCCGCATATTTTTCCCATTTAGCACATTGAATATATCATGCCACTCCTTTCTGGCCTGCAAGGTCTCTGTGGACAGGTCTGCTGCTAATCTTATGTGTCTAGCCTTGTAGATTAAGGACCTTTTGTCCCTAGCTGCTTTCAGAATTCTCTTTATATTTTGCAATTTTCTCTATGATGTCTTGGTGTTGACAAGTTTTTGTTGATTTTTGAGGGGAGTTCTCTTGCTTCTTAGACTTGAATGCCTGTTCCTTCCCTAGACTAAGGTAGTTCTCAGCTATAATTTGTTCAAATAAACCTTCTGCCCCTTTTTCCTGCTCTTCTTCTGAGACTCTTATGAACCAGATATTATTGCAGTTTGTGAAATCGCTGATTTCCCTAAGTCTCTGTATTCATGATCTAATAGTTTTCTTTTCCTCTTCTTTTCAGCATTATTTTCATAATTTTATCTTCTATATCACCTATTGTCTCCTCTGCTTCTTCAATCCTCATGATTACATCCAGTTGGTTTTGCATCTCAGTTACTCTATATATTTAGTTTCAGCTTGACTAGGTTTTAGGTCCTTTATCTCTACAGGAAGGATTTCTCTCATGTCTTCTATTCTACTTTCAAGCCCAGCTAGTATTACTGTTGTTCTAAATTCTTATTCAGATATATTGTTTATATCTGTTTTGAGCAAATCCCCTGGCTGTGATTTCCTCTTGATCTTTCTTTTGGGGAGAATTCCTCCATCTTGTCATTATGACCAGGCTTCTGTCTCTGGTGTATTATGAAAACTTGTTACGTTTCCTGCTCCTGAGAATAATACTATATTAAGAGGGTGTCCTACACTGTCTAGGGCCTGATGCTTCAGGAAGTGTTTCTGGTGTATGCTGTGTGCATTTTGCTGTTGTGTTTTTGCTGCTTTTTCCCCACTGATCAGGCCTCTACAGAGTTCCTCCTTGCTTGCAGTGGGGAGTGTTTGGACCTTTAACTAGATGTACTTTGATTTGTTTGTTGAAATAAGCCTGGAAGAAAGGAAAAAAAAAAGGCTAATCCAAGAAAAGAGAAAAGGAAAAGGAACAAAAAACTATCCACCTGATTGCAAAGAATAAGAAAGAAGTGGGGGGGCACTTGATCCAAAAAGACAAAGGAACAAACCAAAAAATGAACAAAACCTATGTCTGATACCAAAGAAAAAAGAAGCAAAAAAGGAGGAGAAGGAGGAGAAGAAGAAGAATAGAAAATAGAAAGAAAAAGAAAAAAAGGAAAACCTGGTCCTATTTCCACCAGAATGGAAGCTAATGATTTGGAGCACTCTATGATCAGTAGACTTGGTATATGTGGGGGGCCTCTGTTGGCCCTCTCCCTCAGAAGAGGCCCACTGCACTGGCTCACAGTCAGAACTGCCCTTGTAAAGATGCCCCTGCCAGGTGCAGGGGGGTGGGTTTTGGTGTAAGCAACTCCAGCCTCCACTGGAAACGCTGCGTTTCTCTCTGACTTCTGACCATGCTGGTGGGGGGAGGGGGGTAAGAAGATGGTGTTACCCTGCCTTCTTGTCCCCAGGGAGGGGAACTTGTGGCCAACATTGTTCAGGAGGCCCTCACAGAAAAGCAAACAGTCTCCTCTCTTGTGTCCCGAGCTTTTGTCAGATCCCTTCCCTTAACCTGACTGTGCCCGGCTGTTGGCATACCTGGTGCTACAGTTCTCCTGTGTTTTATCTCTGGCTGGTGGCTGGGATTCAAAACTCCAAATCTTAAAGTGTCTGGCAAGTTGGAGACCCACTCCCCTCCCCTGGAAGAGAGTATCAAAGCATGCCTGGCATGGTTGCATCCCAGAAAAACTGTCGCATGGTACATGCATGGTGGCTAGAGTCTATTGTGATGCACAGCAAAAAGCTACAACCAGGTTATCTGTCCTCTGCATGCACGCCTTTATCCCCTGCTGTTGAATGGCCACTCAATGGCTTCTGGTGGGCCTTTTGTCCTTGGAGAGGCAAAATACCATCTTCCAAATGCACTCCAGGAAGGGGAGAAATCTCTCCCAGTGCAACCCAGGGAACCCCCTCACCACGGTGTGTTGTACAAACCCTAAGCACTGTTCTCTCTCCTGCTCTCTCCCTCTCCCTGACTTTGCTCTGCACAAAGGGTTCCCTCCTCTTTGGGGCACCACAGCTTTTCTCTCCCCCAGTTCACAGTTCTGAAACTTGTATCTGCCATGTTCTCTCCCTCCATTTTGCAGGTTATTTTCTTAATCCTCAGATTGATTTCCTAGTTGATCAAAATGATTTGATGTTGATCTAGCTGTGTTTGAGGGATGAGGCAAGTTCAGGGTCCCCTTCCTACTCTGCCATCTCAACTCCAAGAATCTGGAATGTTCAAAGCAATTTGGTAGTATTTATTGTTGGAAGAAATATAATCGAGCCCTATTCCTGGCAAGAGTATAAATTGTAACTACTGGAAAACAGTCTAGCAGTAACTTGCAATGTGGAACATTTATTCCCTTATAACAGAAATTTCACTTCTACTCAAGGGAAACTCTTGCATATTCCAGAAGTGACATACAAGCATGTTCACAACAGCACTGTTTATAAAAGCAAAAATTGAATAACCATCAAAAAGCAAATGGATAGGGGTGCCTGGGTGGCTCAGTCGTTAAGCGTCTGCCTTTGGCTCAGGTCATGATCCCAAAGTCCTGGGATCGAGCCCCGCATCGGGCTCCCTGCTCCACAGGCAAGACTGCTTCTCCCTCTCCCACTCCCTCTGCTTGTGTTCCCTCTCTCTCCGTGTCTCTCTCTGTCAACTAAATAAATAAAATCTTAAAAAACAAATGGATAAATAAATCAAAGTATATTCCTCAAACTGAATTTTTTACATCAGTCAAAATTAATGATTGATAGCCATAGTCTACAGTTATAGATTAATCTTAGCAATGTGCTGTTTTACTCTCATCTTTTTCATTTTGACATCTGTAAAACTACTATGTAGTATTACAGAAAATAATGCTGTATCTTACATTTGAGTCCTTATATTCAATGAAATATGGTAATGTGTGATCAAATGAAGGGTGAGAAGATTACAATGTGATGCCCTTGTATAAAAAACTAAGCAATTTTTATAAATATATATTGCTAAAACTAAGCAATTTTTGTGAATACATATGTATGATAATATACATGTTCAAGGGAATAATTTTTTTAAATGTCAGGTTGATAATTACCTCTGGTGGGATAGGAAAAATAGATGAGTTATTGTTTGAGTTCTTGTGTTGGTTTCATGAGTATTAATGGTATTATTTAATGGTTCGTTTTAATAATTTAACATAAAATTAGAATAAATTAAATACATATGTATAAATGAAGTACACATATAGGCTAAGGATGTCACATGTTGTGAACCAAACTTCCAATTAAGCTATTTTCTACAGGCTTTATGTTAGAAGTAAAATGGCTGGTTCATACTTTGCTTGAGTTATAAGTGTTTAAACTATCTTCTGGCATTGAATGTTGTTGTTGAGTAATGTGATAGCCTGATTTTCCTTCTCTTTTTTCCGTAAGTGATATAATCGTTTTGCTTGGGTTTCCAAATGATTTTCTTCTTTAAAGGTGATGGCTTGACATTTCAGACCCAGATATCCAGCTAAAAATAAAAATTAAAAGTTTACTTTAAAGATTAATTAATTAAAGGTGATGGCTTTACTAAAATGTGCCTGTGTTGTTGATATGGGTCCACATTTCCCAGATACAGTGTGTCCATTCAATAGGTAGATTTAACTGTTATATTTCAGGAATATTTTCTATAATTATATTTTCAAATGTGTATTCCATTCCACTGTTCTCACTTTCTTCTCTTGGATTCTATGCATAAGTAGGCTATCCTTTGCCCATCTTACATATCTATGATCTTTGTCTCTAATTCCTTTGAGCTCTCTCTGTTTTGGTTTTATTTTGTTTCACTTCCTCATTTTTTTGCTATCTCTTACTATGCTTTTCATAATATCTGTTTTCCTTGTGCTTTTAAATGACATATTCTTTATATTTGATTTTTGTTTTTTGCTTTCCTTTTAAGTCCTGCCAATGCCTCTCTCTCTCTTCCTGTTATCTATCATGCTATCAACATCTGTTATCTCAATTTTATTTGTGCTTTGCTCTCTTACTTCATAAATGTAACTTTATTTGAATACAAATCTTATCTGTTCTGTGACAGTTCTTTCTGATGGATTTTAACTTTTATAGGCAAGATTTGCTATATTTTCCCATATTTTTCTTGTTGCCTAGAATTTTAAAAATAGATGCACTATCACTATATTTTATAATTCATATCTGATGAATTTGTATTATACTTTCCTTGACTAGCTACTGGCATGTGATTAGGGAAGTGTGAGTAGGTAGGGGCGGGGGTCAACTCCTCTAGTGAAAGTTTTTTGGTTTTTGTTTTATGTTATGTTAGTCACCATACAATACATCATTAGTTTTTGATGCGGTGTTCCATGATTCATTGTTTTCGTATAACACGCAGTGCTCCATGCAGAACGTGCCCTCCTTAATACCCATCACTGGGCTAACCAATCCCCCCTCCCCTCTCCCCTCTAAAACCCTGTTTGTTTCTCAGAGTCCATAGTCTCTCATGGTTCATCTCTCCCTCCGATTCCCCCCCCTTCATTTTTCCCTTCCTTCTCCTGATGTCCTCCATGCTCTTCCTTATGTTCCACAAATAAGTGAAACCATATGATAATTGACTTTCTCTGCTTGACTTATTTCACTGAGCATAATCTCCTCCAGTCCCATCCATGTTGATGTAAAAGTTGGGTATTCATCCTTTCTGATGGCTGAGTAATATTCCATTGTATATATGGACCACATCTTCTTTATCCATTCATCTGTTGAAGGGCATCTTGGCTCTTTCCACAGTTTGGCTATTGTGGACATTGCTGCTATGAACACTGGGGTGCATATGGCCCTTCTTTGCACTACATCTGCGTCTTTGGGGTAAATACCCAGTAGTGCAATTGCTGGGTCATAGGGGAGCTCTGTTTTTGAATTTTTGAGGAACCTCCACACCGTTTTCCAAAGTGGCTGTACCAACATGCATTCCCACCAACAGTGTAAGAGGGTCCCCCCTTCTCCACAGCCTCTCCAACATTTGTTGTTTCTTTCCCTGTCCATTTTTGCCATTCTAACTTGTGTAAGGTCGTATCTCAATGTGGTTTTGATTTGAATTTCCCTGATGGCTAATGATGATGAACATTTTTTCGTATGTCTGTTAGCCATTTGTATGTCTTTTTCAGAGAAGTGTGTTTTCATATCTTCTGCCCACTTCTTGACTTGATTATTTGTTTTTTGGGTGTTGAGTTTGAGAAGTTCTTTATAGATCTTGGATACCAGCCCTTTTCTGTAGTGGCATTTGCAAATATCTTCTCCCATTCTGTGGGTTGCCTCTTTGTTTTGTTGACTCTTTCCTTTGCTGTGCAGAAGATTTTATCTTGATGAAGTCCCAAAAGTTCATTTTTGCTTTTGTTTCACTAGCTTTTGGAGATGTATCTTGAAAGAAGTTGCTGTGGCTGATGTCAAAGAGGTTACTGCCTATATTTTCCTCTAGGATTTTGATGGATTCCTGTCTCACATTGAGGTCTTTCATCCACTTTGAGTTTATCTTTGTGAATGGTGTTAGAGAATGGTCCAGTTTCATTCTTCTGCATGTGGCTGTCCAATTTTCCCAGCATCATTTACTAAAGAGACTGTCTTTTTTCCATTGCATGTTTTTTCCTGCTTTGTCAAAGATTATTTGACCATAGAGTTGAGGGTCCATATCTGGGTTCTCTATTCTGTTCCATTGGTCTATATGCCTGTTTTTGTGCCAGTACCATGCTGTTTTGTTGTTGTTTTTTTTTAACATGTCTTTTGACATTTTTTGTTCCCCCTTTATCACCTTTTGTGTTAAATATACATTCTGGTATACCATTTTAATTTCTTTCTTCTTTTTACTATATGTTTTTTGGAATTATTTTCTTAGTGGTTACTCTGGGGATTACAATATGCATCTTAACATAAAACAGTCTAGTTTAAAATAATACTAAATTCCTAACATATATATATAGTTCCCTTTCTTCTCCCCCCTTGTGTGTTATTGTGTATTATCATTATATTTATTACATCTTTATATATTATAAATATATCAATATAGCTGTGTCATTATGTTATGCAGTTGTCTTTTAAATCAATTAAGAGAATAAGTAACCAAAAATATGTTTGTATTGTCTTCTATATTTACTTATGTGTGTTAGGCAGAATAATGGCTCCCCAAAGATTTCTTGTCATAATCTTTGAAACCTATGATGATGTTAAGTTACATAGCAAAGGGTAATTAAGGTTCCAGAAAGAATTAATGTTGCTCATCAGCTGACTTTAAGAGAGGGGAGGTTATCCTGGATTAGTGAGATGGATATAATGTAAGCACAGTGTTTTTAAAAATGAAAGAAGGAAGCAGAAGAAGAGGTCAGAGTAATATGATATGAGAAAGTCTCAACCCACCATTTCTGATTTTTGAAGATGTAGGAAGGGGTCCACAACTCAAGGAATGCAAGTAGAAGTTAGAAAAGGGAATTTGGTGGATTTTTCTGCCTAGAGCTTTCCAGAAGAGAATGTAGACCAGCTGACACCTTGATTTTTTTTTTTTTTTTTAAGCCAGTGAGACCTGTGTTGGACTTCTAAACTTGAAAATCATGAGATAATAAATTTGCATTGTTTTAAGCCATTAAGTTTTTGGTAATTTTTTTTTTACATTAGCCATAGGAAACTAACCCACTATGTAATTACCTTTACTCATGCTCTTTATTTCTTCATGAGGATGTAAGGTACTGCCTAGTGTCCTTTCTTTTCAGCCAGAAAAACTTCTTTTAGAACTTATTATGGGGGTATACCTGCTAGCAACAAATTTCCTTAGTCTTTTTGAAACGGGTTTGTCTTTATTTCCCTTCATTTTTGGATAGTTTTGCTGCATGTATAATTTTTAGTTGACTTTTTTCTTTTAGCGCTTTAGAGGAAGAGGAGTTAAGATGGCAGTGGAATAGGGAGACTTCATCCTTGCCTCATCCCTTGAACATACCTAGGTAAATATCAAATCATTTTGGGTTTTTTTTCTTTTCTTTTTTTATTATGTTAGTCACCATACAGTATCAAATCATTTTGAGCACCCAAGAAATCGATCTGAGGATTGAGAGAGCAAAAGTGCACAACTAGGGGTGAAAAACCGCCACCTTGTGGAAGGTAGGAGCTGCAGAGAGTGGATTTTGGGGAGAGAAGAGCTGTGGGTGCTGCGATGGGGAGGGAGCCCTGATCGCAGAGGAGTGAGCTAGAAAGAGAGTGAAGGCGAAAGAGCGTGAAACTGCATGCAGGGAATTGCATAAGAAAAACTCTTCCCCAAAACCATAGCCCAGGAAAAGGAGTGGGTTGAATACCACACGTTTTTATAAACATTGGAGCACAGAGTCTGAGTTTCAGAGGTCCAGGCCATCACCAGGGTCATGCCTGGTAGGCTTAGTGGTGCTCCAGTGGGAAAGGAGGGTAGTGACCCAGGAGTGGGCAGTGTGGTCTGAGGATCCCCTGGGTCACACTAGGAGAAGCAGTACCCTGATTGGACAGCAACATGCAGAAGAATGAAACTGGACCACTTTCTTATACCATACATAAAAATAAATTCAAAATGGATGAAAGACCTAAATGTGAGACAAGAAACCATCAAAATGTTAGGGGAGAACAAAGGCATAAACCTCTTGCATGTCAGCAGGAGCAGCATCATACTAGATACATTTCCAGAGGCAAAGGAAAAAAAAAAAAGCAAAAATGAACAATCAGGACTTAATCAAGATAAAAACTTCTGCACAGCAAAGAAAACAATCAACAAAAAGGCAGCCTATGGGATGGAAGGAGATATTTGCACATTAACATATCTGATAAAGGGTTAATATCCAAATCTATAAAGAACTTATCAAACTCAATACCCCCCCAAAAAAAACAATCATCCAGTTAAGAAATGGGCAGAAGACATGAATAAACTTTTCCAAAGAAGACATCCAGATGGCTTACAGACACATGGAAAGATGCTCAACATCACTCATCATCAGGGAAATACGAATCAAAACCACAAGGAGACAGCACCTCACACCTGTCAGAATGGCTAAAATTAACTCAGGAAACAACAGATGTTGGTGAGGATGTGGAGAACAGGGAATCCTTTTGCACTTTTGGTGGGAATGAAAACTGGTGCAGCCACTCTGGAAAACAATATAGAGGTTCCTCAAAAAGTTAAAAAATAGAACTCCCCTATGATCCAATAATTGCACTACTAGGTATTTACACAAAGGATACAAAAATACAGATTCAAAGGGGTACATGCACCCCAATGTTTATAATGTTATCAACAATAGCCAAACTATAGAAAGAGTCCAAACACCCATCAACTGATGAATGGATAAAGAAGATGCAGTATATACACATTATATTGCTCAGCCATCAAAAGGAATGAAATCTTGCCATTTACAACAATGTGGATGGAACTAGAGTGTATTATGCTAAAAGAAATAAGTCAGTCAGAGAAAGACAAATACCATATGATTTCACTCATGTGGAATTTAAGAAACAAAACAGATGAACATAGGGGAAGGGAAGGAAAAGTAAGATAAAAAGAAAGGGAGGCAAACCATAAAAGACTCTTAACTATAGAGAATAAAATGAGGGTTGCTGGAGAGGACGTGGGTGGGGGGATGGGGTAATTGGGTGATGGACCCTAAGAGGGCACTTGTTGGGATGAGCACTGGGTGTTGTATGTAACTAATTAATCACTAAATATCTACTCTGAAAACAATATTATGCTATATGTTAGTTAACTAGAATTTAAATAAAAATTTGAAAGAAAAAACACTTTGAATATGTCATCCCACTGCCTTCTAGCCTTCAATGTTTCTGATGAAGTCAGGTGTTGATCTTATGGGGATCCTTTTGGTGAATTGTGGTTTTTCTCTTGCTATGTCCAAAAATTTCTTTTTGTCTTTTGGCAATTTAAATATGATGTGTGTAGGCGTGGATCTGTTTAAATTAATCCTACCTACAGTTTGTTGAGCTGCTTGGTTTTGTAGATAGATGTTTTAATCAAATTTGGGATGTTTTTAGCCATTACTACAAATATTTTTTCTGCCCTTTTTTCTTTTTTTTTTTTCTTCTGTGTATGCCTCTCTACTTCATCTGATTCATGTGCTATCTACCATCTGTTTTGCACTCCTTTCATTGCTTCACCCAATGATATGCTTACCTGAGAAGGTGATCCCTTCATTTTTAGAGATGTGCTTTGGTTGCTGCTTTTGATATTTACTACTCTAGATACCCCTGAGCACCTTCCAACTTTCTCTTTGCCAGAACTTGAAACCCATTCAAATTCAGTCCTGTCCACAGCAGGTCTAAGAATGAGGTCCTGCTGATCTGGAAAATTCCTCTTGCTGATGATTTCTATGGCCTGTTCCTGCTACATCCCTCTGTCCTCTGCTAGTCTCATTTCTGTCTTCTACCTAGACTTCTGAAAAATTCTGCTGACCTCAGTTGCTTTTGAAAACACTTCCATTCAATTTAGAATTAGTGAATTTTCTGTTTCCTAGTTTCATGAAAATTGAGTCTGTGGCCTTAAAAATGTTTTTTTCCTATGGTTTTCAAAAGAAGTCCTAGGAAGATTTATAATTAAACTACCACCATATTTATGCCAAATGTCCTTAAAATATGTGTAAAACTTTCTAGCATATTTTCAAAATCTATGTACAATGTTCAGAAGAAAGACAAAAACAACAAAAACAAAGCTGGTTCTGAATTTCAGTCAGATATTGTGACTGTTGTTTTGTACATTTCATCAAATGACTTTTAAGGGGGTTGGGATCAGAGTAATGTTACAGGAGGTTGGTCACATGTCTAAGTTGAATTTTGAACAGGATTGGGAAAATGGCTTAGCAGGACCAACATCAAATATGAGAGTTTCATAATTTTTCAGTGATTATCTTCAATTAATCTTGGGGAAAGAAGTCAAAGATGCAAAGAAAGAGGGCAATGGAGTTTGCAGAAGGAATAGAAAATGCAAATGGAGAAGACACTTGGGGCTAATAAGTAGGACCAGAAAATAAAGTGATTTCTTTCTCTGATTAGACAAGCAGTCACATAAAAGTGGACAGATGGTTTTACAAAATGCCAGTACAATTAATGTACAGTTAAATTGGTTTCAGGTGTACAATACAATGATTCAACAACTCTATACATTACTCAGTACTCACCATGAAAAGTGTATGCTTTATCTCATTCACCTAGTCACCCACCCCCCAACCCACCTCCTCTCTGGGAACCGCCAGTTTGTTCTCCGATTTTAAGAGTCTGTTTTTGTTTCCTTTTTTCATTTGTTTTGTTTCTTAAATTTCACATATGAGTGAATCATATGGTACTTGTCTTTATCTGACCTATCTTGCTTAGCATTATACTTGTTACAAATGGCAAGATTTCATTTTTATGGTTGAGTAATATTCCAGTGTGGGGTGGGTGTGTGTGTGTGCGTGCGCATGCATGTATACACACCTCTTCATTATCCATTGATCTAGTGATGGACACTGGGTTGTTTCCATATCTTGGCTATTCTAAATAAGGTTGCAATAAACATAGGAGTGCATATATCTTTTCAAATTAGTGTTTTTGTATTCTTTGGGTGAATTCCTAGTAGAGGAATGAATGGATCATGTGGTGATTCTATTTTTAATTTGAGGAAACTCCATACTGTTTCCCACAGTGACTGCACCAGTTTGCATTCCCACCAACAGTGCATAAGGGGTGCGTTTTCTCTACATCCTCGCCAACACTTGCTGTTTCTTGTGGTTTTTATTTTAGACATTTTGACAAGTGTGAAGTAACATATTGTGGTTTTTATTTGCATTTTGCTGATGATGAGTGATATCGAGCCTCTTTTCATGTGTCTATTAGCCATCTGGATGTCTTCTTTGGAGAAATGTCTGTTCATGTCTTCTGCCCACTTTTAATTGGATAATCTGTTATTTAGATGTTGAATTGTATAAGTTCTTTATTTTGAATACTACACACTTGTCAGATATATCATTTGCAAATATCTTCTCACATTCAGAAGGTTGTCTTTTGTCTTACTGTTGGTTTCCTATGCTATGAAAAAAAAGCTTTTTATTTTGATGTAGTCCGAATAGCTTTTTGTTTTTGTTTTTGTTTCCCTTGCCTCAGAAGACCTATCTAGAAAAATGTTTCTACTGCAGATGTCAGAGAAATTACTGCTTGTGCTCTCTTCTAGTATTTTTATCATTTCAGGTCTCACCTTTACGTCTTTAATCCATTTTGACTTTATCTTTGTGTATGAAAGTGGTCCAGTTTTCTTCTTTTGCATGTATCTGTCCCCATGCAACATGGTTCCCCAACACCATTTGTTGAAGAGACTATCTCTTTCCCATTGCCTATTCTTGCCTTCTTTATCATAGATTAATTGACCATACAACCATGGTTTTATTTCTGGGTTCTCCTTTCTGTTCCATTGATCTATGTGTTTATTTTTGTGCTAGTACCATACTGTTTTTGATTACTACAGCTTGTAGTATATTTGAAATCTGGAATTTGAAATCCAGCTTTTTTTTTCCCCATTTTCTCAAGATGGCTTTGGCCCTTTGGGGTTTTTGTGGTTCCATGCCAATTTTAGGATTATTCTAGTTCTGTGAAAATGTTGTTGCTATTTCGATAAGGATTGCATTGAATCTGTAGATGGCTTTCAGTAGTGTAGATATTTTAGCAATATTTGTTCTCCCAATTTATGAGCATGGAATATATTTCCACTTTGTGTCATCTTCAGTTTCTTTCATCAATGCTTTATAGTTTTTGCAATACAGGTCTTTCACCTTCTTGGTTAAGTTTATTCCTAGGTATTTTATTCTTTTTGGTGATATTATAAATGGGATTGTTTTCTTAAATTCTCTCTCTATTGCTTCATTATTAGTATATAAAAAGGTATGGGTTTCTATAAATTGATTCTGTATCCTGTGACCTTATTGAATTCATTTATCAGTTATAGTAGATTTTCAGTGGCGTTTCAGGGTTTTCTATATGTAGTCTCATGTCATCTGCAAATAATGAAGGTTTTACTTCTCCCTTACCAATTTGGGTGCCTTTTATTTCTCTTTCTTGTGTGATTGCTGTAGATAGGACTCCAGTACTATATTGAATAAAAGGGGTGAGAATGGACATCCTTGTTTTGTTCCTGGAGATCTTAGGGGAAAAGTTCTGTTTTCCACCATTGAGTATTAGGTTAGCTGAGGGTTTTTCATATATGGCTTTTATTATGTTGAGGGGTGTTCCCTCTAAACCTACTTTATTGAGGGTTTTTATCATGAATGGATGTTGTGCTTTGTCAATGCTTTTTATGCATCTATTGAAAAGATCATGTAGTTCTTATTCTTTCTTTTGTCAGTGTGATGTATCATGTTAATTGATTTGCAGATATTGAACCACACTTGTATCTCAGGAATATAGCCCAACTGATCATGGTGAATGATTTTTTAAAATGTATTGATTCAATTTACTAATATTTTGTTGAGGTTTTTTTATCTACATTCCTCAGAGATATTGGCCTGTAGTTCTATTTTTGTAGTATCTTTATCTGGTTTTGGTATCAGGGTAATCCTGGCCTTAATGAATTTAGAAGTTTTCCTTCCTCTTCTGTTTTTGGAATAGTTTGAGAAGAATGGATATGAAGTCTTTAAATATTTCATAGAATTCACCTCTGAAGCCATCTGGTCCTGACCTTTGTTAGGAATTTTTTGACTACTGATTCAATTTCATTGCTGCTAATCTGTTCAAATTTTCTATTTCTTCCTGATTCAATTTAGGAGGTTATATGTTTCCAGGAATTTTCCTATTTCTTCCAGGTTGTCCAGTATGTTGGCATATAATTTTTCATAATATTGTACAATCTTTTGTGTTTCTGTGGTGTTGGTTATTCTCTTTCATTTCTCGTTTTGTTAATTTGAGGTTCTCTCTCTCTTTGGTGAATCAGGCTAAAGTTTTATCAATTCTGTTAATCTTTTCTTTTTTCTCAGAAAACTGAAGACTGCTGGAGTGGAGGGGAGTGGGAGGCATGGGGTGGCTGGGTGATGGACATTGGGGAGGGTATGTACTATGGTGAGTGCTGTAAATTGTGTAAGACTGATGAATCACAGACCTGCAGCCCTGAAAAATACATTATAAATTTAAAAATAAAATAAGATCTTTTCTTTTTTAAAAAACATTTGAGAGAAAGAGCATGGGGTGGTGGGCAGAGGGGGAGAGAGAGAGAGAGAGAGAATCTCAAGCAAACTTCCCCACTGAGCACAGAGCCCGATGCAGGGGTCTATCTCACGACCCTGAGATGATAACCTGAGCTGAAACTAAGAGTTGGATGCTCATCCGACTGAGGCACCCAGGCACCCCAATTCTGTTGATTTTTTTCAAAGAACCAGCTCCTGGTTTTATTGATCTGTTCTATTGTTTCTTAGTTTCTATTTTGTTTATTTCTGCTTTAATCTTTATTATTTCCTTCCTTCTACTGGTTTGTGGTTTTGTTCTTTTGTTCCAGCTCCTTTAGGTGTAAGGTTAGTTTGTTTGGGATTTTTCTTGCTTCTTGGAGTAGGCCTGTATTGCTATAAACATCCCCCTTAGAACCACTTTTGCTGTATCCCATTGTGTTTTCATTTTCATTTGTCTCCACATATTTTTTTATTTCCTTTTGATGCCTTGGTTTACCCATTTATTATTTAGCAGCATGTTATTTAATCTTCATGTATTTGTGGGGTTTTTTTCCAGATTTTTTCTTCTGGTTGATTTCTAGTTTCATAGTATTGTGGTTGAAAAAGATGCATGCTATGACTTCATTCTTTTTGAATTTGTTGAGGCTTGTTTTGTGGCCTAACATGATCTATTTGGAGAATGTTCCATGTACACCTGAAAGGAATTTATGTGCACTATTTTAGGATGGAATGTTCTGAATATATCTATTAGATCCATCTTATCCAATGTGTCCTTCAAAGGTACTTTTTTGTTGATTTCTGTTTGGTCGATCTATCCATTGATGTTGTGGGGTATTAAAGTCTCCTACTGTGCTGTAGGAAGTGACCTGGAGCCACTTTGGAGAACTGCTGATGACAGATTAAAGGGGGCTGGTCTACAAGAGATTATGGAGGGTGAGTACATTGTTAGCAAGGTAGGTGGGAGTGTTTGCTCTGGTTCCCACAGATGTCTGTGTATCTGTGCTGGGGGGCAGAGGAGGGAAATGGTGCCTTCAGCTCTTTTGTTCCTGGAGAAGTCTCCTAAATTTCTCTGCCCCTCCAGCACCATTTTGAGATTAGTAAACAAATCTCCTTCCTAAGGAGTGTTTTTCAAAATGCTGTTTCTATGCTGTATCTCAGTAAGGTTGTTTGTTATGCTGTCTTTTCAAGGGCAGGGACTCAGTTTCCTATTGCACTCTTGCTCTCACAGAGCCAGAGCCCTGATTTTTTTTTAACTTCCTTGTGTTGTGCCCCCACTGATTATAAGAATTCTCCAAGTTAAGCCCCTCTGGTTTTCAAAGCCAGATGTTATGGGAATTTGTCTTCCCATTGTGGGTCCTCTGTGCCTGGGGTGCCTGGGATGCCTGAGGTGGGGTCTCTTCCTCTCCCTTCTCTGTGCTTTTGGTGTCCCTCCCTCCTGCAGACAGTGTGATTCCCAACCATGCCTCCACCCTTCCTACTATTTTAATGTCGCTTCTTCTCTACAATTAGCTGTGGAGGGTCTGTTCTGCCAGTCTTTAGGGTCATTTTCTGGGTTAGTTATACTGATGTGGGTGTTAATTAGGTGTATCTGTGGAAATAGTGGAGCTTAGGATCTTCCTACTCTGCCATTTTCTTTTGTTTGTTTTTAAAGTCTATTTTGTCTGATAGAAGTATTGCTACCATACCTTTTGTTTCGTTTGATTTTGTATGGTTTTGGTTTGGTTTGGTTTTTTGTTTTTGTTTTATTTTGTTTTGCTTCCATTGGCATGGAATTTTTTCCAGCATTCTTTTCTTTGAATCTGCATATCTTTAGGTGTGAAGTGAGGTTTTATTTTATTTTATTATGTTAATCACCATACATTACATCATTAGTTTTTGATGTAGTGTTCCATGATTCATTGTTTGCATATAACACCCAGTGCTCCATTCAATACGTTCCCTCTTTAATACCTGTCACCAGGCTAACCCATCCCCCCCTACTCCTCTCCCCTCTAGAACCCTCAGTTTGTTTCTCAGAGTCCATAGTCTCTCATGGTGTAAAGTGAGTCTTTTTTAGACAGCATATAGATGGGTCTTGTTTTTTATCCATCCAGTCAGCCTATGTTTTGATTAGAGCATATAGTCTATTTATTAAGATAATTATTTATAGGTATGTACTTGTTGCCATTTTGTTAATTGTTTTCCAGTTCTTTGTAGTTCTTCTGTTTCTTTCTTCTCTTGGTCTCTTCCTTTGTGATTTGATGGCCTTCTTTAGTGTTATGCTTGGATTCCTTTCTCTTAATTTTTTGTGTATCCTAGGCTTTTGATTTGTGGTTATGATGGCGTTCACATATAACCTATGTGTAGGGCAGTCTATATTAAGTTGATGGTCCCTTAAGTTCAAACACATTCTAAAAGCACTACATTTTTCTGACCCCTTTCAGGTTTTATACATATGATGTCATATTTTACATCTTTTTATTTTGTGTATCCCTTAACTAGTTTTTGTAGATACAATTGATTTAACTACTCTTAAGTTTTACCACCTCCATACAGGCTTTATAATTGATTAAACTACTACCTTCACTATGTTTGCTTTTACTCATATTTTCCTTTCAGAATTTTCTTCCAGTTATGACCTTTTTTTCATTTTAAGAATTTCCTTTAACATTTCTCATAAGGCTGGTTTAGTGGTGATAAATTCCTTTAACTCTTGTTTGAGAAAATTATCTCTCCCTCAATTCTGATTGATAACCTTGCCAGATAGTGTTCTTGGTTATAGATTTTTTCCTTTAAGGACTTTGAATCTATTATGCCACTCCCTTCTATCCTGCAAAGTTTATTCTAAGAAATCAGCTGATAGGCATATGGGGTTTCTCTTGTATGTAACTGTTTTCTTTTACCTTGCTGCTTTTAAGATTATCTCTTCGTATTACTTTTTCCATTTTAATTATGTGTCATAGGGTAGACCTCCTTGAGTTCATCTTGTTTGGGGCTCTCTGTGATTCCTGGACCTGGATGTCTGTTTTGTTCCCTAGATTAGGAAAGTTTTAAGCTGTTTCTTCAAATAAGTTTCCTCCCCTCTTTTTTTCCCCTTCTGGGATCCTATAAGGCAAGTGCTTTGAGGCTTGATAATGTCACAGAGTTCCCTTAAATAATAGTGGTGGTGGTGGTGGTGGTGGTGGTAGTAGTAGTAGTATTGCTGCCATTCAACTTGGTTGCTTTCCATTACCCAGTCTTCCAGGTCATAGATCTGTTCTTCGGCATCCTCTAATCTGCTATTGATTTACTTTAGTATATCATTCATTACAGTTACTGAATTCTTCAGTTCTTTTTTTAAATATATTTTCCATCTCTTTATTTTAGTTCTCACTGAGTTGATTCATTCTTTTCTCAAGCCCACTAAGTGTTTAGAACCATTACCTTAACCTCTTAATTGGGCATATTGCCTACTCCCATTTCATTAGCTCTTTTACTATGATTTTTGTCTTATTCCTTCATTTGAGACATATTCCTGTCTCCTCATTTAACTCTTTGTTTCTATGTACTAGGTAGGTCAACTACCTCTCTTGGTCTTGAAAGTACTAGCCTTGCGTTGAGGAACTCCTGTGGTGCCTTATGGCACAATCCCCCCTCATTAGAATTAGGTGTGCCAGGGGCTCCTTCCTGTGTGGGCTGTGTGTGCTCTCCTGTTTTGGCTAAGTTGTGATTGCCTTCAGCCCAGCTGGCTGCAAGGACCTGGTTTATCTGCTGTGGGTGCACTGCACAGGGTTTGCTCCTTGTACTATTGAGTGGTCCAGCTGTGGCTGCCAATGCTCACTGGTGTGTTGAGTGGGCAGTCAACCTAGCTGTCTGCAATTAGCCTCTCTATCACAGCTATAGGCACACCAAAGTCAGAGCTTGCTCCCTGAGCAGCCAGCTAGAAGGCCTAGCTGCAGGACCTGCAGGCATTCTGGTGTGTAGGGTTATCTCCCTGCACCACCCCCCAATCCCCTCCTCAGCCAGGTCAGGACTCACTTTGGGGTGGCACTTGTTCAGACCAGGGCTGCATTTCAGATGTGGTGGGACAGGAGCCATTTTGAAGGGATGCCTGCTGAGGTGGGCGGGTCTTCAGAGGAACACCAGGGTGGGGCTCATGGTGCTAGCAAGGTAGATGGAGAGTGTTAGCACTGGCTCTGAAAAACATGCAGACTTTAGTCTGGGGGAGGGGAAAGAAATGGTAACCACCAGCACTTTTTTTCCTGGAGAAAACTCCTGCAGATCCCTGCCCCTCTGGTGCACATTCTAATATTAATAAATCTCTACACATACACCCCAGGTACTTTTCACACTGCTGCTTTGTGCTGTCTCTCAGGCTGAGCTACTTAGTATGATGGCTCTTTCAGGGCAAGAACTGGGTTTCTGATTGCCCTCTGGCTCTCCTGGAGTTAAGCCCCCATTGTTTTTTTGTTTTGTTTTGTTTTTGTTTTTTCAAAGCCAGCCTTTATGGGGGCTCATCTTCCCAATGTGGGTTCCCAGTGCCAGGAAGTGCCTGGCACTGGGGGGTGTGTTCTGGTGTGCGTTCTGATCCTCTTGTTTCTCTGTGTTTGTGATACCCATTCTGTTTGTGGTTAGTTATGCTGGGGGTTTGGTTCCCAACTATATCTCCACCCCTCCTCTCCTTTTTGATCTGGCCTTCTCTCTACAATTAGCTGTGGAAGATCTGTTTTTCCAGGCTTCAGGTGCATTGTCAGAGTTAGTTGTATAGTGTAATTGTTAATCTCAGTATGTCTGTGGGACAAAGTGAGCTCAGGATCCTCCTACTCTGCCATCTTCCTGCGAGTTCATATGTTTTAAATTTTCCAAAAAAAAGAGTGAACTCATAAAACCCTAGGGAGCTTACCCTTGACATTTCCACCACCATTTTTTCTTATCTACCCATCTCCTGTCCTCATAAATCCATCCTAAATGTGCCCCTCATGGTCAGGGCTGGGGAAAGATCTGTTCCTGGCTCATCATAGCAGAGTAAGGGTTGATCCACTTGGTCACTATTTATTGTTTTTCATAAGATCCTCCCCCTCCATTCACACATTTTCCATTCTTCAAAGTGCAATATTGATAAGGTAAAACCTAAACCAAAACCAAAACAAGCTTTTTTGCTAATATTAAACACCTTTCCAATGTGTATTAAGAACTCAACACTCAAGGTGGTGATAGAAAAGTTTAAAGTGCATGAAGAAAAACAAGAACCTTGTGTTGCCTCACTGAAGCTCATTGATGGAAGACTATAAACTGATGCAGACCTACAGTTTTCTCAAGCAATATTTGGTAGCCCTGGTGTAGGAGTAGGGTTCTCAGCTGAACTGATCCAGAGCTGGAATTTTCTGGAGTTAAGTGAGACCAAAGGGCAATGGGGCCAGGGATTTGAGAACACTGGCAAAGGATAAGTGAAAGATAGCTTTAAAGGACCAGACCATGTATGGAAGGAAGTAAAGATTCTTATGTGTTGGTGGGGGGCAATGAAGGAGGTATGAGGAAAGAGGATTAATAACAACAACAACAACAAAAATTGGGGAGATCAGTGAGTGGTTTTCTTAAGAAAGATTAAAGAACAGAAAGCAAGGGTGCCTGGGTGGCTTAGTTGGTTAAGTGACTGCCTTTGGCTCGGGTCATGACCCTGGAGTCCCAGGATCGAGTCCTGCAGCAGGCTCCCTGCTTGGCAGGGAGTCTGCTTCTCCCTCTGACCCTCCCCCCTCTCATGTGCTCTCTCTCTTTCTCTCAAATAAATAAATAAAATCTTTTAAAAAATAATAAAGAACAGAAAGGATTGTTTTCTTTTCCTACCGCCTTTAAAAAAAATAAAATAAAATATCTCTCTGTTACCATGGTTCTCAACTTGGGGTACGGGAGGGATTTTGCATCCTCTCCTTCAGAAAACATTTGTCAATGTCTAGAGACACTTTTGGTTGTCACAAAGGGTTCCTACTGGCCTCTAGTGGGTACAGGCTAGGGATTCTGCTAAACATCCTGTACAGGAGAGATTCCCACAACAAAGAATTACCCAGCCCCTAATGTCAAAGTGACAAGGTAGAGAAACCCTGCTCTAGAGAGTCTTTGTAATCTGAAAACTGTGAAATGTAAACATTATCCAGAATTTTTAAGCCATACCTGGCTAGGAAACTTGTTTTTCAGCACAGTCATACTGCTATGAAGGTGAATACGAAGGTCTATAAAAGGGCAGGTAGATTTCAGGAGCCCCTTGGAACATGGTTGTTGTGACTGGAGACTTCAAGCCACCCAGATACTTGGTACCAGATGCTGCTGCTATATAGCAGACAACCTTCTACAAAGGTTCAGTCACTGGGATCTTCCCATGGTGTGAGACAGCCCTCCAATCACCAAAGCAAAAATACCCCCTTATTTAACTAGGAGGCAGCCACACTACTTAAAAGATCCTCTTTCTATTTATATAAGTTGGGATTATTTTCATAGCCAAGAATGACTCCATTACTTCCTGAAAGTGCCACAGATATTAGCCAACTTCATAGCTATAACTCTTATGCTGTTATTTTTTCCTTTTATTGGTTGTTTATACACCAATCATCTAAATCTAGTGACAAAGAAGGATGAATCTTTAATTGGGTTTTCCTGAAAATGCTAGCAAATTCTTTTTCTGTTCTAAAAATACATAGATAACTTCTGTACTCTATTTTGCTACAGAGGGAGGATCATTTATGATGCTCATTAGATGTTATATTTGAAAAATGGTCTCAGTATTCTCCTTGAATGTGGAGAAATTCCATTATTACCAAGATCACACAGAATGAGACATCTCAATGAGTCTAGGTAAGATAGACAAAACTAATAGTAGATGCAAACAAGAGCAACAGTTCTCAAATCTGTGTATCGGAATCACCTGGAGGATCTGTTAAAACACAGATTGCTGGGAGCCATTCCCAGAGTTTCTAAATCAGACCTAGGATGAGGTCCAAGAATGTGCATTTCTGACAAGCTCCCAGGTGATGCTGATATTACTTATCTGGGACCCCATATGGAGAACCATTGTGGATTTATACATTAATTTTCATGAATTCTTCTGTTTCAGTGTTAGGTTATATTTAAGAAATCATCTCTTCAGTACCATGTAGTATGTTTCTCTGTTTAAAAGAGCTACACTGAGTTCTTTTAACAGGTATTCCTGTGAACACACATATCTGAGAGTGGAAAACTTTAAGCTTTAAAATGTTTAGCAATCATACATGTTCACAGAAACTATGACTATGATTTTAATGACTTGATTTATTTTCTATAATCTCTTGAAAAGAACCAATTTAGTAAATGCTCACCAAAACCATATCTAGGTAAACTCCTGAATATCTAGAGCTAAAACAAGAGCTAGTCTTTCGGTAATGGGCCTGAGTAGCCATGTTCCTCATTTGTATAAAATAGTAGGTAGATATCCTATTAATAATGATATCCCTTTTGTTTAGTTATTCAATCTTTTTCATCTTTTGGTTTAAAATAATCACTAAAAACTGGGGTGTTTTAGAATTTCCTCATACTATGGAAACTTTCATTTCTAGTTTCAAGATATGATATTCTTATATCTTTTAAAAATACATTGTTTTTTAACGTTTAAAAATTAAACCTTTTTATTAAGACCAAATTCCACATAAGATGTAAAATAAAGTTTACTAACATTTTTCAGGGAATTGACAGCAATGTTATAAGTGATCTTTATATAGGAAATATCAGAACTGTTTCAATATTTCAAATATCTATTTCATAAAAATTTCATAGTATTACAGTAGGACCAATGTAACAAAGCATTCTGTGGCCAAATCAATTTAGGAAATGCTAGATTAATCTGTTAAATAATGTCTTTCTGGGAAGATTCCTCAGTGAGTTTAATATGCTTGTAATCCTTATGAAGCTGCAGCTATGACTTTCTCGATGTGGCATGTCTGAGGAATTCTGCTTTACCTAATGTGTTTTTGTAAATGTTTTCAAGGACAGGATGACGAATGCATTTCATCTAATATGTTGCCTCAGTTGACTATGACTTGTTGCTTGGAGCTCTGTGCTGAGAAGAGCTCTAAAGCCCAGTTGGGTTCAACCAAAAAAGGAATGCTATTTCTTTAGCCATGTCTTCTAGGTATGTGGAGAAAATGGTGGCATAAATGGTATGCACTTGGTATGTTTCTTCTAGATATTGAGAGGGATAGTTTTCTCTATCTCATAATTCTTATATAATTGTATAAATTATCTTGTCATATTTACTATGCTGAACTAAGTAATGATTTGTAAATAAAATTTCTTATTTCAAAAATTGCCTAAGATTTTCAAAAAAGTATACTATGAGTCCTAGCCACAGCAATTAGGCAAGAAACAGAAAAGTAATTTTTTTTTAAAAAGTAATTAAAATGGGTAGAAGATCTGAATGAACATTTTTCCAAAGACATCTTTGGATGTCCAACATCCAAAGATGACCAACAGATATATGAAAAGATATACAACATCACTCATCAGGGTAAATACAAATCAAAACTACAATGAGATATCACCTTACACCATCATAATGGCTAGAATAGAAAAGGCAAGAAATAACAAATATTGGCAAGGATGAGGAGAAAGAGGAACACTTGTGCACTGTTGGTAGGAAGGCAAATTGTTACAGCCATTAGTACTAGAAAAACAGTATGGAGGTCCCTCAAGAAATTAAAAGTAGAAATAAAGTATTACCCATTAATTCCCCTACCAGATACTTAAAGAAAATGAAACATTAATTCAAAAAGATACATGCACTTCTATGTTTATCTCAGCATTAATTACAATAGCTAAGATATGGAAGCAATACAGGTGTCCATCGATAGATGAATGGATAATGAAGACACACACACTGAACTATTACTCAACCAGAAAAAGGAAGGTGGTCCTGCCATTTGCAATACACAGATGGACCTGGATGGTATTATGCTAAGTGAAATAAGTCAGAAAAAGACAAACACCATATGATTTCACTTATATGTAGAACCTAAAAACAAATACATAAAAAACAGAAACAGACCCTAAACACAGAGCTACTGATGGTTACTGGGGTTGGGCAAAATGGGTGAAGGGGACTGGTAGATACAGGCTTCAGTTATGGAATAACTCAGGGGAATGAAAGGTGCAGCATAGGGACTATAGTGAACGCTATTGTAATGACATTGTATGGTGACAGACGGTAGCTATCCTTGTGGTGAGCAGAGCATAACATACAGAGTTGTCAAATCACTATGCTGTATTACCTGAAACAAATGTAAGGTTGTGTATCAACTATACTTCATTAAATAATTTCTTTCAGTAAGCTCTTCAGAAGTTTCTAATGTATTTTTTCCAAAATAAGTAGAACGTATGCTTCAGCAGACAAGAGGAAGTCAGCACCAAAAGCACAGTCACCCATAGACAAATGGACTGCATTAAACTTAATTCTTTCTTTTGCACAGAAATTTTTAATAGAGTGAAGTGGCAACCTGCAGAATAGAAGAAAATATTTGCAAATCATGTATCTGATAAGGAGTTAATATCCAAAATATATAAAGGATTTCTATAACTCAATACCAAACAACCCAAATAATCCAGATTAAAAATGGGAAAGGACATACCATGCATCTTTTCCAACCACAATGCTATGAAACAAGAAATCAACCACAAGCAAAACTCTGGAAAGAACACAAATACATAGAAATTAAATAACGTGCTACTAAACAATGGATGGGTCAACCAAGAAATCAAAGACGAAATTTAAAAAATGCATGAGACAAATGAAAACACAATAGTACAAAATCTTTGGGGTGCAACAAAAGCTGTTCTAGGAGGGAAGTTTATAGCAACACAGGTCTACCTCAATAAATGAGACAAATCTCAAACAATGTAACCTTACACCTAAAGGAGGTAGAAAAATAATAAAACCATAAATCAGTAGAAAGTAACTAATAAAGATTAGAGCAGAAATAAATGAAATAGAAACTTAAAAAAATAGAACAGATCAATGAAACCAACAGCTGGTTCTTTCAAAAGATCAATGAAATAAACCTTTACCAGACTCATCTAAAAGAGGAGAGAGGATTCAAGTAAACAAAATCAGAAAAGAAAGAAAAGAAATAAGTTGAGCCCACAGAAATACAAAGGATTATAAGAGAATATTATGAAAAATTATAGGTCAACATATTGAACAACCTAGAAGAAATGGATAACTTCTAGAAACATATAACCTCCCAAAACTGAACCAGGAAGAAATAAAATATTTGAAAAGACTGATTACCAGCAATGAAATTGAATCACAATGAAAGAACTCCCAACAACAAACAGTTTAGGACCAACCAGATGGCTTCAAAAGTGAATTCTAACTGTAAGTAATGTTACCAAATACTACATTTAATATTTACCAAACATTTAAAGAAGAGTTAGTGCCTATTCTCTCAAACTGTTTCAAAAATTGAAGAGGAATATATATATATAATCTATATCTATATGTCCATATATCTATATTATCTATATCATATATATATAGAATATATATATTTTTCCCTTTGCTTGTTTCCTAAATCCCACATATGAGTAAAATCATGTGGTATTTGTATTTCTCTGACTTCACTTAGCATTATACTCTTGTGTTGTTGGAAATGGCAAGATTTCATTTTTTTATGCCTGAATAATCTATATATACCACTTCTTTATCCATTCATCAGTCGATGGATACTTGGGCTGCTTCCATACATCAGCTATTGTAAATAACGCTGCTATAAACAGGGGTGTATGTATCCCTTTGAATTAGTGTTTTTGTATTCTTTGGGTAAATACCCAATAGTGCAATTGCTCATCACAGGGTAGTTCTATTTTTAACCTTTTGAGGAACCTTCATACTGTTTTCCACAGTAGCTGCACCAGTTTGAATTCCTACCAACGGTGCAAGAGGTTTCCTTTTTCTCCACATCCTCACCAAAACCTGTTATTCCTTGTGTTGTTGATTTTAGCCATTCTGACAGGTCTAAGGTGATATCTCATTGTAGTTTTGATTTGCATTTTCCTAATGATGAATGATGATAAGCATCTTTTTTGTGTGTCAGCTATCTGTATGTCTTTTTTTTTTTTTTTTTTTTTTGAGAGAGCATGCAAGAGAGAGCATGATCAGGGAGGAGAGGGAGAAGCAGGCTCCCCTTGAGCAGGGAGCTGGATACAGAGCTCGATCCCAGGACCCTGGGATCATGACCAGAGCTGAAGGCAGACAGACTGAGTTACTTAACAGACTGAGTCACTCAGGCATCTCCGTAAGTCTCTTTTGGAGAAATGTCTGTTCATATCTTCTACCCATTATTTAATTGGATTATTTGGTTTGTGGGTGTTGAGTTTTATAAGTACTTTATATATTTTAGATACTAACCCTTTATTGGATATGTCATTTGCAAACATCTTCTCTCATTCCATAGGTTGCTTTTTCGTTTTCTTGATGGTTTCCTTCACTGTGCAGAATCTTTTTATTCTGATGTAATCCTAATAGTTTATCTTGGCTTTTATTTCCCTCACCTCAGGAAACTTATTTATAAAAGTATTGCTATGGCTGATGTCAAAGAAGTTACTGCCTGTGTTCTCTTAGATTATTATGGTTTCAGGTCTCACATTTAGGTCTTTAGTCCGTTTTGAATTTATTTTTGTTCATAGTGTAAGAAAGTGGTCCAGTTTCATTCTTCATGTTGCTGTCCAGTTTTCCCAACACAATTTATTGAAAAGACTGTGTTTTTCGCATTGGATATTCTTTCCTGCTTTTTTGAAGATTGATTGACCTCCTAGTTTTGGGTTCATTCCTGGGTTTTCTATTCTGTTCCATTGATCTGCGTGTCAGTTTTTGTACCACTGCCGTACTGTTTTGATTACTACAGCTTTGTAATATAGCTTGAAGTCCAGAATTGTGATGCCTCCAGCTTTGCTTTTCCTTTTCAAGACTGCTTTGGCTATTTAGGGTCTTTTATGGTTCCGTACAAATGTTAGGATTTTTTGTTCTAGCTCTCTGAAAAATACTGGTGGTATTTTTATAAGGATTGCTTTAAGTCTGTAGATTGCTTTGGGTAGTATGGACATTTTAAAATTAGTAGCTCTTCGGGGCACCTGTGTTGCTCAGTCGTTAAGCGTCTGCCTTCAGTTTGGGTCATGATCCCAGGGTCCTGGGATCGAGACCCGCATCGTGCTCCCTGCTCAGCAGAGAGCCTTATTCTCCCTCTCCCACTCCCCCTGCTTGTGTTCCTTCTCTCACTGTTTCTCTCTCTGTCAAATAAATAAATAAAATCTTTAAAAAAATAAAATAAAAAGATTAGTAGTTCTTCTAATCCATGAGCATGATTTCTTTGTATTATCTTTAATTTCTTTCATCAGTGTTTTATAGTTTTCAGAGTGCAGGTCTTTCACCCTGTTGATTAAATTTATTCCTAGGTATCTTTTTATTTTTGGTGCAATTGAAAATGGGACTTTTCTTAATTTCTCTTTCTGCTGCTTCATTATTGGTGTGTAGAAATGCAACAGGTTTCTGTACACTGATTTTGTATCCTGTGACTTTCCTGAATTTGTGTATCAGTTCTATCAGTATTTTGATGGAGTCTCTCAGGTTTTCTATACATAGTATCATGTCATCTGCAAATAGTGAAAGTGTTACTTCTTCTTTAATGATCTGGATGCTTTTTTATTCCTTTTCCTTATCTGATTGCTGTGGCTAGGACTTCCATTAGTACACTGGTCAAAAGTAAAAATCAACATCCTTACCTTAGGGGAAAAGCTCAGGTTTTCCCCATTAAGGATGATGTTAGCTATGATTTTTTCATATATGGGCTTTATTATGTGGAGGTATGTTCCCTCTAAACCTACTTTGTTGAGAGTTTTTATCATAAATGGACACTGTACTTTGTCAAATGTTTTTTCTGTGTCTAATGAAATGATGATATGATTCTTATCCTTTCTCTTGATGTGATGTATCACATTGATTTGTGAATATTGAACCACCCTGGCAACCCAGGATCCACTTGATCATGTTGAATGATTTTCTTATATTGTTGAATTTGGTTTGCTAGTATTTTGTTGAGAAATTTGCATCTATATTCATCTGGGATATTGGCCTGTAGTTCTTTTTGTAGTGTCTTTTTCTGGTTTGGTATAGGGTAATGCTGGCCTCATAGAATGAATTTGGCACTTTTCCTTCCTTTTCTTTTTTTTTGTAATAGTTTAAGAACTGGTACTAATTTTTCTTTAAATATTTGGTAGAATTCACCTGTAAAGCCATCTGGTCCTGCACTTTGGTTTGTTGTAAGTTTTTTGATTACCGATTCAATTTCTTTGCTGGTTATTGGTCTGTTCATTTTCTTTTTTTTTTTTTTAAGATTTTATTTATCTATCAGAAAGAGACAGAGGCAGGCAGAGGGAGAAGCAGGCTCTGATGTGGGACTCGATCCCAGGACCATGACCCGAGCCAAAGGCAGACGCTTAACCAACTGAGCCACCCAGGTGTCCCAGATCTGTTCATTTTCTATTTCTTCCTGATTCAGTTTGGGAAGTTATATATTTCTAGGAATTTATCTATCTCTCCTAGGTTGTCCAATTTGTTGGCATATAGTTTTTCACAATGTTCTCTTATGATTGTATTTCTGTGGTATTGGTTGTGATTTCTCTGCTCTCATTTGTGAATTCATTTATTTGCATCCTTTCTATTTATTTCTTGGTAAGTTTGGTAAGAGATTTATCAGTTTTATTAATTTTTTTCAAAGAACCAGCTCCTGGTTTCATTGATCTGTTCTATTGTTTGGGGGTTTTTTTGTTTTGTTTTTTTAGTTCCTGTAAAATATTTATTTCTATTCTAATCTTTATTATTTCTTTCCTTCTGCTGGTTTTAGGTTTTGTTGTTCTTTTTCTAGCTCCTTTAGATGCAATGTAAGGTGCTTATTTGAGATTTTTCTGCTGCTTGAGGTAAGCCTGTATTGCTAGAAACTCTGCCTCTTAGAACAGCTTTTGCTACCTCCCAGAGGTTTTGGACTATTTCCATCTTCATTCATTTCCTTGTACTTTTTATTTATTTTTTATGTTTTTTAAAGATTTTATTTATTTTTTGACAGAGAGACAGCAAGAGAGGGTACACAAGCAGAAGCAGGGGGAGTGGGAGAAGGAGAAACAGGTCTCCTGCCAAGCAGGGAGCCCAATGTAGGGCTTGATCCCAAGACCCTGGGATCAAGACCTGAGCCGAAAGCAGACACTTAACAACTGGGCCACCCAAGCGCCCCTCCGTGTACTTTTTAATTTCTTCTTTTATTTCCTGGTTGGCCAATTAATGGTTTAGCATGTTATTTAACCTCCATGTATTTGTGGTCTTTCCAAATTTTTTCCTGTGGTTTACTTCTAGTTTCATAGTGTTGTGGTCAGAAAAGATGCATGGTATGATTTTTGATCTTGAATTTGTTGACATTGGTTTTGTGCACTAATATGCGAGTATTCTGGAGAATGTTCCATGTGCACTTGAAAAGAATGTGTATTCTGCTGTTTTAGGATGGAATGCTGTGAATATATCTGTTAGATCCATCTGTACCAGTGTGTCATTCAAAACCATTGTTTCCTTGTTGATTTTCTGTTTAGATGTTATACTGATGTAAGTCGGGTGTTAAATTTCCCTACTGTTTTTGTATTATTATTGGTTAGTTTTTTATGTTTGTTATTAACTGTTTTATGTATTTGGGTGCTCCTATGCTGCATGCATAAATATTTACAAATGTCATATCTTCTTGTTGGATTGTCCCCTTTATTATTTTACAGTGTCCTTCTTTGTCTCTTTACAGTCTTTGTTTCAAAGTCTATTTTGCCTGATGTAAGTATTGCTACTCCAGCTGTCTTTTAAACATTCATTTGCATGATAGATGTTTCTCCATCCTCTCATTAACAATCTTCATGTGTCTTTAGTGCTAAAATGAGTCTCTTATAGGCAGCATATAGAGGAGTCTCGGTTTTTTTATCCATTTTGACACCCTATATCTTTTTGGTTTCTTTAAGATTTTGTTTATTTATTTGACAGAGACACAGCGAGAAAGGGAACACAAGCAGGGGGAGTGGGAGAGGGAGAAGCAGGCTTCCTGGCAAGCAGGGAGCCCAATGTGGGGCTCTATCCTAGGACCCCAGGATCATGACCTGAGCCAAAGGCAGACACTTAACGACTGAGCCACCCAGGCACCCTGACACTCTATATCTTTTGATTGGAATGTTTACTCCATTTGCATTCAAAGTAATTATTGATAGATATGCATTGCCATTTTAATACTTGTTTTATGATTGTTCCTAAAGATTGTATCTGATCCTTTCTTCTCTTTTTTTCTTTCATGTTTTGCTGATTTTCTTTAGTGATATATTTGGATTTATTTCTCTTTATTTTTTGCATATTTATTAGTGGTTTTATATACAGTTACCATTGTGTTTGCAACCTCTTCTATATATAGCAGTGTATCTTAAGTTGATGGTCATTTAAGTTTGAACCCATTCTTTTCTCCTCTCCTCTCCACATTTTAGGTATACATTATCTTTATATCCTTTTTGGTGAGTTCCTTGACTGATTTTTTTTTTAAAGATTTTATTTATTTATTTGAGAGAGAGAAAGAGACAGAGAGCACGAGAGGGAAGAGGGTCAGAGGGAGAAGCAGACTCCCCGCTGAGCAGGGAGCCCGATGTGGGACTCGATCCCAGGACTCCAGGATCATGACCTGAGCCGAAGGCAGTCGCTTAACCAACTGAGCCACCCAGGCACCCTCCTTGACTGATTTTTTACAGCAATATTTGTTTTTACTGCTTTTGTGTTTCCTACCTCTATACTGTCACTTTTGGTCTTTCCTTTCCACTCAAAGAGTCCTTTTTAATATTTCTTGCAGAGCTGGTTTAGTGGTCACAAGCTCCTTTAGTTTTTGTTTGTCTGGGAAACTCTTTATCACTCCTATTCTGAATGATAGCCTTGCTGGATGGAGTATTCTTGGCTGCAGATTTTTCCCATTTAGCGCTTTGACTATATCATGCCTCTCCCTTCTGGCTTGCAAAGTTTCTGTTGAAAAATCTCCTACTAGCCTTATTGGTTTTCCCTTGTCAGTTACTGACTTCTTTGTCTTGCTAATTTTAAGATTTTCTCTTTCTTACTATATTTTGCAAATTTAATTACAATATATCTTATTTGTCTGTTTTTATTGATTTTGTTGGGGATTGTCTGTGCCTCCTGGATCTGGATATCTCTTTCCTTCCCCAGATTAGGGAAATTTTCAACTATTATTTCTTTAAATAAATTTTCTACCCCCTTTTCTCTCTCTCCTTCTGGGACTCCTATAATACAAATATTATGTTTGAGGGAGTCACTGAGTTCCCTAAGTCTATTCTCATTTTGCATAATTCTTTTCTCTCTGTTTTGTTCAGCTTGATTACTTTCCATTACTCTGTCTTCTAGGTCACTAACTTGTTGCTCTGCTTCTTCCATCCCTCTGTTCATTCCATCAAATGTGTTTCTCATTTCACCTATTGTGCCCTTTGTCTCCACTGCTATTCCTTATCTCTGTGTTAAGGGTCTCACGCATGTCTTCCACCCTTTTCTCCAGTCCAGTGAATATCCTTATAATAATTTCTTTAAATTTTCTACCAGACATGTTACTTATATCTGTTTTTGCTTAGATCTCTAGCTGTGGCCTATTCTTTCATTGGGATAAATTTCTCTGTCTCATCAAACAGCCTCTCTGTGTCTGTTTCTGTGTGTTAAGTCAGCTGTATCTTTTGCTCTTGAATGTCAGCTCATTGCTCTTTAGGAAGAAGAGATCCTGGAGTGCCCTGCAGTCATCTGTTCACCAGCACCTGGCACCTCAGGAGAGTATCCTATACGTGGTGCTTATGCCCTGCTGTTCTAAGTAACTTTTGTGGGCTGTTGTGGACTGTGCTTGCTCTCTGTGGTGTTAGTGGGGACCAGGCAGGCCAGCTCCAGGGGGAGCATGCCCGCTAGAGAACGTGGGAGTGGGCAGCAATATTAGCAAAATTTGCCCTGTGCCACTAGTCCTATGTCAGATCCTCCAAGGAGCTTTGGCAGCTGGGGATTGCTGGGGACACAAGGCTGGGTGCAGCACATGATGATGCCTGAGAGTGTGTACCTGGCTGCGGTGTGGCAGCTGGGCACAGCACACAATGAACAGCTGCTGGGGACATGTGGCTGGGCACAGCGTGGTGCACTGTGACAGCTGTGCATACCCAGTGGCTGGTTGTAGCCCATACTTGGCTTTAGCAAAATTTGCCCTGAACCCATGGCTGAGAGTAGTATGTTTGGATTGAGCTAATCCTCAGGAGAACTCATGGGCATGGCACACTGCTAGTGGATTAGGCAGCAAGTGTCTGTACAGTCCTACCTCTCATGGGTGGCTCTGTGTTTATGCTGGGGGGCAGGAGAGGAAAATGGCACCTGCCAGCTCCCTCGTTTTCAGGGAAGTCCCCCAACATGCTCCAAAATCAGTATGAAAAGATCTGTCACCCATTGACCCCCCCCCCCACATCATGTGAACTGTCATTTCTATGTTGTCTTTCCATGCAGGCTACTACCTTTAAGGGCGGTAATGGAGCTGTCACCCTCCCAGCTCACCCAGGGTTGATTTAGCAGATTTTTAAAGCTCCAGGCTCCAAGTAACATTGGTTTTATAAACTCACAGAATTCATCCCCCCTGATTTTTAAAGCCAAACATTATAGGGATTAGCCTTCCCTGTCTGAGCTCCCTGGTGTGCAGGCCCATTTCTCTGCCCTCTCCACACACACTCAGCTCCTTCTGACCTTCCAAAACTTTCAGATGCAGTTTCTGCTCTATATTTAGTCATGGAGTTTGTTCTGTCAGTCCTTGGATCATTCTCTGGTTTGCTGACTTGGATATGGATGATATCTAGTTGAAAACATGGGACAGGATGAGGTCAGCGTCCTCCTACCCTGCCATCTTTACAAGTCCCCTGGACCACTATTTTAGACCATACACAAAGATAAACTCAAAATGGATAAAGACCTAAATGTGAGACCTGAAACCATATAAATCCTGAAAGAGAACACAGGCAATAATTTCTCTGGCATTGGCCTTAGCAACATTTTTCTAGATATGTCTCCTAAGGCAAGGGAAACAAAAGCAAAAATAAACTATTGGGACTACATCAAAATTAAAAGCTTCTGCACAGCAAAGGAAACCATCAACAAAACTAAAAGACAACCTACTGAGTGGGAAAAGATATTTACAAATGATACCTCCAATAAGGAATTAATATCCAGAAATATATAAAGAACTCAACACCAAAACAAACAAGTAATCCAATTTAAAAATGGGCAGAAGACATGAACAGACATTTCTCTAATGAAGATATACAGGTGGCCAACAGACACACGAAAAGATGCTCATCACTAATCAGGAAAAAGCAAGTCAAAACCACAATACGATATAAGAATGGCTAAAACCTAAAACACAAGAAACACCAAATGTTGTTGAGGATGTGGAGAAAAAGGAACCATTGTGCACTGTTAATGGGAACGCAAACTAGTGCAGTCACCATGAAAAACAGAATAGAGTTTCCTCAAAAAATTAAAAATGGAATTACCATATGATCCATTCATTCCTCTACTAGGAATTTACCCAAATAATATGAAAACATTAATTCAAAAAGATATATGCACCGCTATGTTTATTGCAACATTATTTAGACTAGCTAAGATATGGAAGCAACCCAAGTATTCATCTGTGGATGAATGGATAAAGATGTGGTATATATACAAAATGGATATTACTCAGCCATAAAAAAGAATGAAATTTTGTCATTTATAACAACATGGATGGGTCTAGAGGTGTAATGCTAAGTGAAATAAGTCAAAGACAAATACCGTATGATTCACTCGTAAGTGGAATTTAAGAAACAAACAAATGAAGGGGGAAAAAGAAAAAACACTCTTAACTATAGAGAACAAACTAGTGGTTTCTAGAGGGGAGGTGGGTGAGGGGATGGATAAAATAAGTGGAGACAATTAAGAATAAACTTATCTTGATGATAAGATAATAATGTATGGAATTAATAAATCACTGTATTGTTCACCTGAAACTACTATAACACTCTATGTTAATTATACTGCAATGAACGAATGAATAAATGACTGAAGGGCAAAGGACTTGAATAGACACTGCTCCAAAGAAGGTATACAAATGCCAGCAAGCATATGAAAAGATGGTTGACATCACTAACTAGAAAAATGTAAATCAAAACCACAATGAGATTCCATCTTACCCCTATTAGGATTGCCACTATTAAAAAAAAAAAAAGAAGAAAAAAACAAGTGTCGGTAAAATGAGAAATCAGAACATTTGTGTGTTGGTGGTAGGAATGTAAAATGCTGCAGCCACTATGGAAATAGTATGATGTTCTTCAAAGAATTAAAAATAGAGTTCCTGGGGCACCTGGATGGCTCAGTCAGTTAAGTGTCTGCCTTTGGCTCAGGTCATGATCCTAGGAGTCTGCTTCTCCCTCTCCCTCTGCCGCCTGCCTTCCCCCACCCCCACTTGTGCTTTCTCTGTCTCTCAAATAAATAAAATCTTTAAAAAAAAATAGTTACCATATGATCCAGCAATCCTACTTCTGGGTATAGATCCAAAAGAATTAAAAGCAGGATCTTGAAGACCTATTTGTATACCCATGTTCATAGCGGCATTATTTGCAATAGTCAAGAGGTAGAATGAATAAAAAAGATGTGGTAGATACATACATCGATAGATGAATGAATAAAGAGGATGTGGTATATACATAAAGTGGAATATTATTTAGCCTTAAAAGGAAAGAGATCCTGTCTATGCTACAACATGGATAAAAGTTGAGGAGGTTTTGCTGAGTGAAGAAAGTCAGTCATGGAATAAAAAGTGCATGATTCCACTTAGATGAGATATCTAAAACCATCAGCTTATAAAAATAAAGTAGAATTGTGGTTGCCAGGGACCGGGAGGAAAGAAAATAGGGAGTTATTTTTCAATGGGTATAGAGTTTCAATTTTGCAAAATGAAAAATTCTAGAGATCTGTTGTACAACAATAAGAATATAGTTAACATTACTGAACTGCATGCTTAACATAAAAGTGGTTAAGATGGTGATTTTTTATAATTAAAAAAAGTTAAAGAGATTGTTGTGGGGGGCCTGGGTGGCTCAGCCAGTTAAATGTCCAACTCTAGATTTTGGAGCTTAAAGGAAAAGCTTTCCGTTTTTGACCATTGAGTATAATGGCAATGTGGGCCTATCATATATAGTCTTTATTATGTTGAGGTACATACCTTCTATACCCACTTTGTTGAGACTTTATTATGAACAGATGTTAAATTTTGTCAAATGCTTTTTCTGTATCTGTTGAGATGATCCTATGATTTTTATCCTTCATTTTGTTAATGTGGGATAATATATTGATTTGTGGATGTTGAACTATCCTTGCATCCCTGGAATAAATCCCACTTCATCATAGTTCTTTTTAGTAATTCAAATTATTATTTAAGGCCAATGTTTCCTTATTAATTTTCTGTCTGGATGATCTATCCATTGATTAGAATAGGATATTAAAGTCCCCTACTATTATTGCATTGCAGTCTATTTCTCCTTTTAGGTCAGTTAATGTTTGCTCTATATATTTAGTTGCACCCTATGCTGGATACATAAATATTAACAGATGTTATATTCTCTTGGGTTACTGCTTCATCATTATATAATGACCTCCTTTGTCTTTTGTTACTAACTTTGGCTTAATGTCTATTTTGTCTAAGTATAGTTACCTCAGCTTTCTTATTTCCATTTGCATGGATTATCTCTCTTCATCCTTCACTTTCAGTCTCTACATCTGAAGTGAGTCTTTGTAGACAGCATATAATTGGATTTTATGTCGTGTTTTTTTTTTTTTTAATCTGTTCAGCTACTATATCTTTTGACTGGAGAACTTAGTCCATTTATATTTAAAGTAATTATTGATAGGTATAAATATACTGTATTTCCCCTAATTGTTTTCTGCGTGTTTTGTACTTTTTTTCCTTGCTCTCTTTGTGATTTATTTTCTCTACTGGCATGCTTAGATTCCTTTCTCATTATGTTTTCTGTATATACTATAGAATTTTGCTTTGTAGTTACCATAAGGCTTACATAAAACCACTTTATTAATAAATCAATTTTAAGTTGATGACAACCTAACTTTGAAAATATTAGAAAGCTCCACATTTCTCCTCCAGCTGAATTTCATGGTTTTGTTTTAATTCCAGTATAATTAACACACAGTGTTATATTAGTATCAGGTGTACAATATAGTGATTCAACACTTCTACACATTACTCAGTGCTCGTTATGATAAGTGTACTCTTAATCCCCTTCACCTATTTCACCCAACCTTCTACCCACCTCCCTTCTGGTAACCACCAGTTCTCTATATTTAAGAGACTGTTTCTAAGTTTATCTCTTTTTTTCTTATTAATTTGTTTTGTTTCTTAAATTCCACATATGAATGAAATCATACAGTACTTCTATTTCTCTGACTTATTTCACTTAGCATTATACCCTCTGGAGTGATCCACGATGCGCTAAATAGCAAGATTTCATTTTCTATGGCTGAGTAATATTCCATTGACCATGTACCACCTCTTTATACATTCATCTCTTGATGAACACTTGTGTTGCTTCAATATCTTGGCTATACTAAATAAGGCCGCAGTAAACATAGGGGGGCATATATCTTTCTGAATTAGGGTTTTTGTATTGTTTGGGTAAATACCCAGTAGTGAAATTACTGGATCATATGGTGATTCTATTTTTAATTTTTTGAGGAACCTCCATACTGTTTTGCACCAGTTTGCACTCCCACCAACAGTGCATGAGGGTTCCTTTTTCCCCACATCCTTGCCAACACCCATTATTTCTTTTGTTATAGATTTAGCCATTCTGACAGGTATGAGCTAATATCTCATTGTGGTTTTGATTTGCATTTCCCTGATGGTAAAGTGATAATGAACATCTTTTCATGGGTCTGTTTGCCATCTGAATATTGTCTTTGGAGAAATGTCTGTTCATATTTTCTGTCCATTTTTAAATTGGATTATTTGGGGGTTTTTTGCTGTTGAGTTGTGTTAACTCTTTATATATTTTTGGATATTAACCCCATATCAGATATATCATTTGCAAATCTCTTCTTCCATTTGGTAGGTTGTCTTTTTGTTTTCTTGATTGTTTCCTTTGCTGTGCAAAAGCTTTCAATTTTGATGTATTCCCAATAGTTTATTTTTGCTTTTGTTTTCCTTGCCTCAGGAGACATATCTAGAAAAATATTGTGACTTAGGATGTCAGAGAAATTACTGACTGTGCTCTCTTCTAGTTTTATAATTTCAGGTCCCACATTTTGGTCTTTAATTCATTTTGATTTTATCTTTGTGTATGGTGTGAGAAAGTGGTCCAGTTTCATTCCTTTGCATTTAGCTGTCTGGTTTTCCCAACACCATTTCTTGAAGAGATTTTCTCTTTTCCATTGCCTACTATTGCCTCCTCTGTAGATCAGTTGACCATATAATCATGGGTTTATTTCTGTGCTCTCTATTCTGTTCCATTCATCTATGTATCTGTTTTTTTGTGCTAGGACCATACTGTTTTGATTACTACAGTTTTGTAGTATAACTGAAATCTTGGATTGTGATACCTCTAGTTTTATTATTTTTCAAGACTGCTTTGGCTGTTTGGGATCTTTCGTGGTTTCATACAAATTTTAGTATTCTTTGTTCTAATTGTGTGGGAAAATGCTATTGGTATTTTGATATGGATTGCAGTAAATGTAGTATAGAGAGCTTTGGGTAGTATAGACATTTTAACAATATTTGTTCTCCCAATCCATGATAATTTCTCTTTCTGCTACTTCATTATTAGTGTAGAAATGTAATGAATTTCTCTATATTGATTTTGTATATTGATTTTGAATCCTGCAGCTTTACTCTATTCATTTATCAGTCCTAGTAGTTTTTTGATGGAGTCTTTAGAGTTGTCGATATAGTCTCATGTTATCTGCAAATAGTGACAATTTTACTTCTTCCTTACCAATTTAGATGTCTTTTATTTCTCTTTCTTGTGTGATTGCCATGGCAGGACTTCCAGTACTATGTTGAATAAAAGTAGGGAGACAGGACATTCTTGTCTTGTTCCTGACTTTAGGGGAAAACTGTCAATTTTTCACCATGATGTTAGCTGTAGGTTTTTCATTATGGCCTCTATTATGTTAAGGTATGTTCCCTCTAAACCGACTTTGTTGAGGATGAATAGATGTTGAACTTTGTCAACTGTTTTTTCTGCATCTACTGAAATGATCTATGGTTTTTATCCTTTCTCTTGTTGGTATGATGTATCACATTGACTGATTTGTGAATATTGAACCACCTTTGCATCCCAGGAATAAATCCCACTTGATGGTGGTGAATGATTTTTTTTTAATGTATTGTTGGGTTTAGTTTGCTAATATTTTGTTGAGGATTTTTGCATCTATATTCAACAGAGATATTCTCCTGTAGTTCTCTTTTCCTGTAGTGTCTTTATCGGCTTTGGCATCAGTGTAGTGCCGGCCCCATAGAATGAATTTGGAAGGTTTCCTTCCTCTTCTAATTTTTGGAATAGTTTCAGAAGATAGGTATTAACTCTTCTTTAATTGTTCAGTAAAATTCACCTGTGAAGCCATCTGTTCCTGGACTTTTGTTTGTTGGGAGTTTTTTTTTTATTACTGATTTAATTTCATTGCCAGTAATCAGTCTGCTCAAATATTCTATTTCTTCCTGGTTCAGTTTTGGAAGGTTTATATGTTTCTAGGAATTTATCCATTTCTTCTAGGTTGTCCAATTTTTTGGTGTATAGTTTTCCATAATATTCTCTTAAATTTTGTTATTTATTTTTGTGGTGTTGCTTATTTCTCCTCTTTCATTTCTGATTTTATTTGAATCCTCTATACCTCTGTGTATCTCTCTCCATCTCTTGCTCTCTCTTTTATGAGTCTGGCAAAAGTTTTATCAAATTTGTTGATCTTTTCACAAAACCAGCTCCTGGTTTCATTGATCTGTTCTATTGGGGTTTTTTTTGTCTATTTCATTTATTTCTGCTCTAATCTTCATTATTTCTTTCCTTCTGTTAGAGACAGTTACTTAGGTTCTAACAGGATGCCTGGAGGCCAGCAGAGAGGAAGTCATGGCCAGCTATTGGGAAAGTCAGAGACCTGTCCTGGCAGTACTCCAAACAAGACAGGCCCAAGATGGCTGACAAAATAGGCCAGAAACCCTTGGCCAAATAAGGAAGAAAAAGCTGAAACCCTGCTTTCAAAAACTCCACCCCCCCCCCCCAAGTAATGAGTATTCCTCCCCTTTGTTAACAACTGTCAATAAAAGATAGAAACCAGGGGGCGCCTTGTTGATTCTGTCGGTTAAGCATCCACTCCTGATCTCAGTTCAGGTCTTGATCTCAAGATCATTGAGAGAAAGAGCAAGAAGGAGAGAGAGAGAGAAAGAGAGGAAGGAAAGGAAGGAGAAAAGGAAGGAAGGAAGGAAAGAAAAAGATAGAAACCTGAACCCCCGGGCTCACATCTCTCTCTCTTTCTCTTTCTCTCTCTCTGTCCAACTTACCTGCTCTCACATCTCAAGAGTATACTTTTGCTTTAATAAACTTTCTCACTTGTGTCACTCATCCACTCTGTTGTGTCTGTCCTTGAATTCTTTCTTGTAACAAGACCAAGAACCATCAGTGACATCTTTGGGATGAGCTGCATTGAGGCCCCAGGGCCCTGGGGTCTCCCCAGTTTACCTGGCACCATCTTTTGGCAACCATATAGGTAACAGTGTGTTAAGTAACCTTATTCATCAGTAGTCTCCAACTTTTGCCTCCCTTGTACTGGAGAGTTGCTTAGCCACTCCTTCTTTGTTCTACTGTCTCTTTCTGATCTACCTGAGAACTAGATGGTCCAGTAGCATTTATGAGAGACTGATTTTCAGCTCTGAAGAATAAAAGGACACTTGTTCCTTCTAGTCAAAAGGCACTCTTAGGTGACTAAGAGCTTTATGGAAGTGTCAAATTATTCCTCAGGAGGTACAGTAGTCCCATAGGGCTTTCCATCTCACTAGTATTACCTTGGTTCATCCACAAACACACATATAAGGATGGACTCTCCAGTGCTCTGAACCCCCTGGTTGTCTTAGACTTCCAGTGGGAGAAACTGAGACATGTAAGAGAGTGATTCATGGTCATTCATGGAAGTGATACAAACAGCACACTGAAATCCATTACCCTAATCCTTGGGTAACTGTCTGGTATTCCCAGATGATTGCTATCTCTTCAGAAATCTTTCTTTTGGTTCTTCTATTACGTCTTAGGCATCTTGTACTTATTTCTCTTCTCTTTTCTTTTTTTTTTAAAGATTTTATTTATTTGTTATTTCAGAGAGAGCACCCACACACATGAGCAGGGGGAGGGACAAA
Source organism: Eumetopias jubatus (assembly GCF_037043125.1). Lineage (NCBI taxonomy): Eukaryota > Metazoa > Chordata > Mammalia > Carnivora > Otariidae > Eumetopias > Eumetopias jubatus. The sequence goes on from NW_028274814.1 coordinate 65,947,727, forward strand.
AGGAGAGGGAGAGAATTTCAAGCAGGCTCTACACTCAGCACAGAGCCAGACATGGGGCTCAGTCTCACAACCCTGAGATCATATCTGAGCTGAAATCAAAAGTCAGATGCTTAACTGACTGAGCCACCCAGAAACTCCTCTCTCAACTTTTTTGATCAACTACAGGCTCACTCCTCTCATCCCATTCATGTTTGCTCCCTCTGACAACCACCAGAGGTGGGACAGCACAAAGCTGACACTAAGCAGATCAGGTTCACTTTAAAAGATTATCTTGAGGATGACAGAGACTTGTCCTTGTATTGTGGAGTATCTGCAAGGTTTATTTCACATCTCTTGGATCATCGGACACTCTGATGCCCCATGTTGAGCCTCAGCTGGCCCCTCTCATACCTACTTCAGCACTCTCCTTTGCTGATGGTGGGGCACAGAGAGACCTGTGGGATGTTCTGCCTATCACAGAGATCCTGTAACTCCCACTGTTGTGTTTGCATGGGTCACCATAAAATAGGCTATAAGCCATTTTACACCCTAGCAAGGGACTCCACCCAACAAGATTTTTCCCTTTGGGTTTGCTTTATTCACCATTTAACTGAATGCCATTTAACCGAAGCAGTTCAGGGATTCAGAGGAAAATGGGACATAGAGGTTAATTCTATCTAGACTGGCTACAAAGTAGAAGAGATCAAAATGTTCCTGTGAGTCAGATAAGAAATATTTAGAAAATCTAAGGCAACCCCTATCCCTGGCAACCATTATTTGTCACCAATTGTTGAGAGGTCTATCAGAACAAGGGGAATGAGATATTCTGAGATCTTGAAATCATGATGATGTCCACTTCTGAGGAATCCACCTCAGGTCTTCAGGGTTACTTATCAAACATTGTTTTTTATCATTCCTATCAGGATCTTCAGGAAGGCATCACTCCTGTCACTGTAGATGCCAGGATGAGGCACGGGCCCTGGGGCCAGGGCTGGCCATTCATCACATGGCATGTTAGTCACCGCTGTGATGACAGGGGGCAAATGTACAGCAGGCTGGGGATGCCCACAGTCCACTCACCATCAGAACTCTCTGGAAGAGTTCTTAATTAAGGTCCTATTGAGGTCCTGGGAGAGAATCATCCTCCTCAGGATAATAGGAACCCAGGCTTCTAAAGAGATTCTCAGGAGAAGATCAGAGCCCCCTCTTGGGAACAATGGGAGCCCATGTTTAGTTGCTCCTTTTCTCATTACAGGAGTCATCTCTCCCTGAAGACAATGGGAAAATCCACCTCCATCCCCAAATTCTCTTCTAAGAGGTATCTTGAGACACTGGGACCAGCTCCCATTAGAAAGCTTTAAAAAGAAAAATGCTTGTAGTCTTTTGTAATACTGCTGGGCCCCAATGTAAATTAGAGGACAGGGGAAGTCTGACCAGAGAATGGTAGTCTTAACTATAATACCATGTTACAACTTGATCTTTTCTGGCGAGGAAACAAAAGGGGACCAATATCCCATATGGCCAGGCCTTTATGGCCTTATACCAAAACTCTGATCTGTCCATACTCCTTGAAGAGGTCCAAGGACACCACTCTCCTCACCCTCTACCCCTCAATCCACCGTCAGCTGACCAACAGCCTCAGGCAGTTCTACTTCTGTTAATCCACCACTATACCTGTGTTCTGTCCCGTTCTCTATGTGCCCCTTTTCTGCCTCTCTTGTAAACGTCTTGCTGCCAAGATTGTGTACATGCCCCCTCCCCGTTTTTTCCTGAGTCTGTTTCTTCGTTTGCTGCTGCTTTTGTGTGTCAGATCTGAAATATATCTTGAGAGAATTGAATGAAAGTTGCCCAATCTTGGTATATGGGGGGGGGGGGCTTCTCCTCATTCATTTCCCAGGTTAATTGCTGTGATCATTGGAGCCAATTTTCTGTGGTTAGTCTACCTACGGATGGGAATTGCTGTCAATGTATTCTCATCCCTGTCAAAACTCCTTTGGTCTCAGGGAGGCCCCCTGTCTTCTCTGACCTGGCACGGCCTGCCATTTTCCCTATTTGTTGGTGGAAAGAAAACATACATCTGTTCGTTCATTCAGCCTGACGAGCTTTAGGTAAGTCCACCTATGTGCACGTTAGGATTCCTGTTTCTCTGCCATTGGGCTTTTATCTGCCTCCAGCCTTGCTGGCTGCACTTCAGCAGCTCAGCCCCTGTACCTCTGCCTCCCCCTACTCCTGTTTCTACATTACCATGGGTATGGCTTGCATAACTGGATCCTATACCATCCTTGGTGCCTCTGGTACCATTGGCTCCTGTTCCCCTACCCTCACCGCTGAGGAGCAAATAGCACCCCAAGCTATTGGGCTACCTCCTAATGAAGTTCAAACTGAAGCACCTCCCAAATCAGCATGAAGGGGCCCAAGGACCCCCTGGACTTAAACCACCCACTTCAGATTTCCCCACAGGAGTCCCAAGTAAAATTGACATTGGGAACAAATTGATTGACTTTTTAGTGGATACAAGTACCACATTCAAGGTTGTTCAATTAATTAAAATAAAGATGTTTTTAGAGTTATCAACATTAAATATAAAACTTTTATTCTTCCAAGGTTTACTAAAGATTAAATAGGCTCATGTTATCTCCATTGCAATTTGTCAACAAAAAGACAACTTAAATTGATGATTAACTTGTCTGTCTCATAAAGGTTTTCATGGGCAACTGTTAAGAACAGGTAGGTTAAACAGATAAAAAGGTTTGCAACTAAAAATTTAAATAGCTTTCAAAATATGTGCTAACCTAAAACATTCAGGTTTTGCTAAGTTAAATGATAAATTGGTTAAAATTCATTCGATATCTAAGGCTTTTCCAAATAATACTAAAGCATTGATTACTGAATGTAGGTTTGTCTGATTTGGGCTTCTTATTGCAGAGAAACTGAGGATACTCGGGTCTGTTAGCAAACATGTTGTATGCTTTATTAAAGTTGTATTATGGGAAAAAGACATGTTTCTAGAAATTATGAAATATATTCATATATTTCTGATCTAAAGATTTCTGGTATAACAGTTCAGTTACTACTTAGTTTTCAGTGGAGATATAGTTTTCACTGGAGTAAAATTCTTCTAAATGTAATTAAAATTGATGGAAATGATAAGGGAAGCAACTCTGTATGTAGGAAGTAGGAGATGTAAGAAAGGGGTAAGAGATGAGAATACAAAGAAAGTAATTTTGTCCTAAAATGAGAGAAGGCTTAGGACAAAATCTGAATGAAAAAGAGAGTTGTAGGAATTTTATAAAGGGAAAACTTTGGAAAAGAATTTTGTGTGGTCAGGAGTGAGATTGGAATGGATGAGTTTTTAAAAGTACACTGGCATAAGATTGAAATTGGTTTACTCTCTGCTAAAAATACAAAGTTTTCGGGGCGCCTGGGTGGCTCAGTCATTAAGCATCTGCCTTCGGCTCGGGTCATGGTCCCAGGATCCTGGGATTGAGCCCCGCCTCGGGCTCCCTGCTCCGCGGGAGGCCTGCTTCTCCCTCTCCCACTCCCTCTGCTTGTGCTCCTGCTCTCGCTACCTCTCTGTGAAATAAATAAATAAAATCTTTAAAAAAAAATAGAAAGTTTTCTTGGATTGTTGGTCTGTTCTTGATAAGAAATTGTAAACAAATGTGTTTTTTTTTTTTTCTTTTCTTTGTCAGCCCAGAAAACCAGTTTCTGTGTTTTGTCTTTATCAGGTCTTTGATAACTTAAGAGAACTAAAACTTCTCAGTATTAAAATAGTTAAGTTTTGCTAACAACTATATAACCTTCTGTAGAATCTCTTATTGCCACCTTGGTTTAATTAGATAAATAGTAAGTTTTATAATCTGTAATCCTATTTAGGCACTTTAAAACTTTCTCAGGTTTTTAACAAATTTCCCAAGATTTGAATTCTAAATGAAGTCTTTTTGACTAATTAGGCTTGTTTATTTGGTATGTTAAATTATAGAGGAAGCATTGTCCAAAAAATGATGACAAACCTTTTCTAGGTTATATTTTAAGAGTACATGACATAACTGTTCCAGAAAACATATGAAATTCCTGAAGTTTTAATATGTCCTGGCATAAGGTCATCACTTCACATTCTAGTTACTAAAATGTTATGTGTCACAGAAATAACCAGATTTCCTTGTCACCTGCATTACAATGAACTCTTACCAGATTTTTAACCATATCCATTTTGAATCTTTTATCATTTATAGTTATTGTTCTGATGCTCCTGCAGAATGTTTCTTGTCTTCCAGGAGATTCATGAAAAGGACTTTTGACAAATACAGTTTTCTAATATCTTTAAGATCATAAAACTACCTGGGTAAGAATTTCTGGAACTAATAGAAAAGCTGCATTCAAACAGAACAAGAATTAGTAACATGGGACTGAATGAATTGAGAAAGATGGTTATGGTTTTTATGACTCTTGTTTAAAAACATTGCTGGTTCTCTAATGTTGGCTCTTCCAGATTTAAGGAAACATCTTCTCTTAAGAAGATAAATGTGATAAAATATAAAATATTCTTTTGTGAACAAACTGAAACATTTCGTTTTTCTACCAGAACCCTCCAGAGTTCAGAATCTGTCAGTGAGTATTCTTTCTTTCATGGCAACTGCAGTTGTTTGCATAAGTTCAATAAGAATCTGTTCTCCTTGTAACGGGAGACCATTGGAAACATTGATTATATTATCAAGGCTTTGACTAGAATGTCATTTGAGAGAGACATGCATAGACTCACATATGACCACATAGCTTTAAGGAATTAAGGTTGACTTGATGGAGCCAATAAAGCCCCTTGGAAATGTTAGCCAGATGCCTTGCTTAGAGTTCCCAGCAGTCTTACCAGGTGAGTAAATAATATCACTTCCTGGCAGATGCCAAATTCCTTCCCAGGATATATGGGAGACCTCGAGAAGAATCCCCCCAAATCTACAGGTATTGCAGGCATGTATGATGGCAAGTATTTGGCATGGCTTCTGGCCTTGAGAGGCAATGTTCAATCTGAAATTCCTTAGAAAGATTCCAGCAAAGCAGATTAAAAGAAAACTCAAATGGTTGATCACTATTCTTGCTGAGCTTACGTAAATAATTAGGCCAGTTTTGTTAAAACTGGACTTGTTTTACAAACAAATTAGTCTTGATCTGGCTATCTTTAATGAAAATGAGGGTGATTTAGAGAAAGATTATGTTTCAATAACACGTCTTTGTGGATGTTAGATTCTAGTTCTGATTGTGTTTGTTTGCCTATAAAACCGGGCTGGGTCCTGAGTTGTTCTGGTTTCCTTGAATATCTGGCTAGGATTCTCCAAACTAAGATTTCCAATTTTCTTTCATTCTCTTGACTTGGAATCATTGAGAACCAAAACTCCCCCTTTTCCCAAAGCCCTGCAAACTGAAGCTGGACAACTTGAGGTCAGCTTCAGAGAAATTGCCACATGGATATCCATGCCATGGATAGACAATCTTAGTCCTATTGTCTATGGGCCACTCAAAAGGATCACCAGGGGCATTTGAGCTACAAACCAAAAGGACCCATCAGATTGCCACTGTTTGCTCTCCCCCCTCCCCAACCTGAGGATGCTTCAAGATTCTAGAAATCTTTCCACTGGCAGCATTTAAGACTCAGACACTAGGTTTGCTCCAACCATTAATCTATGTTTTTCTTCTGTTTCCATAGAAATGCCTCTTATTAATTGATCGCATCCTAAACAAGACAATCTATATGACAGCTAACACCACCTGCTGCACACGTATTACCTCCTCCTGAGAAGTAAGAATCCATAGAGATAAAATCAGGCACCAAACCACTTGGCTACAAGAGGCCCTTGACTACATTCTTACAGAAATCAGCAAGACTGCACAAGAGCTAACATGTCGTGCTGTGTATAGATCACTTCATCCACAGAAGTTAAAGAAAGGCCTCCAGTCAGGTAAATCTCCAGATGGTGGTCCACAACAACCCCCAAAGAAACCCCAAAACAAATGACTGTCAACACCCACTAGACCAAGCCATGACTTCTACACCCCACTGTCCATTCAGGTTTCCTAAAACTTAGATAGCTAGGACTTCTGGAGCCCTTAGGCAGGGTCAACATCCCCTGACAGCATGAAGTAGTTACAGAAGATGGAACATCACCCATTTTCCCTAAAGATTTTAAGGGCCCAGAGTCCTTGAGGGGTTAATGTTAGAGGCAGTTAGGTTCTAACAAGATACCTGAAGGCCAGCGAAGAGGAAGTCATGGCCAGCTCTTGGGAAAGTCAGAGGCTTGTTCTGGCAGTGCTCCACAACAAAGCCTTTTTATCTTGATGAAATCCCAATGGTTCATTTTTGCCCTTGCTTCCCTTGCCTTTGGCGATGTTTCTAGGAAGAAGTTGCTGCGGCTGAGGTCGAAGAGGTTGCTGCCTGTGTTCTCCTTTAGGATTTGGATGGACTCCTGTCTCACATTTAGGTCTTTCAACCATTTGGAGTCTATTTTTGTGTGTGGTGTAAGGAAATGGTCCAGTTTCATTCTTCTGCATGTGGCTGTCCAATTTTCCCAACACCATTTGTTGAAGAGACTGTCTTTTTGCCATTGGACATTCTTTCCTGCTTTGTCAAAGATGAGTTGACCGTAGAGTTGAGGGTCCATTTCTGGGCTCTCGATTCTGTTCCATTGATCTATGTGTCTGTTTTTGTGCCAGTACCATACTGTCTTGATGATGACAGCTTTGCAATAGAGCTGGAAGTCCAGAATCATGATGCTGCCAGCTTTGCTTTTCTTTTTCAACATTCCTCTGGCTATTCGGGGTCTCTTCTGGTTCCATACAAATTTTAGGATTATTTGTTCCATTTCTTTGAAAAAAGTGGATGGTATTTTGATGGGGATTGCATTGAATGTGTAGATTGCTCTAGGTAGCATTGACATCTTCACAATGTTTGTTCTTCCAATCCATGAGCATGGAACGTTTTTCCATTTCTTTGTGTCTTCTTCAATTTCTTTCATGAGTATTTTATAGTTTTCTGAGTACAAATCCTTTGCCTCTTTGGTTAAATTTATTCCTAGATATCTTATGGTTTGGGGTGCAATTGTAAATGGGATCGACTCCTTGATTTGTCTCTCTTCTGCCTTGTTGTTGGTGTATAGGAATGCCACTGATTTCTGTGCATTGATTTTATATCCCGCTACTTTACTGAATTCCTGTATGAGTTCTAGCAGTTTTGGGGTGGAGTCTTTTGGGTTTTCCACATACAGTATCATACCATCTGCAAAGAGTGAGAGTTTGACTATCTCTTTGCCGATTTGGATGCCTTTGATTTCTTTTTGTTGTCTGATTGCTGTGGCTAGGACTTCTAATACTATGTTGAATAGCAGTGGTGAGAATGGACATCCCTGCCGCGTTCCTGACCTTAGGGGAAAAGCTCTCAGCTTTTCCCCATTGAGAATGATATTCGCTGTAGGTTTTTCATAGATGGCTTTTATGATATTGAGGTAGGTACCCTCTATCCCTATACTCTGAAGAGTTTTGATCAAGAAAGGATGCTGTACTTTGTCAAATGCTTTTTCTGCATCTATTGAGAGGATCCTATGATTCTTGTTCTTTCTTTTGTTAATATATTGTATCACGTTGATTGATTTGCGGATGTTGAACCATCCTTGCAGCCCAGGGATAAATCCCACTTGGTCGGTGGTGAATAATCCTTTTAATGTACTGTTGGATCCTATTGGCTAGTATTTTGGTGAGAATTTTTGCATCCATGTTCATCAAGGATATTGGTCTCTAATTCTCCTTTTTGATGGGGTCTTTGTCTGGTTTTGGGATCAAGGTAATGCTGGCCTCATAAAATGAGTTTGGAAGTTTTCCTTCCATTTCTATTGTTTGGAACAGTTTCAGGAGAATAGGTATTAATTCTTCTTTGAATGTCTGATAGAATTGCCCTGGGAAGCCATCTGGCCCTGGGCTTTTGTTTGTTGGGAGATTTTTGATGACTGCTTCAATTTCCTTAGTGACTATAGGTCTGTTCAGGTTTTCTATTTCTTCCTGGTTCAATTTTGGTAGTTGATACATCTCTAGGAATGCACCCATTTCTTCCAGGTTATCTAATTTGCTGGCCTAGAGTTGCTCATAATATGTTCTTATAATTGTTTGTATTTCTTTGGTGTTGGTTGTGATCTCTCCTTTTTCAGTCATGATTTTGTTGATTTGGGTCACTTTTCTTTTCTTTTTGATAAGTCTGGCCAGGGGTTTGTCAATCTTGTTAATTCTTTCCAAGAACCAGCTCCTAGTTTCGTTGATCTGTTCTACTGTTCTTTTGGTTTCTAGTTCATTGATTTCTGCTCTGATCTTTATTATTTCTGTTCTCCTGCTGGGTTTAGGCTTTATTTGCTGTTCTTTCTCCAGCTCCTTTAGGTGTAGGGTTAGGTTGTGTATTTGAGACCTTTCTTGTTTCTTGAGAAAGGCTTGTATTGCTATATACTTTCCTCTCAGGACTGCCTTTGCTGTATCCCAAAGATTTTGAACAGTTGTGTTTTCATTTTCATTGGTTTCCATGAATTTTTTAAATTCTTCTTTAATTTCCTGGTTGACCCATTCATTCTTTAGTAGGATGCTCTTTAGCCTCCATGTATTTGAGTTCTTTCCGACTTTCCTCTTGTGATTGAGTTCTAGTTTCAAAGCATGTGGTCTGAAAATATGCAGGGAATGATCCCAATCTTTTGGTACTGGTTGAGACCTGATTTGTGACCTAGGATGTGATCAATTCTGGAGAATGTTTCATGGGCACTAGAGAAGAAAGTGTATTCCATTGTTTTGGGATGGAATGTTCTGAATACGTCTGTGAAGTCCATTTGGTCCAGTGTGTCATGTAAAGTCTTTATTTCCTTGTTGATCTTTTGCTTAGATGATCTGCCCATTTCAGTGAGGGGGCTGTTAAAGTCCCCCACTATTATTGTATCGTTGTCAATGTGTTTCTTCGCTTTTGTTATTAATTGCCTTATATAATTGGCTGCTCCCATGTTCGGGGCATAGATATTTACAATTGTTAGATCTTCTTGTTGGATAGACCCTTTAAGTAGGATATAGTGTCCTTCTTCATCTCTTATTACAGTCTTTGTTTTAAAATCTAACTGTCTGATATAAGGATTGCCATCCCAGCTTTCTTTTGGTGTCCATGAGCATGGTAAATGGTTTACCACCCCGTCACTTTCAATGTGGGGGTGTCTTTGGGTCTAAAATGAGTCTCTTGCAGACAGCATATCGATGGGTCTTGTTTTTTAATCCAATCTGATAGCCTGTGTCTTTTGATTGGGGCATTGAGCCCATTTACATTCAGGGTAACTATTGAAGGATATGAATTTAGTGCCATTGTATTGCCTGTAAGGTGACTGTTACTGTATATTGTCTGTGTTCCTTTCTGATCTATGCTGCTTTTAGGCTCTCTCTTTGCTTAGAAGACCCCTTTCAATATTTCTTGGAGGGCTGGTTTTGTGTTTGCAAATTCCTTTAGTTTTTGTTTGTCCTGGAAGCTCTTTATCTCTCCTTCTATTTTCAATGACAGCCTAGCTGGATATAGTATTCTTGGCTGCATGTTTTTCTCGTTTAGTGCTCTGAAGATATCTTGCCAGTCCTTTCTGGCCTGCCAGGTCTCTGTGGATAGGTCTGTTGCCAATCTAATATTTCTACCATTGTAGGTTACATATCTCCGAGCTGCTTTCAGGATTTTCTCTTTGTCTCTGAGACTCGTAAGTTTTACTATTAGATGTCGGGGTGTTGACCTATTATTATTGATTTTGAGAGGGGTTCTCTGTGCCTCCTGGATTTTGATGCCTGTTTCCTTCCTCACATTAGGGAAGTTCTCTGCTATAATTTGCTCCAATATACCTTCTGCCCCTCTCTCTCTTTCTTCTTCTTCTGGGATCCCAATTATTCTAATGTTGTTTCGTCTTATCGTATCCCTTATCTCTTGAATTCTGCCTTCATGATCCTGTAGTTGTTTCTCTTTTTCTCAGCCTCTTTATTTTCCATCATTTGGTCTTCTATATCACTGATTCTCTCTTCTGCCTCATTTATCATAGCAGTTAGTGCCCCCATTTTTTATTGTACCTCATCAATAGCCTTTTTGATTTCGACTTGGTTAGATTTTAGTTCTTTTATTTCTCCAGGAAGGGTTTCTCTAATAACTTCCACGCTTTTTTCAAGCCCAGCTAGTATCTTTAAAATCATGATTCTGAACTCTAGGTCTGACATCGTACTAATGTCCGTATTGAGTAGGTCCCTGGCTGATGGTATTACCTCTTGTTCTTTTTGCTGAGGTGATTTTTTTCGTCTTGTCATTTTGTCCAGAGGAGAATAGATGAATGAGAGAACAAAATGCTAACAGGTTAACAACGTCCCCAGCAAATATACTCTATACAAATCAGAAAAGACCTGAAACCAGGGGAAAAGAAAGGGAAAGAAAGAGAAAAAAAAAAGAAAAAAAAAGATAAAAACAAAAACAGAACAATAAAAAAAAGCAGAATATGATCAAATATGATCAGGCTAGTGCATAGATCAGTGCCACACACTAGATTTTGGGTGTATTTTGGTCTGTTAGAAAAAAGTGCCTCCTAAAATTTTAAAGGAAGAAAGACATATATGTACAAAATAAGGGTCGATACAATGAAGGGATGGAAGATGACTGTAAAGATGAAAATTATAAAAGATTTTATAAAAGGAATTGATAAGTTGTTTGAAAAAAGAAAGAAGAAGAAATAAAAAAAAAGAAAAAGGAGAGAATGAGATCAGGCAGGAGACTAGAACAAAGCCATACACTAGTGATTTAGGGTATATTTTGATCTGTTAGAAGAAACTGTATCTCAAAATTTTAAAGAGAGAACAACTTATATATATATGCCAAAAATAAGGGTAACTACTATGAAGGGATAAAATATGACTCTAAAAATGAAAAATAAAAAATGTTTTTTTTAAAAAGGGATTGAAAAGATGTTGGTTGAAAAAGGGGAAAAGAAAAATAAAAAAAAAACAGTTGAAAAATTAACTTTGATGAACTAATGAATGATGGTAAAAAAAAGCCATGAATTCTATGTGCAGTATTCCCCTAGGACTGTAGTTCTCCTGTTCTCCTTGATCAGTAAACTTGGTCTTGGCTTGCTGGCTGTTCGTGCTGATCTTCTGGGGGAGGGGCCTGTTGCTGTTGTTTCCAAATGTCTTTGCTGGAGGCGGAATTGCCCCGCCCTTGTCCGGGCTAAGCAAGCTGCTCGGGTTTGCTCTCAGGAGCTTTTGTTCCCTGCAAGTTCTCGGTACAGCTTTGGAGGACCAGGGCGAAAATGGTGGCCTCCCAATCTCCGCCCGGAGGAGCTGAGAACTTGGGGCCCTGCTCCTCAGTGCGCCCCCAGAGAAAAGCAGTCACTCCCGTGTCCCTGGTCTCTGGCCGCACTCCGTGCTCACCCGGCCTGTGATCGAGCGTTTCTATCTCTGGCACCCGACCCCGTGTGGAGTCTCCAAACCCAGCAGATCCCTGCGGTGCGCTCCCGCACTGCTCCTCCCTGGGGAGGAAGGGGAGTCTCCCCAGATCTGCTGCATGTTGGGTCCCTGCTGGAGGAGCAGTGGCCCGACTGGGCCACGGATCACAGTTTATGGCAACCCCGAGCTGAGAGCCCGCGCCTCGGCTCCGTCTCTGCAGCCGGCTTCCCCGCTCCGATACCTGGGAGCTGTGCCGCACTCAGGCACCCCCGGTCTTTCTGTGACCCCGAGGGTCCTGAGACCACACTGTCCCGCGAGGGTTCCACCCCCACTTAGCCACTGGAGCGACATCCCTCAGCGGAGCCGACTTCTAAAAGGTCCGATTTTGTGCTCCGCGGCTCTATCACTTGCCAGAGCGGCCGACGGAGGCCCCTCCCCCGCCGTCTATCCTCCCGAATATCGCCTCGGATTCACTTCTCCGCACGTCCTACCTTCCAGAAAGTTGTCGCTTCTCTGTTCAGAGAGTTGTTGCTACTCTCCTCTTCGATCTCCTGTTGAGTTCGTAGGTGTTCAGAATGGTTTGATCCCTATCCAGCTGAATTCCTGGGACCAGACGAAAGCCAGGTCTCCTACTCCTCTGCCATCTTGCTCCACCCCCCCTCATTTACCTCTTTTAACAGTCTTTGTTTTAAGGTCTATTTTGTCCAATATAAGTATTGTTACCCTGCCTTTGTTTTCACTTCTGTTTTCATAATAATTGTTTTTCCATCCCTTCACTTTCAGTCTTCATGTTTTAGGTCTGAAATAAGTCTCTTGTAGGCAGCATATAGATGGGTCTTGCTTTTTTATCCATTCAGTCACCCTGTCTTTTGATCTGAACATTTAGTCCATTTACATTCAAAGTAATTATTGACAGGTATGTACTTACTGCTTTTTGTTACTTTACAGTTGTTTTTGAAGTTCTTCTCTATTCTTCTGCAGTTTTTCGCTTTCTTTTGTGTAATACTTGGATTCCTTTCTCTTTATTTTTTGCATACCTATTACTGGTTTTTGATTTGTGGTTTCCATTAGGTTTATATATAATATATGTATAGCTGTCTATGTTAAGCTTAGCATAGTAACATAAGTAACATAACTGATGGTCACTTCAGTTCAAACCCATTCTAAGAGCATTAAAGTTTTATTCTTCTCTCTTCCACATTTTAGGTATATCATGTCGCATTTTATATCCTTTTATTTTGTGAATCCCTTGACTGATTTTTGTAGATATACTTGATTTACTGCTGTTCTGCTTCCTATTTTTCTTACTCCTGCCTATGGTCTTTCCTTTCTGAAGAATCCCCTTTAATATTTCTTGTAAGGTTGGTTTAATGGTAATGAATTCCTTTAACTTGTGTTTTTGTAGGAAACTCTATCTCTCCTTCTATTCTGAGTGATAACTTTGCTAGATAGAGTATTCTTGGTTGCAGCCTTTTTCTCTTGGCACCTTGAATAAATCAGGCCATTCCCATCCGGCCTGCAAAGTTTCAGCTGAAAAACCAGCTGATAGTCTTATGGGGTTTCCTTATATGTAACTCTTTTCTCTTGCTGCTTTTCAGATTCTCTCTTTATCACTACTTTTTGCCATTTTAATTACTGTGTGTCTTGGTGTGGACCTCCTTGGGTTGATTTTGTTGGGGGCTCTCTGTGCCTCCAGGATCTGAATAACTGTTTCCTTCCCCAGATTAGGGAGGTTTTCAGCTCTTAGTTCTTCAAATAAATTTTCTGCCCTCTTTTCTCTCTTCTGAGATCCCATAATGTGAATATTATTATGCTTGATGGTATCACTGAGTTCCCTTTATCTAGTCTCATTTTTTTTTTCTTTTTCCTGTTTGTCATGATTGACCTCCATCCATTAGTTTGTCCTCCAGGTCACTGATCTGTTCTTCTGCTTTCTCTGGCCTTATTCCCTCTAGTGTATTTTTAATTTGTTATTGAGATCTTCATCTCCGATTGGTTGTCTTTTACGTTTTCTATCTCTTTGTTGAGGGTCTCACTGAGATTCTCCACTCTTTTCTCAAGTTCAATGAGTATTTTTATGATCATTCTTTAAATTCTCTATCAAGCGTATTATTTATTTCCGTCTCCTTAGCTCTTTTGCTGTGATTTTGTCCTGTTCTTTCATTGGGATATATTCCACTGTGTCCTCATTTTGTCTAACTCTGGGTCTGTTTCTGGGTGTTAGTAAAGTTAGTTAAACCTCCTACTCTTGAAAGTAATATCCTTATGAAGAAGAGGTCCTGTAGTGCCCTGCAGTGCAGTGTCTCCTGTTCACCAGAACCTGGTGCTTTAGGGGTAACTCCCATGTGTGTTGCATGCACCCTATTATTATGGCTGAACTGCATTTGCTTTCAGTCATCAGCAATGGCTCTCTTTGTTGTGGGGAAGGTTTGGTCCCTATGTTGTTAATGGGCCAGTCTGGGACTACCTTGGGCTTGAGTTGTCAGACCAGGCATTTGCCAGAGCTGTAGTAGCACCTAACTGTAGGGCACTCTCCCTATGTTGTCCCCTGAGGGATGTTCCCGGTGGGCAGGGCCTACAGTCAGACGGGATGTCTGCCCACAGCTACTGTTGTCACAACTTTCTGACTGGTATGTGGCTTTCTTCCCCTCCCCTCAGGGCAGGAGTCATTTTGGGGTGGTGCTGGCCCCTGCTGGGGCTGCTTTCGTACTACCAAGCTTGTGGCACTGCTTTGGATAGACTTCTGAGCGTGGGTTGGAGGAATGGGTGCACTTGTTAGCAAGGCTAGGTGGAGAGTGTTCATGCTGTGCTGGGTCCTGCAGGTGTGCATGTTATCTAGACTAGGGGCCAGGTGAGAGAAATGGTGCCTGCAAGCTTTTTTGTTCTTGGAGAAATCTAAAGATCCCTGCCCCTCCAGCACACATCCTGAGATTAGTAAATATAGCTTCCTGTACACCCTGGACATTTGTTAAACTGCTGCTTCTATGCCATATCTCAGTGGGGTTGTTTGCTATGCTCATTAAGCGTGGGGACTCTGTTTCCTCTTGCCCTCCTGCTCTCTGAGCTGAGCCTGCTGGTTTTTAAAGTTTCCAATGTTGAGCCCCATTGACTGTAAAAACTTACAAAGTCCCTCTGGTTTTCAAAGGCAAATGTTATGGGGATTAGTCTTCCCGTTGCGGGTCCCCCATGCCTGGGGTGTCCTTCCCTCCCATGATCAGTTTTGAGGGGCAGTTTGGATTCCAACGGCATCTTGCCCTTCCTACTCTCTTTGAAGTGGCCTCTTCTCTATATTTAGCAGCAGAGAGTCTGTTCCGCCAGTCTTTGGGTTGTTTTCTCAGTTATTTACACTGATGTGGGTTTTATCTAGGTGTAGCCATGGGAGTAGGTGAGCTAAGGATCTTTCTACTCTGCCATCTTCCCTGAAAGTCCCCATTCCACTCAACTTAGGCTGTCATTAGATTAGGAGAAGTCAATCAGAAAATGGCTCTATTTCCAGCACCTTTTTTATTTTCCTTCAAGGTCCTAATGTGGCTTTAATGACCTTTGCTTTTTCAGAGCATTTGTCTTTCTCATTGGGACACGATTTATGAGATAGGCCCTAGCTCCCAACCACTCTCCACTCTAGCTTCTCCTAATGAACCCTTCTTACCCTCCCAAGCCAACAGCTACCTTGCTCCACCTCCCCCCAAAATCAAGAAAACATACTGATGGATTTTTTTTTAAGATTTTATTTATTTATTTGAGAGAGAGAGAGAATGAGAGATAGAAAGCACGAGAGGGAGAAGCAGACTCCCTGAGCAGGAAGCCCGATGTGGGACTCGATCCCAGGACTCCAGGATCATGACCTGAGCCAAAGGCAGTTGCTTAACCAACTGAGCCACCCAGGCGCCCCTGATGGATTTTGATCACCTGCTTAAAGCACCACCACATTTTAGAAAACATTTCAGACAGAGGTTCAGAATCCTGGGAATCAGTCCGTGTTTTATTTTACAGTACATTCATATAAGTTCCTGCATTTCCAAGGTAACCAGATCACATTCAGGTTAGCACTGCTGGTAACAAAATTATACAACTACCCTGGCTTCAAAAACAAGATAGGATGATACACATTAACATCTCTTTCCCTTTAATACTGCAGAAAACAATACCTCACAAAAATAAAATCACATGCCTTTTACAATCCAGTGTGAAGGCATATTATTTATGTTAAAATAAACCATTTTGGACATGGGGAGAATAAGAAGAGTTTCAAAGCTTAAGATATCTAAAATGTCCCCCAGAGCCATCTTTCTCTTCTGCCAGCTGGTACATTCAATAACAATGCCTTGGGAGGAGGGACAGAGGAAAGCAAGGGATCCTTTAACTCTGAAACTCATGGCTTCTTAGGCTACTTCTGTAAAAACTACTTAAATAACCTAAACTTCTAAAAAGAGTTAATATTAACAAGGGATGGTAATATAGGAAGCACCTGGAGAAAATTCCTCCAGTCACTGAGGGGAAATATAAGCTGCAGACATTTCACAAAAACAGAAAACTGTATCACATCCAGTAATACATTAGGTTTTGAAAATACACTTTCACTTTACTGTATGAAAACACTATGATCCATGTTTTAGTCTTGAATTTGTTCAGAAAAACAGCCATAACCTCCATCTGCTATATTTCCTATAGGCATCATTACCATCCAAGAGGGCAGCTGACCAACATCCCAACCCGTGAAAAATATAACAAGCTGAACTTAGCTATAATAAAGGCTAGAATGAATTAGGTAGGAGAAAATTCAGATGTGTGAAAAGTAGAAGTTAAATTCATTTGGCTCTTTATCCTAGATAAAAAATTTTGTTAGAAAATGTTTTGGACCCAGGTCCAATAGAGCTGGAATGATACACTGTTGAAAATGCAAGCCCCTATCTGGAAAGACCACGTGCTTATGTAGCACCCTTCTCCTAAGGGTTCAATGTGCTTTAGTATAATTATCAATTCATTACATAATTAAGTACATGATTCAGAATACACTCGGACTTACTGTTAATTCCAGTGACTAAAGAGTTCCTGCCACTTGCTGCCAAGAAACTTTTGAGTCCTGAACTTACCACGTTAAAAATGAAATTTATATTCATATTTGCTGACTCCAAAAAAATACCACCTCTTTCAGAGCTCAAAATATGATGGAAGAGGGAATAAGACACTTATTAGGAAAGCCACAAAACATCTGATGAAAAACCAGAGCCAGTGCATATTTTACAACCCCTGAAGACAGCCCCCAGCAGCAGGGTGAGCGAGGCGAGCGGTGATGTTTTTGAAACCAGAGTGACTTGTAGCTAACTGCCTAACAGTAAATTCACATAGTAAAATGCAGAATAAGTCAACATATAGCCAAGGTTTACATTATATCTAGAAATATGTTTTATGCTTTAAAAAAAATTGCAATGCACTCCAAAAAAATTTTTCAGATAATTCATGTACAACAGAAGGCACTGTTATCCGCATAAATCCACTGATTCTGCATGGCAAAAACCTGAGACGTGCAATTCAATTCAGTCCTCTAAAACCACCTTGGTCATTCATCCTTTGGAGAATATGATTTGTCCTCTTCAGTCCACTGATTTTGTTTTCCTTGAATTTCATACATTACAGTAGCTGCTGAGAATATATATTTCGGGGGGAGAAAGTTCAAAGTGGAAGAGGCAGTGGATAAAAGTGCTGCCTAATGCCAGAGTTAACCGGCACAGCCCACTCTGTCCCTCCCCTTGACCTTCACATTCCCCTGGTGAAGTAAAATGTAGTGATGACATTTGGTAGGCTGATGTTCCCTCTTTCAGTTGTTGCTGGGCACAGTCCCAAAGTTAAATGCGGAGAGAACTCCTTTGTTTTCAAAGGTGAAGCCTCCCTGTTGTTCAATCTTCTTCTTTGCCTCTAGCATTTGCCAAGAGAAGGGGGGGGGGGGAGAAGAGTATTTAAGGTGACAAAGTTGGAAATAACCTCAAATGAGCTTCATTTCTTTATACTTAGCATTGTGAAGGCATGTGACTCATGATATTAGCTATTCTGCCCAACTGAGCATTCGCCTTTTGTTTCAATTCTAGTGTACTTAACAACATACAGTGTTATATTAGTTTCAGGTGTACCATATAGTGATTTAACACTTCCATATATTACTCAGTGCTCATCAAGATAAGTGTACTCCTAAACCCTTTCACCTATTTCCCGTTCCCCCCACCCACCTCCCTTCTAGTAACTAACCATCTGTTTGTTCTCTATAGTTAAGAATAGTTAAGAGTCAGTTTTTTGGTTTGTCTCTCTTGTTTTCCCCTTTGTTCATTTGTTTTGTTTCTTAAATTCCACAGAGGAGTGAGATCATATGGTATTTGTCTCTATCTGACTGGCTTATTTGCTTAGCATTATATCTCTAGATCCATCCATACTGTTACAAATGACAGGATTTCATTCTTATTTATAGCTGAATAATATTCTATTGTGTGTACACACACACACACACACACACACACACACACACACACACACACCATCTTCTTTATCCATTCATCTACCGAAAGACACCTGGGCTGTTTCCAAAATTTGGCTATTGTATATAATGCTGCAGTAAACATAGGGGTACATCTATCTCTTCAAATTAGTATTTTTGTATTCTTTGGGTAAATGCCCAGTACTGCAATTATTGGATCACATGGTAGTTCTATCTTTAACTTTTTGGGGCACCTCCATACTGTCTTCCACAGTGGAATTTTGAAATTCCAAATTTCTAATTTGCATTTCTTTCAAAAGTGTACAAGGGTTCCCTTCTCTACACATCCTCACCAGCACTTGTTCCTTGTTTGTTGATTTTCTGACAGGTGTAAGATGATATTTCATTGTGGTTTTGATTTGCATTTCTCTATGATGAGTGATGTTGAGCATATTTTCACGTGTCTGTTGGCCATCTGTATGTCTTTAGACAAATGTCTATTCGCGTCTTCTGCCCATTTTTTAATTGGATTGTTTTTTGGCTGTTGAGTTGTATAAATTCTTTATACATTTTGGATACTAACCCCTTATTAGACTGTCATTTGCAAATCTCTTCTCCCATTCCATAGTTTCTTTTAGTTTTGTTGGTTGTTTCCTTTACTGTACAGAAGCTTTTCACTATGATGTAGTCCCAACAGTTTATTTTGTTTTTGTTTCCCTACCTCAGGAGACCTATCTAAAAAGATGTTGTTATGGCTGATGTCAGAGAAATTACTGCCTTTGCTCTCTTCTAGCAGTTTAAGGTTCCAGAGCTCACATTTATGTCCTTAATCCATTTTGAGTTTATTTTTGTGTATGGTTTAAGAAAATGGTTGGGTTTTCCCAAAACCACTGTTGAAAAGACTCTTTTCCATTGCATATTCTTGCCTCCTTTGTCATATATTAATTACCATATAATTGTGGGTCCATTTCTACACTCTCTGTTCTGTTCCATTGATCTGTGTGTCTATTTTTGTGCCAGTACCATACTGTCTTGATGATTACAGCTTTGTAGTACACCTTGAAATCTGGAATTGTGATACGTCCAGTTTTGTTCTTTTTCAAGACTGCTTTGACTACTTGGGAGTCTTTTGTGGTTTTATACAAATTTTAAGATTGTTTTTCCTAGTTCTGTGAAAAATGCTGATGGTATTTTGATAGGGATTGCATTAAATCTGTAGATTGCTTGGGGCACCTGGGTGGCTCAGTCATTAGGCGTATGCCTTCAGCTCAGGTCGTGGTCCCAGGGTCCTGGGATCGAGCCTGGCATCGGGCTCCCTGCTCAGTGGGAGGCCTGCTTCTCCCTCTCCCACTCCCCCTGCTTGTATTCCCTCTCTTGCTGTGTCTCTCTCTGTCAAATAAACAAACTGAGGGTTGCTGGAGTGGTGGAGGGTGGGAGGGATGGGGTGGCTGGGTGATAGACACTGGGGAGGGTATGTGCTATGGTGAGCACTGTGAATTGTGTGAGACTGATGAATCACAGACCTGTACCTCTGAAACAAATAATACATTATATGTTAAAAAAAAAAAAGATAGCAGGAAGGGAAGAATGAAGGGGGAGACGAACCATGAGAGACGATGGACTCTGAAAAACAAACTGAGGGTTCTAGAGGGGAGGGGGGTGGGTCAGCCTGGTGATGGGTATTAAAGAGGGCACGTACTGAATGGAGCACTGGGTGTTATACGCAAACAATGAATCATGGAACACTACATCAAAAACTAATGATGTAATGTATGGTGATTAACATAATAAAAAAAAAAGAACCAGTAGTACAACAGTAAGCAAAAAGGAAAAAATAAATAAAATCTTAAAAAAAAAAATCTGTAGACTGCTTTAGGTAGTATAGACATTTTAACAATAGTAATTCTTCCAATCCATGAGCATGGAGTATCTTTCCATTTGTGTCATCTTCAGTTTCTTTCATTAATGTTTTACATTTTTCAAAGTACAGGTCTTTTACCTCCTTGGTCAAGTTTATTCCTAGGTATTTTATTCTTTTTGGTGCAATTGTAAATGGGATTGTTTTCTTAATTTCTCTTGCTGCTACTTCATTATTAGGTTTTCTGTACATTAATTTTGTATCCTGTGACCTTACTGAATTCATTTATCAGTTCTAGTAATTTTTTGATGGAGTCTTTAGAGTTTTCCATATATATATACATATATATGCAAATAGTGAAAGTTTTACTTCCTCCTCACCAATTTGGATGCCTTTTATTCCTTTTTCTTGCATGATTGCTGTGGATAGAACTTCCAGTACTATGTTGAGTAAAAGTGGTGAGAGTGGACATCCTTGTCTTGTTCTTGACCTTATGGGAAAAGCTCTCACTTTTTCACCATTGAGTATGATGTTAGCTGTGGATTTTTCATACAGAGTTTTTATTATGTTGAGCTCTGTTCCACCTGCAACTTTGTTGAGGGTTATTATTATGAATGGATGCTGTACTTTGTCAAATGCTTTTTCTGCATCTAATGAAATGATCGTATGGTTTTTATCCTTTCTCTTACTGATGTAATGTATGCCACTGATTGATTTGTGAATACTGAACCACTCTTGCATCGTGGGAATAAATCCCACTTGATTGTGCTAAATGATTTTTTTAACGTATTGTTAGATTTAATGTGCTAATAACACTTTGTTGATGATTTTTGCATCCATGTTCATCAGAGATATTGGCCTTGTAGTTCTTTTTTGTGGTACCTTTATTTCATTTTGGTATCACAGTTATGTTGGCCTCATAGAATGAATTTGGAAATTTTCTTCCTCTTCTATTTTTTGGAAAAGTTTAAGAACAGGTATTAACTCTTCTTTAAATGTTTGGTTAAAATTCACCTGTGAAGCCATCTGGTCCTGGACTGTTTGTTGGGAGTCTTTTGATTACTGATTCAATTTCACTGTTGATAATTAGTCTGTTCAAATATTCTATTTCTTGCTGGTTCAGTTTGGGGAGATTATATGTTTCTAGGGATTTATCCATTTCTTCTAGGTTATCCAATTTGATGGCATATAATTTTTTATACCATTCTCTTACAATCCTTTGTATTTCTGTGGTTTTGGTTGTTATTACTCTTCTTCCATTTATGATTTTGTTTGAGTCCTCTCTCTATGAATCTGGCTAAAGGTTTGTCAATTTTGTTGATCTTTTCAAAGAACCAGCTCCTGATTTCATTGATCTGTTCTATATTTTAGTTTCTATATCATTCACTTCTGCTCTAATCATTATTTCCTTCATTTTCCTGGTTTGGGGATTTGTTTGTTCTTTTTCTTGCTCCCTCAGGTGTAAGTTAGGTTGTTTAAGATTTTTCTTGATTCTTGAGGTAGGCCTGTGTTGCTGCTATAAACTTCCTTCTTAGAATGGCTTTTGTTGCTCCCAACAATCTTGGACCATTGTGTTTCCATTTTCATTTGTTTACATGTATCTTTTTTTATTTCTTCTTTGGGTCAACCAAGAAATCATTCATTGTTTACTAGCATGTTATTTAATCTCCATGTATTTGTGTTCTTTCCAGGTTTTTTCTTGCGGTTGATTTCTACTTTCATAGTGTTATGTTCAGAAAAGATGCATGGTATATCTTTTTTGAATTTGTTGAGACTTGCTTTGTGGCCTAACATGTGATGTATTATGGAGAATGTTCCATGTGCACACTGCTGTTTTAGGATGGAATGTTCTGAATATATCTGTTAGATCCATCTGATCCAATGTGTCCTTTAAAGCCACTCCTTCCTTCTTGATTTTCTTTTGATCTATCCATTGATGTAAGTGGGGTGTTAAAGTCCCCTATTGTATTCCTATCGATTTCTTTCTTTGTTCGTTAATAGCTGCTTTATGTATTTGGGAGTTCCCATGGCAGGTCATAAATATTTAAAATTGTTATATCCTGTTAGATTGTTCCCTTTATGATTAGGTAGGTCCTTCTTTGTCTCTTGTAACAATGTTTGTTTTAAGGTCATTTTGTCCAATATTAAGTATTGCTACCCTCCCCTTCTTTTCATAATTGTTTTTCCATTCCTTCACTTTCAGTCTCCATGTGTCTTTAGGTCTGAAATGAATCTCTTCTACACAGCATATATATGGGTCTTGTTTATCCATTCCATCACCCTTTGTCTTTTGACTGGAGAATTTAGTCCATTTACATTCATAGTAGTTATTTATAGGTATGTTTTTACTGCCATTTTGTTACTTGGTTTTGGTTGTTTTTGAGGTTCTTCTCCATTCCTTTCTTCCCTTGCTCTCCTCTCCCCATAAGTTGGCTTTCTTTAGTGATCTACTTGGATTCTTTTGTCTTTATTTTTGGTATATCGAGACTGGTTTTTAATTTGTGGTTACCATTAGGTTTGTATACAATATATTCTGCATATAGCAGTCTTTTTTTAAGGATTTTTTTTTAAGATTTATTTATTTGACAGAGAGAGAGAGATAGCTAGAGCAGGAACACAAACAGGGGGAGTGGGAGAGGGAGAAGCAGGCTTCCCGCCAAGCAGGGAGCCCGATGCAGAGCTCAATCCCAGGACCCTGGGATCATGACCCAAGCCGAAGGCAGACACTTAACGACTGAGCTGCCCAGGCGTCCCATATAACAGTCTTTATTAAGCTGATGGTCACATAAGTTTGAACCTACTCTTTACACTTGTCCCTCCCCCCCAACTCCCATATTTTAGGTCTATGGTGTCATACTTCATTTCCTTTTACTTTGTGAGTCCCTTGACTGGTTTTTACAGATATGCTTATTTTCATTTCTTTTGTGCTTCCTACTTTGATTATTCATGGTTTTTGTTTTCCACTAACATTTCTTGTAGTGCTGGTTTAGTGGTCATGAATTCTTTTAACTTTTGTCTGGAAAACACTTTATCTCTCCTTCTATTCTGAATAATAGCCTTACCAGATAGAGTATTTTTGGTTGCAGATATTTTCCTTCAGGCATTTGAATATGTCTGGCCTGCAAAGTTTCTGCTGAAAAATCCACTAGATTTTTGTACAGCCTTGTACATAACTTTGTTCTTTTCTCTTGCTGCTTTTAAAATTCTCTATCACCACTTTTTGCCATTGTAATTTTTTTTTTTTTTAAGATTTTATTTATTTGACAGAGAGAGACACAGCGAGAGAGGGAACACAAGCAGGGGCAGAGGGAGAGGGAGAAGCAGGCTTCCCGCTGAGCAGGGAGCCCAATGTGGGGCTCAATCCCAGGACCCTGGGACCATGACCTGAGCCAAAGGCAGACGGTTAACGACTGAGCCACCCAGGCACCCCTGCCATTGTAATTATTATGTGTCTTGGAATGGACCTTCTTTGATTTTGTTTGGGGATGTCTGTACCTCTTGGATCTGGATTTCTACTTCCTTCTCCAAATTAAGGAACTTTCCAGCTATTATTTCTTCAAATAAATTTTCTGCCTCCTTTTCTCTCTCCTTTTCCTGGGATCCCTATAAGCAAATGTTATTATGCCTGAGGGGGACACTGAGTTCCCTAAGTTTTCATTTTACAGAATTTGTTTTCCCCTCACCTGCTCAACTTGATTACTTTCCATCACTCTGTCCTCCAGGTTGCTAATCTGTTCTGCTTCCCCTAGTCTATTTGTTCCATTTAGTGTATTTTTAATTTCAATTATCATGTTCTTCATCTCTGTTGGTTTTCAATGTTTTCTCTTTGTTAAAGATCTCACTGAAATGTTCCACTGTTTTCTCAAGTCCAGTAAGTATCTGTATGGTGGTTACTTTAAATTCTCTATCAGGCATATTACTTACCTCTGTTATGCTTAGGGTGTCTTTTGTCTATTGTTTTGTCCTGCTCTTTTATTTGGGACACATGCCTCTGGTCTCCTCATTTTGTCTAACTTTCTGTGTGTGTTTCTGTTAGGAAATTCAGCTACATATCTTGTTTTGAAAGTAATGGGTGGAGCATGCAGTTTTAACAAGGTTAAAACTCTGCCAGAGGAGATGTGTCCCCGTCTCTGAGACCAGGCCAATCCACAAGGCACACACAGGCAGGGTGCACGGTTTTAATAAGACTGGCCACCGCTACTGCAACTGAGACCCCACAGCGTGCACAGTGGAGAGACACAGTGTTGGCAAGGTTTGCACTAGTCTTCTGGGGAAGGGGACCCACAACACCAGGCCTGAGGCAGGCCCCGCTGAAAAGGCTGGGTACATAATGTAAGCAAACTAGCCAGCTCTAGGCTGGCTCCTGCAGGTATGTGAGTGTTTATGCTGGAGGGCGGCGGAGGGAGAGTGAGGAAGGGGAATGGCACCCACCAGCAACTTTGTTCCTGGTGGAGTCTTCCAGTAATCTCTATCCCTCTGGGACATACTTTGAGATTAGTAAATAAATCTCCCTCCTGTAAGCCCCAGGCCTTTTTCAAAGTGCTGCCACTATGCTCTATGTCTGTAGGCTGTTTGTTGTGCAGTGGGGGTGGGAACTCAGTTTTCTATAGCCCTCAAGGCTCTCCCGGAACTGAACCTGCTTTTTTAAAGTTCTAGGCTGTAAGCCACACTGGTTGTAAGAACTCATGAAATTCAGCCCCTCTGGTTTTCAAAGCCAAATTTGCATGCAGGCTCACAGTATGAGAGTATGTTTCTCTCCCCTCTCCATGCCTGCAGGTCCCTCCCACCAGTGGACAGACCCATGGTCCGTTTTGCTCCCCACTGCATCTCTGCCCTTCCTATCCTCTTTGATGTGGACTCTTCTCTACATTTTGTTGTGGAGTCTGTTCTGCCAGTCTTCGAGTCATTCTCTGGGTTATTTACCCTGATGTGAGTGTTATCTAGTTGTATCTGTGAGATGAGGTGAGTGTAGGGTCCTCCTGCTCTGTCATCTCCCCCCTCCCGAAGTCCCTGAGCATTAACCTTTATGTTTGCTATCCACAGAAAAACTGCTAAAAAGACTTTACCTCCCCTATCTCAACTTCCAGTAAAAATAAGCAAAATGAAAACAAGTCTCAAAGTTGTGTTTTAATAGTTCCATAGTCTACTGTTGGAAGTGTGCCCAGAATTCTATCAGGGACTGACACAGACTACGCAGGGCTGAAGTCCATGCAGAACTTTGGCTCTAAGTCCCAGGGGCCTGTTCCACGATGTTTTCCACTAAAATATTTTTGTAAGTACAAAATCTTTTCCACTGGTTTTCTAGGAGTGACTACAATAATAAAATAATTTCTCCAGGTCAAAAAACTGAAAATCAACAAGAATCACCAACATGTAAAGCCCAGCAAAAAGAAATGAAGAGTGTTTCATTTCCAGGAAGACAAGCTCCTTGCAAGAACTCATGAAGTACCTTCAGTCTATCTGGGGTTAAGATGTTTAGATGGGTGATCCAACTGACTAACTCTCCCTCAGCAAGATGCATCCCCACCTTTATGTCTTAACTTGGGCTCTAAAATATAGGGTAAGTACTCATGAATAACACCACCACTAAAAGACACATACTAATGCACAGGATTTTGCAGAGCTAAGATAGCACAAGTGATTAAAAAGAAAATTTTTTAAAAATCATACAATAATAATTCATTATTATCCTGAAAGGTTGGCCTGTAACAATTTTTAAAACAGCCTTCAGGTGCCACAAAACACATGAATAAGGCTGACTATTGGCACACGGACATGTGCACTCCAGTGTGGAGATCTGGTGAGCTGACCTGCCACTGTCCTCCGGTGCTCTGCCAGGGTGTACACCTCCTGCAGCGCCCTCCTCTGGTCCTCACTGAGCGGTGCCATGAGGAGCTGGTACCAGGCAGCATCCCGATTCTGCACAGCTGTTGCACGGGAGGGTGGGGCGGGGGAGGCGGGTGTAGAAGAAGAAAGAGAGTCTAGTGCCATGATAATAAAAGTACGATGAGCTGACTGCAGACAGTAAGAGAGTACAACACCATCACAAACACAAGGTGGTAAAACTTACTCCGGCAAAGGACTATTTTTGTAAACCCCCAGTTTACGAAACAAAAATACGCACTCTGTATCCAACCACGTGGGACGATCAGAGGATGGTTAACACACTGCCAATCTCTGCTTTGCCCAGGTCTCTGCCTCCTTCGCCATTCTCTTCCTCCTGAGGGTTTACTAACTATGCACCCTAAACTCCAAATCTTGGCACACACCTCTACTCAGGTGCTGCCATTTTCCTCCAGCTTCTCAGAGTACCTGCAGCTTCAATACCGCTCCCCGACCGAGAACTCAAATTGGTGCTTTAGGCAAAACCAGCCCTCGAGCCTCCCAGGTTTTTCCATGTGGACAGCTTACCACAAACTCAACACAACTAAAACCAAATTTAACATCTAAACCAATTTTGGGCAGATCCCAAAACAACTTCTAACCAAAGGAAATTAAGGTAGACTTTAGAGAAAATATCTGAAGGGTTAGGGAGTAAAGACATACTTAGCAGAGCTTGTGTAAAAAACTGATATTCATCCACACTGCTGTCAAGGTCAAGCGGAGTGCTGAATCCCTCAAGGGCAGTCTCCTCCAACACTTCTTCATCCCAGTCGTCCTCCTCCTCCTCCTCTGCCTCCGCTCTTCCGTTATTGGACTGCACCGCTTGAGCGGTTACGTTTGTCTCCTCTTCATCACTTGAAATCTCCTCTGTGAACCCATTAATTATTTAAGAGGAATGAAAACACAAAAGGACAAAACATTCTGGAAATGGGAAAATTACCACCTATTTTTACATGAAATGCTAAAAATAAACCTTTACCGTAGTTTGCTAAATTGAAAATGACTTTATCCTCCTCACTAAAAACAATTTCCAAGTATCCCTAAATCTAAAGTCTGCTGGACATTACTACTGTTTTTCCATGGCTGCCTCATACTCTTTAATACAAAAATGCTATTTAATCAAAGTCCCAAATTGACTTTTCTGTCAAAAAAAAAAAAAAAAGACAAGTGTATGGTCAGTGCATGTGTTTTAAATAACAATGACCGGGCGCCTGGGTGGCTCAGGTGGTTAAGTGACTGCCTTCGGCTCAGGTCATGATCCTGGGGTCCTGGGGATGGAGTCCCACATCGGACTCCCTGCTCGGCAGGGAGTCTGCTTCTCCCTCTGACCCTCTTCCCTCTCGTGCTCTCTATCTCTCATTCTCTCTCCCTCTCAAATAAATAAATAATCTTAAATAAATAAATAACAATGACCTCCCACTGAAAATCTGGTCTTATTTTTTTTAAGATTTTATTTGACAGAGAGAGACACAGCTAGAGAGGGAACACAAGCAGGGGGAGTGGAGAGGGAGAAGCAGGCTTCCCGCTGAGCAGGGAGCCCGATGCGGGACTCGATCCCAGGACCCTGGGACCATGACCTGTGCCGAAGACAGACGCTTAACGACTGAGCCACCCAGGCACCCCAAGAATGTTATGGTCTCTTAACAGTCACCTAAATTGATTATGAACTGCTTAGAAGTGCTCAAATGAGATCATCCCTGCTAACAGAAACAGAAAAATACAGAAAGAAAAATTAGCTACATGTGGGGTGAAAAGTTGAGAGCTGAATTGTATATCATCATGGATTGTTTTATTTTCAGTGACAATCTGTTTTAAGCAGTTAGCCCAATACTGTAAATAACCAGAAGACAGTAAATGCAGAACAAAATCAACCTAAAAGGGAAAGAGCTAGAGTAAACCCAAACTAGGCAATATTACTCCAAAAATAATAGTTCTGTAAACATACCACACTGAAGCACCTGAATTAAACTGTGAAGCAGTTTTAGGGGTAAGGCAAGAAACCCTAGTTTTGATCATTGTGTGTGTGTGTGTGTGTGTGTGCGTGTGTGTGTGTATAAATGGCAAAGGTATAATTACAAAGAGCAAGAAATTCCTTTCCTAATTAATCATTCTATACTTCAGTGGAAATTCAACAGGAAAATCTGGGAAAGTACTAGGAAAGTTTTTCTCAAGTCATATTAGTTATAGACCAACAGTTTACAAAACAAAAAATTAGAGAACATAACATTCTGAAAAAAGGAATTCTGTAATTGTTGACCTACACTTAGCAAAAAACAAAACCCTTCTAATAAAGAAGCATTACTGCAAAAGTTCTACGTGGTATTCAGAAAAACAAAATAGAGGTGCTTGGGTGGCTCAGTTGGCTAAGTGTCTGACTCTCGATTTCAGTTCAGGTCATGATCTCAGGGTTGAGAGACTGAGCCCCACATCAGGCTCCAAGCTGGGCAAGGAGCCTGCTTAGGATTTTCCCTCTGCCTCTGCCCCTCCCCTCAGCACACGTGCACATGCTCTCTCTCTTTTAAATTTTATTTTGAGAGAAAGAAAAATCAGATCAGAAGATGTGCGCAGTTTTAGGGGTTAGGGACTGGTACCATTCCTTGTACATGAACAAACCAGGATGATGCCAATTAAATGTAAAATATTTTAAATCTACAGTCACCAAAATCATAGAATTTAGCATCAAAAATAAAGATGTATGTTTTCCATAAGTTCTGATTTTTCTCATTTAAAGAAATGTCTGTTTTTAACCAAAAGAGGAAAAACTCCATTTGGTGTTGGATAATGTTATTTCCTGGACCCAAGTAAGTAGTTTTCTGCAGTATCATTAAATAAAGATCTAATATCCTTGACTCTAACAATCTTATTCTGACTCTCAATTAAGCAAATAACCTTCATTTGTATACTTTATTCTAAATTTATTAATACATAAACCATAAGTATCTCCCAAATATAGTTTGATTAAGAACCATTAAAAAACAAACATATCAGGCACTCTCTATTAATCTGCTATGCTGTCACTTCTGCTCTTAACTAATGGCTCATTTAATTCATGCTGCTGACTTCACTGACACTGTCGGCACAAACAAGAAAATGAAATAACTGGTTGCTAACTTATTATCAAAACCATCTGATCCTGTTATAAATGCATTTGTATTTCCCAGGGCGTAACAACATTCATTAAGTTCAATAATTACTTACATGTCAGAAAGTGAACAAATCTAAACCCTGTAAACCCACCCCAAAATATTTGTTAAATGTGCAACAAGCCAAATGTAACTGTTTAATGACTCCAAATAGACTAAAATTTAAAAAAAATGCATGCTCAAATCAAAATCAATTCTAGCATTCATTGCAATTAGAAGACTTTACCGTTTTCTTCCATATCAGCCTTCTCCACTTTTGAGCGATCTTCGCGGTTTACCAGTTGCCTGGTAGCACAGACCTGCTTCAAGCCAAGGAAAAGGAAAAGAATTGAGGGTACAATCTGTCCCACTACAGCATCTACTGCAGGAGGTCGATTTTGCAGTTCCAAAAGGATACTCAGTCCTATTATACACATCTTCCGGTCATGATGCCTACAAATTACAAAGAAAAAAAATGTGCTCATGAGAAATGAGGATAATTGAAAAAACTACAAGAAAAAATGGCCAAGGTAATATTTTAGGGTTCATTCAATAGAATTATACAGAGGTATCCTAGCCCCCGTTTTGTACCATATGAAATCCTACATAAATCAAATTTTGTAAAAACCAATTATCATCAAAGAGCTACAGAAGTCTGTAATTAATATGGTGAATCTTGATATAATATCAATTTATGATATGAATGCTATATCTGGACCTTGGCATACAAGTTCTATTAAAGCAAGAACACCTGTATTTGACAGCATGAAATTCCTAACTAACGGGAAAAAGGAAAAATTTAGACTCTGTCTTCTGCATTAGATTGGTCTACAAGGTTTCTTAACACATACACTGTACACTAACCACAGGTGCCAAAAGCTATTCAGAAACTCAGCATATAATAAGGTGAACTTGATGGCTCTAAGTAAATCCATTAAATGTTCTCTGCTTTAACATAGGATAAGAAAAATCTGATTCTGAAGGAAAAAATTTGACCAGTATACATTATATACATTTTTCTGTTTCTTCTAAGTGGTTTAAAAATATTAAGAATGGCAAGACTACTATATTTGGTATAACACTCCCAGTAAGCCATCGTCAGAGTTGAAATTTTAGCATAATAGTCACGAATAGGTGTTCAGTCACTGGAGGAGGGCATGTACCTACTACTTGGCATCTCACTTTTCCTAAGTTTGAAAACTAGGAGAGTACTTCACATAAAGACACCCTCTCCCACTGGGGCAGCACCTGGGCTACAACAAACAATCCTTCTTTCTGACCTCATATTTGAGAACAAGCTCCCCTGAGATCTGCAGGGTTCAATATCCTGGGGCAAGACATCTTTACCAAACTGGCATTTTCCTTAGAAACCTGACCCCATTTAGAATGTTTTTGCCTACAGACACTTAATAGTCATTGAATCAGATCGACACTTAATTCTTGTAGCCTCAAGATATAATGCTAGCACATAAGTCAAAAACAAGTAGGGATAGGCTATAACTAATTTTCAGACTGTATTCTTTCCACTAGATTATACTACTGAAACACATTCTTAATTCTCTAAAAGTAAATATTATGTTAATACACTAAATATTCTTTAAAAAAATTATCTTTCTATATGCTATTATACACTTTTAAAAGTCAACTTTCCAGAAACAGAAATGTAGCGTAAAATCCAAAACACATACCCAAGAAAACAATCTGTATCATTCATCCACTGATTTATAAACTGTACAGTTATAGGTCCAGGGTTGTGAGGCAATTGAATTTGTTCTAAAGTATGTAGCAGCAAATCAGGGTTGTAGTACAAGGCAGCAATTGCAACCTGAAGACACATGGTACGGAGCTCACTAGTTTTGACTCCTCGGGTTAATCTCTCCAAAACAAGTTGAACAAAGAGTGGAATGCACTAGAGGAAGAAATGAAAAAAAGAGTCAACCATATACATAGAAACCAGGTAGAGAGTGTCGATAGTCTTAATGATAATTAAACCTTTGCTTAAACTGTTTTGAGTTATTCAATAAATTCATATTCTCATAAAACCCAGAGATTAAATGGCCAAAAAGAGGTCTGAGAGCAGCAGTGTGAGGAAGTCTCCTTCCTTTCTGAGTGCAGATTACAGTTAGTTGAAGATTGTCCCGCAGGAGTCCACACTCAAATGATGGCAATAATCCAAATGTAGACTCAGCCACTTCCACATTTAAGGTAAAATGACTAGGTTGGAATTTTTCTTTGTTAAATCAAATCGAATGGGACTGAAAATAATCATGATGTGATCAGAATTTCTCCTGAGAAAGAAAATTTCAATCACAGGATGTAATATACAGTGTGGTGACCACAGTTAATAATGCTGTATTGCATATCTGGCAGTTGCTAAGTCGATATCAAAAGTTCTTATCACAAGTAAAAAAATTTTATCTATGGTGCTATATGTTAACTAGACTTATTGTGATCATTTCAAAACATAAATATCAAATCATTGTTATGCACCTGAAAGTAACATGCTACTCGTCAACATCGCAATAAAAAAATTCCTGTTAGTATAAGACTGAAGAAAAAATGATGGCCTTCACACATGAAAATGAAGGCATCTGACTCCAATTCTACAGTATTGATGAACTACTTTTATTAGAAATATTACCTAATAGTTATTTTCACTGAAAGGGATGGGCTGAAATGATTTGTGTAAAACAAAATTCTGAGGTCTTAATACAAGCTCATTTTAAAATTAAATGTTAAAAATCAAGGCTTGAGGGGAGGATTGGAGGACCAGGAAGAGCACAGAGGAGTATGAGGGTGGTGAAGACACTCTGTTACTGGAATGGTAGATATATGTCATTATCCATCTGTCCAAACTCATAAAACGTATGACACCAAGAGTAACCCCTAGGTGGGAGAGATGGGGTGGATGGGTGATGGACACTAGGGAGGGTATGTACTATGGTGAGCGCTGTGAATTGTGTAAGACTGATGAATCACAGATGTGTGCCCCTGAAACAAATATTACATGTTAATTAAAAAACAAAGAGTGACCCCTAGAGTAAACTGTGAAATATGCATTCTCAGTGTAGGCACATCAACTGTAACCACTGTACCACCTTGGTGCAGGTGTTGATTAACAGAACACTGCATGTGTGGGGCAGGAGGATATGGGAAATCTCTGTATGCTCAATTCTGTGAACCATAACTGCTCTAAAAAGTCCATTAAAAAATAAAGTTTCGTCTGAGGGTTGCTGGGGGGGAGGTGGGTGGAGGGATGGGGTAACTGGGTGATGGATATTAAGGAGGGCACTGGATGTAATGAGCACTGAGTATTACATGCAACTGATGAATCACTAAGTTCTACCTCTGAAACTAATAACACACTATATGTGAACTAACTTGAATTTAAATAACATTTTTGAAAGAAAAACTAAAAAATAAAGTTTTGTGTAGAAATTTGAGTTAAATTTAATATGTTTTTGTAGTCCAAACTATAAATATATTAGGACCAGCAGAATACTAGCCGCCTTTAGGAGGATATATAAAATGAAAACACATAACTACACATGGTAATTTTTTTTTTTTTTAAGATTTTGTCAGAGAGAGAGAGAGACAAGGCCCAAGCGGGGGCGGGGGGGGGCAGCAGGCAGAGGGAGAAGCAGGCTCCCTGCTGAGCAAGGAGCCCAATGCGGAACTCGATCCCAGGACCCTGGGATCATGACCCGAGCCTAAAGCAGACACTTAACCAACTGAGCCACCCAGGCGTTCCTACACATAGCACTTTTCAGATTGAGATTTTATAAAGAGATGACTAATTTGATGTTTGATTAACCATATTGAGGGGGCGCCTGGGTGGCTCAGTCAGTTAAGTGTCTGCCTTGCTTTGGGCTCCCTGTCTGCTTCTCCCTCCGCTTGTGCACTCCCTCTCTTTCAAATAAATAAAATCTTTTAAAAAAAAATAAAAAACCTACTGAATTCTTCTCAAATTCTGATACAGAGCATTCAGGTACCACAACACATGTAGGATACAGGCTATATTAAAAAATATTACTATGGAAGAAAGGGGAACTCTCTTGCACTGTTAGTGGGAATGCAAATTGGTGCAGCCACTGTGGAAAACAGTATGTACGTTCCTCAAAAAGTTAAAAATAGAACTACCCTATGATCCAGTAATCGCACTACTGGGTATTTACCCCAAAAGTACAAAAACAACACTAATTCAAAGAAATACATACACCCCTATATTTATAGCAGCATTATTTACAATATCCAAATTATAGATAAAGCCCAAGTATCCATCAGTAGATGAATGGATAAAGAAGATATGTTATACCATACAAAAGAATATTATCCAGCTATAAAAAAGAATGAAATCCTGCTATTTGCAACGACGTGGATGGAAGTAGAGTATATTATGCTAAGTGAAAAAAGTCAGAGAAAGACATACCATATGATTTCACTTGTATGTGTAATTTAAGAAACAAAACAAGCAAAGGAAAAAAAAGAGGCAAACCAAGAAATAGACTCTTAATGATAGAGAACAAACTGATCTCCAGAGGGGAGATGGGTGGGGGCATGGGTGAAACAGGTGATGGGCTGAAGGAGTGCACTTGCTGTGATGAGCACAGGGTGATGTGTGGAAGTGCTGAATCACTACATTGTACACCTGAAACTAATATTACACTGTAAGTTAACCACATTGGAATTAAAATTAAAACTTAAAAATTTTAAAAAATTGTTACTACAGTTAATTATTGTGAATCAATGAAGCCACAAGAAAATGTAAACTAAGCTTGAAAAGCTCTTCTTGAGATGTTTTAATAATAAAGTTTCATTTTAACAAATATTTACTATTACACACAAAGCCATTAAGAATACAAAGAAACTGGGGTGCCTGGGTGGCCCAGTCAGTTAAGCGTCTGCCTTCGGCTCAAGGTCATGATCCCAGGGTTCTGGGATCGAGCCCCGCCTTGAGCCCCACATCGGGCTCCCTGCTCAGTGGGAAGCCTGCTTCTCCCCCTCCCACTCCCCTTGCTTATTTATGTTCCCTCTCTTGCTGTGTCTCACTCTGCCAAATAAATAAATAAAATCTTTAAAAAATAAAATGAATAAAACTAAAATTATCCCTTTGTAAAACAAAATCAATTCTGGGGACTGATTATGCAGAATACTTCTATATACTACTATGGAGTGATCTACAGGATGGATATATGATTATGTGAAGAAAGCAAGATGGGGAAAAAATATGTATAGTATGCTACTGTTTAAGAAGGTGAGGAAAGAAAAAAAAGTGAGGAAACAATGAATACACCTGTTTGCTTACTTTTTAAAATGAAAGGATGAACGAAAAATGGGGTGGGGGAGATGGGGAAATAAACTAAGGGTAGAGGGGAAAGGGATGGAAGCTAGACTTCCTTGAATACACCTTGTTTTGTAAATTAGACTTTAGAGAATTACATATAGGTTATATATTTAGAAAAAATTTTAAAGCATTCCTAAAAATTAAAATGAAATAAATGAATCACACAAACAGGGATTATTTTAAAGGACTTTAAAATTTATGATTTGACTATATTCTGGCTATATATATCCCTAGCATATGGATATACCCTGGAGATAAAAAGAGCTACTAAAAAATCTTAAATGGTTAATGGTAATCATATGTTTGTGATAATATTGGTATAATTACTCTGACACTGTATATTCATATTAGTGGGATAAAACAAGGGAGTAATTATGATGAGAACCAGGATTTTTGGTATGGCAGATATAGATTCAGATCAATTAGGTTAAGTAAAAATGATGTAGTCCTGAACTTGAATTGGAAATATCTGTGTACTAACAATAGGCAAATCTTAAAATGATACAATATGTATTGCTTGGCTTTCTTGTGGAAATAATGACCAACTCAATAACAATGAATATCTCTTGTTCTCGTAATCTTAAAATACCATTTCACAGCATAGGGCAGGAAATGTACAAGATGAATCTGAAACATCTAGTCCTACCAGACAAGCTTTGCGCAGTGGCAGTATCGTAGCCAACGAGGTTTATCCGAGGCGCGATTATTGCTAATAGTCCTACCAGACTATTAGGAATAGTCTGTAGTTTGTAGTCCAAACTACCAAACACGACCAGGATCAGGTCAAAAGCACTCATATGATAAACTCAAGAAGTTCCCACTGGCCAAAGCTGAAACAACTTTGTATACCTGAAATATACTGAAACACATCAAACAAACTTGAATTTATAAATTCATGATAATATTTTAAAAAACAAAAAAAGCAAAATACCTCATTGGTCATCTTGGGAGAATGTTAGGAAACAAACTTATTATCTTGAATCATGGTAAATAAACAGACATACTCACACTGTTGCCCAGAGTAACCTGGTAATAGGTAAAAAAACCTTTGTATAAATATTTCAGCTCATACACAAAAAAGGAATGACAGAATAATCACCACCGACAGCACTAACAACCTAAGATGAGAGACAACTAGACACTCTGTGGCTCCTGGCAGAAATATAAACCACCATCTATGAAGTATTCTTGCCAAAGGAATCACAAATGAATCTAACCAAATCTCTAGACCTAACTCCCAAGTGACAGGAAATACACAGGAATGTAATTCCAAGCAATATAGTCCTTTAGTTCTACTAGAGTGCACCATAACTATAACCTCCCTAACATTAAAGGTTCCCTAGGAACCCAAAATTTCTGACACAAATTCTTGAATACCAATTTTCCAATCCTCTGCAACCCAGTTTAGGAATAGAAACCCACTGTATTACACCAGAAATTTTTATCTGTTAACTTCAAATGGGTCCATCCAACTAAAAGCTATTCTTTTTCTTTTTTTTTTTTTAGTTTCAGGTATAGAATTTAGTGATTCAACACTTACATACAACATCCAGTGCTCATCACAAGTATGCTCCTTAATCCCCATCAACTATTTAATCCATCCCCCACCCACCTCCCCTCTGGTAACCATTAGTTTGTTCTCTATAGTTAAGAGTCTGTTTCTTGGTTTGCCTCTCTTTTATTTGGCACATGCCCCCCATGTTCACTTGTTTTGTTTCTTCAATTCCACATATGAGTGAAATCATATTGTATTTGTCTTTCTGACTTATTTTGCTTAGCATAATACTCTCTAGCTCCATCCATGTCACTACAAATGGCAAGACTTCATTCTTTTTTATGGCTGAGTAATATTTCACTGTATGTATACCATATCTTCTTTACCCAGTCACCAGTTGATGGACATTTGGGCTCTTTCCATAATTTGGCTATTGTAAATAATGCTGCTATAAACATTGGGGTGCATGTATCCCTTTGAATTAGTATTTTTGTATTCTTTGTGTGACTAGTAGCACAACTGGGGGATCATAGAGTAGTTCTGTTTTTAGTAAAAGCAATTCTTTTATTCAACTCTTTATTATATATTAGACTCCTCCAAACTGAAATTTCAACTTTTTCCACTTTCTACAACCCTTCCTATTTTACTGAGAAGATAAAGCTACTGGATTTAAGCTTCCACACCCCTTCTTGCTACCTCAAGACATCTGTATATCAGCATTATCCAAACAGCACTTTCACAACAATTAATAGATGTTCCTTGGGTTTGGAAAACAAAAACATCCCAGAGTTAAATTAATTTGGAATATACAGATAGTAACACCCTCTTAGACACATTTTCAGATAAAGGCACTAGAAGTCAAGCAATAATGAAACCTACTGAATTTTGTTTTATCCAGTATTTCCAAGGCTTATCTGAATACTTTTTGTCATGAACACCTACAAACACCATTAGATGGTCACAGTTTAAGTAATATCACTGTATTCCTGTCCACTGGTATCCATACTTTCTGTATTTGTGGGAAAAGTCATCTTTATAACTCTCCAGGGTAAACCTGTGCTCTTGGGCTTTCTCCTGCCCTCCTCATCTAACAACCTGTTTTTCAATTTTCTGTGCAATGTTTGCAATGGTCCCCACTGTAAATCTTGTTCTAGTCTTCTATTCCCAATGCTGTCAGCCTAGAGTAGAACCCATACCCTCAGACTTCAATTAGCTAATAGCCTCCTCACTCATCTTCATAGCCCAGTGCATGCAGAAGACCTGTTTAGATTAAAGATACTGCTAGCAGACTCTCATTCTAAGTGCCTATCTTTGACCACGTCATTTCTCTGCTCAATGGATTCTCCATTCAATTGCAAGGGTTGGTAAACTTCTAGTCAATATTTAGTAATACTTTCAACTTTGGGGCGCCTGGTAGCTCAGTCAGTTAAGCAATCAACTCCTGACTTTGGTTCAAGTCATGATCTCTGGGTAATGAGATGGAGCTCCGTGTCAGGCTACATGCTGGGTGTGGAGCCTGCCTGAGATTCTCTCTCCCTCTCTCTCCCTCTGCCCCTCCTCCTGCTCATGGCTTCTTTCGCTCTCAAAAATAAATAAATTCATACATACATACATAAAATTTTTTTTAAATTCTTAGTAATACTGGGATGCCTGGGTGGCTCAGTTGGTTAAGCATCTGCCTTCAGCTCGGGTCATGATCCTGAGGTTCTAGGGTAAAGTCCCATACCGGGCTCCCTGCTCAGCGGGGAGCCTACTTCTCCCTCTGCCCCTCCCCCGGCTCATGGTCTCTCTCTCTCTCTCTCTCTCTCTCTTACTCTCTCAAATAAATAAAATCTTAAAAAAATTTTTTTTAGTAATACTTTCAACTTTGTAGTCTACATCCAGTCTCTGTTGCATACTTTTTTTTTTTTAAACATCCCTTCAAAAATGTAAAAACCATTCTCCATTCCTAGGCCATACATATAGGTTACTGGCTGGATTTGGCCCACAGGCCATAGCTTGCCTACTTCTGGCTTACAGGAGAGATTCTAAACTCTTTGGCATGGATTTATTCTATACCTTTCTTGCATTATTAGATCTTATTGCTCAAAACTTTCCAAAAGTCAATCAATAGAACTAAACCCTTCACTACTCTCACTCAAGTCCTGTGCTTTAGTACTCCTTACTTTGTTACCACCTAAAACACTACTCACTGAAGCCTTCTTTGGGGTTCTTTTCTGTCTCTTTGAAACGGCAAACCTAGCTTCTGTCAAATCTGGCTTCTGTGAAATCAGTGCCTTTGAAAATACGTGTAAAACTTTATCAGTAAAAAAAAAGGGAGGCTGGAAGGTCACTCTCAAAAATAATGGAGAATTTGGTGGTAAGAAAATAAGAGGAGGCTGGTGGCTCCTCCTAATTAAAATAAAAAGATGAACCCTAAACTAGCAGTTCACATGGGAAAAGCAAGGAAAGAGATGGTCATGAAGAACCCTCCTGGGGTCAGAACAAACTCAAACATGGACTTAGAAAACTTCAAAACAGCCATTATAAATGTTTAAAGAATAAAGGAAGCCATTTTTAAAGTTACAGGAAGCTATGATGACCATGTCTCATCAAATATAAAGTATCTATTAGGACATATAAATTATAAAAAAGAATCAAATGGAAATTCTAGAGTTAAAAAGTACTATAGGGGCATCTGGCTTAGCCAGTAGGGCATGCAACTCTTGATCTTGGGGTCTTGAGTTCAAGCCCCATGTTGGACACAGAACCTCCCTTTAAAAAAAAAAGTACTATAAACAAAATGAAAAATTCACTACAGGAACTCAATAACAGATCTGAACTGGCAGAAGAGAGAATCAGCAAACCTAAAGATAGACTGAAAAAGAGTATGCAATCCAAAGACCAGAGAAAAGAAAGAATAAAGAAAAATTATCAGAGCCTCAAAGAAATGTGTAACACCACTAAGCACACCAACATATGTGTAACAGGAGCATCAGAAGAAGAGAATAAGGAGAAATAAGAAAAAATATTTGAAGAAATAATGGCTGGAAACTTTCCGAGTGTGACAAAAAACAATCTATACATCCAAGAAAGTCAACAAATTCCAAGTAAGATAAACACAAAGACATTTCATAGGAAACATGGTAAAAGACAAAGAGAAAATGTTGACAGCAGCACAAGAAAAAACATGCATCATTGCCAAGTACAAGGGAATGCTAATAAGCTTAACAACTGTTAAACAATAGAGACCAGAAGGATGGTATATTCAAATTTCTGAAAGAAAAATACGGTCAACCAAGAATTCAGTAGAAACTGTCTTTCAAAATTGAAAAAAAATAGAAACATTCTCAGAAAACAAAAGCAGAGATTTCATTGCTAGCGGACCTACCTTATAAGAAATATTAAAGGAAGTTCAAGCTGAAAGCAAGTGACCCAGAAGGGAATTCAAAGACAAAGACACACACACACACACACATACATACATACACACAAGCTCCACTAAAGGTAATTATGTAATTTTCAAAAATAGAAAAACACTATTTCTTTGACTTTCTTCTCTTGGTTTAAAAAACAATTGCAACTTAAAAAAAAAAGAAAAAGCAACTGCATAAAATAACATCTTAAAATTGTATTGTTGAGATTATAAAATATAAAAATATTTTCAACATTAACAATACAAAGGAGAAAGGAGCAAGACTGTACTGGAACAAGCAAATGACACCAGACGGTAACTCCATCCAAAGAAACAAATGAAAGAATTAAGAAATGGTAAATAAGGAGGTTAATATGACAAACTCTATATATACTTGCTTGCCTTTCTTAGCTTCTTTAACACATTAAATTACAAAAAATAATTATAAACTGTGTATTACTAGGTTTATAACATATATATGTAATATATATAACAGTAATAGTACAAAAAGGAGGAAGAGAAGATAGAACTATATAGGAGTAATGCATCTATTTCTCACTAAAATTAAGTTAATCTAAATCTGAAGTAGATTCTGATACAATGTATTAGAGTAAGCCCAGAACAACCACTAAGCAAATTTTTTAAATAGTGGGAAAAAAATTAAAGCAATTAAAACATGCTATTAGAAAATATTTACTTATTTCAAAGTATTTACTTATTTCAAAAGAAAGCAATAAAAAAATAGGGGAACAAAAAATGAGACAAAAAATAAATAAAATGGCAGACTAAATCCATGCATAACAATAACAATATTAAATATTAATAGATTAAACAATCAAAAAGGAGAGAATGTCTCATTGGATTTAAAAAAAAAGCGGGGGCGCATGGGTGGCTCAGTCATTAAGTGTCTGCCTTTGGCTCAGATCGTGATCCCAGGGTCCTGGGATCGAGCCCCGCATCGGGCTCCCTGCTCCGTGGGAAGCCTGCTTCTCCCTCTCCCACTCCCCCTACTTGTGTTCCCTCTCTCACTGTGTCTCTCTCTGTCAAATAAATAAATAAAATCTTAAAAAAAAAAACAACAAAAAAACAAGATTCAACCAAATGCTACCTACAGGAAACACACTTTAGATTCAAAAATACAAACAGCCTGGGGCACCTGGGCGGCTCAGTTTGTTGGGCGTCCGACTCTTGATTCTGCTCGGGTGGTGGTCTCAAGGACATGGGATTGAGCCCTGGTAACACTTCCCAGGGTGATCTACAGATTCAGCACAATGCCAGCTGGCTTCTTTGCTGAAACTGACAAGTGATCCTAAATTCTAATGGAAACTCAAGGGGCCCAGAATAGCCAAAGGAGTCTTGCAAAAGAACAAAACTGAAAGACTCAAACTTCTTAATTTCAAAACTTACTACAAAGTTATAATAATAAAGACAGTGTAGTCCTGGATTAAGGATTAAAAAATTAACCAGAATGAGAATCCAGAAATAAATCCTCACATTTATAGTCACATCATTTGACAACAGTGCCAAGACAATTCAATAGGGAAAGAATAGTTTTTTCAATAAATGGTACTGAGGGAATTCAAAGACAATGACAAAGACACACACACACACACACACACTGGATTTTCTTTCTATCCACATGCAGAATAATGAATTTAAACCCCTTCCTCATGCCACACAGAAAAACTAACTCAAAATAAATTAAAGACCTAAATGTTACAGCTAAAACTATAAAACTCTTCGAAGAAAAAAGAAGGAAATCTTCATGGACTCAGATTTAGCAATGGACTCTTAAATATAACACCAACCACAAGCAGCAAAAGAAAAAAAATAGATAAATTGGGCATCATCAAAATTAAAAACTGCTTCAAAGGACACCATTAAGAAAGTGATAAGACAATCCACAAATTGGGAGAAAATTTTTGCAAACTGTGTATCTGATAATGGACTTGAATTTAGAATCTATAAATAACCTCTATAACTCAATAATAAACAAATAACCCAATTAAAATGGGCAAAGAATCTGAATAGACATTTCTTAAAAAAGATAAACAAATGGCCATATGAAAAGTCGCTCAACTTCATTTGCCATCAAGCAAATGCTAATGAAAACAACAAGATCCTACTTCACACCTATAAGCATGGCTATAACAAAAAGACCGAGCAAGAGTTGATGAGGATACAGACAAATTGGAACTCTCACTCAACATGAGTAGGAAGGGGCAACGGAGCAGCTGCTCTGGAGAAATAGTTTGGCAGGTCCTCAAATGGTTAAAAATAGAATTACCACTCGTAGATATATACCAAGAGAAATGAAAACATGTCCACACAAAAATCTGCATACAAATGTTCATAACATTATTCATAATAGCCAAAAAGAGGAAATAATCAGGGGAGCCTGGCTGTTTAGTTGGTAGAGCATGCAACTCTTGATTCCAGAGTCGTGAGTTCAATCCCCACGCTGGACACTTTCTTAAAAATAATAGTAATAGGGCGCCTGGGTGGCTCAGATGGTTAAGCGTCTGCCTTCGGCTCAGGTCATGGTCCCAGAGTCCTGGGATCGAGTCCTGCATCGGGCTCCCTGCTCCTTGGGGGCCTGCTTCTCCCTCTGCCTCCCTCTCTCTCTCTCTCTCTCATGAATAAATAAAAAATAAAATCTTTAAAAAAAATAATAGTAATAATAATTTAAAAAGTGGAAATAATGCAAACGTCCATCAACTGATGAATAGCTAAAATAGATGTGATATATCCACCCAATGGAATATGTAGCAATAAAAAGAAATGAAGTACTAGTATACATGCTCCCACATGGATGAACCTTTAAAACATTATGCTAAGTGAGAAAAGTCATTCACAAAGGACCACATGATTCCATTTCTATGAAATGTCTAGAACAAGCAAATCTCTAAAATAAGAAAGGAGAATAATGGTTGCCTAGGCTGCGGGGTGAGTGTTGAGGGGAAATGAGGAATGATTACTACTGGGTATAGAGTTCTTTG
Source organism: Eumetopias jubatus (assembly GCF_037043125.1). Classification (NCBI taxonomy): domain Eukaryota; kingdom Metazoa; phylum Chordata; class Mammalia; order Carnivora; family Otariidae; genus Eumetopias; species Eumetopias jubatus. Next base: position 65,989,730 of record NW_028274814.1, read on the forward strand.
GGGGATAGTGAGGCAATGCTCTAAAACTGTCGTAATAGTTGCATGATTCTGTGAATATACTAAAATCCACTGAGGCATGTACACTGTAAAGGAGCAAATTATATGGTATGTAAATTACAGCTCAACAAAGCTGTTAAAAAAAAAAATACACGGAGCAAAAGTTACAGAACTGAAAGAAAAAAGACAACTCCACAATTTTACTTGAACACTTCAACACTTCTCAGTAACTATCATACCATGATTATAGCAAACGTCAAATTAATCTCTGTTGAAAATTTATAGTGCTTTTTAAATCAGTAAAAGAAACTTTTTCTTTTTTGCATAGTATATTCAATTCTGGTTAAAAGAAGGTATATGAGAATATTTCAACAGAATCCACAAAAAATAAAGGGAAAATGCAAATCTCTGGAAAACCTATTAAGGAGAATTTACATATTTATCTCCTTTAGGATTTGCTTGATAGCCTCTTAAATTATTACATATTTTCCTGTTTCTTTCTTTCTCAACTAGAATACAAGGTGCAATTTTCAAACCACATGGGTATTTTTCTCTGACATTTAAATAGAATTTGTTCCAGCAAGCACGAACTACAGGCTATCTTTTTAATTTTCCATCATAATATAAACAAAATGTCATTCAGGTATGTAAATTTTCAATATAAACATCAAGTACAAACTTTCCATACATGCATTACCTGATCAATTCCCTTTCCTTTGCACTGAAGAATGATGACTTCAAGAAGTTTGGCTGCATGACATTCTGCATCTTCTCCTGCATCTCCACATAGTACCTACAGTAATTACAATTCAGCTCAGCAGTGAATGGCATTGCATAGAATTTGAGTCTACATGAAGCAAATATCCCATAAAAATTCGGGCATTAGAATCATAGCTTTGGGGCACCTGGGTGGCTCAGTCAGTTAAGTGTCTGCCTTTGGCTCAGGTCATGATCCCAGGGTCCTAGGATCCAACCCTGCATCGCAATCATCACAATCACAATAAAGTAAGCTATATGAGTTAATTGTCCAGATAAGTGAAGCTTCCCTTTAAAGGCAACAAAACAATAAAATGAAATCAAAAGAAATTTTAAAAAACCTTCCATTTAAACAATGAAACAAACTCTGTAGTTTTGTTTCTTTTGAGTTCATTTTTTCATAATAGTAACCATAATTTACTATCACATACCTTTTAATTTCTCCATATGGAATTTATAACTACAAACATCTTCCATGGATGTTATAACCATTTAGGACTATAAGTATTACAGTACATAAATATAACAGTTTACCAGACCATTCCTCTATTGTCAATTTTGTATTTCTACTATTATAAATTATTCTACAATGCACAGACTCATACATAAAAATTGGAATATAATTGCCTTACATTAAGGTTCCCAGAAAAGAGGTTCATAGAGTAGAGCCATGCTTATATTGGAAATAAGAAAATATGGAAAAATTAATAAGAGTTCAAACACGAGCTATAAGAAAAAGAACAGACTTAACCTGAAGAGGAGACAGAAATTAAAAATAGAGACAGAAAGAGGTAACAGAGAGAAACAAAAGACAGACTCATTGAAAAAAGACAACAAAGTGGACTTTTGTCAAAATTATTCTTAAAAAGCACAGAGAAAATTATGAAAATATTAGAAATGAAAAAGACATAAATACACATAAAGGAAAGATTAAAATAAGCAAATACTATGGAGAACATTATATTCCTTATATATTTGAAAGCTCAGATGAATTGGATAATTTCCTAGACAAATACAATTTGAGAAAACTGAATTAAAAAGAAATTCCTGATAAAGAAGACAGATTGAACATTCTCATTTAATTTTATTACTTCCCAAAAGACCATTAAAATAATAAAGAGGTTTTAGAGGCATAAATCCACAAAGACAGAGGAAAGGAAAAAAAGTAGACAGCTATAAAATTTTGAAAATTGGAAAACAGATGGATCAGTGAACTGAATCACAAATAGGAAGCTGGCAAAGCCAAAAATCAGCCCTATAAAATTTAAAATTCTACTTCTTAGGGCAATATATCTACATTTAGATTCTAAACGTGAATGGGCTCTGGAACCAGAATCCCTTGGTTCAAATTCCAGCTCTGCCACTTATTATCTGTGCTTTTAAAAAAGCTAATTAAGGGGCGCCTGGGTGGCTCAGTTGGTTAAGCCACTGCCTTCGGCTCAGGTCATGATCCTGGAGTCCCAGGATCGAGTCCCACATCGGGCTCCCTGCTCAGCGGGAAGCCTGCTTCTCCTTCTGACCCTCCCCCCTCTCATGTTTTCTCTCTCATTCTTTCTCAAATAAATAAAAATCTTAAAAAAAAAAAGCTAATTAACCTCCATGTCTTACTGTCCCCATCTGTAAAAGGACGATAAAATACTTACGTGGCAGGGTTGTAGAATAAAGAAAAAAACACTCCCTTTGCCCCAAATTGCATTTACTTGGGTTTTTGGTTGGTTGGTTGGTTTTTGTCCCCACCTCCAGAAGGAGAAGAAAAAATATATATTTCGGTAATTTTAAAAATGGGCTCTGGAGCCAGACTACCTGGCTTCAAATATGGCTCTAACATAGACTAGCTCTGTGACAGACAATTTGACTCAGGCATGATGCAAAAAATTGTGCCTCAGTCTCCTCTTTGACCAAAAGGTGATCCTTTCTTCATAATGTTGTAAAGATAAAATAAGTGAATATGTATAAAGTACTTAGGAAATGCCTCATATGCAGTAAGAGTTCAGTAAGTATTAGCTATTATTAAAAACCAAGAATACGACATATATTTTAGCCACTTGTTAAGTCTAAGACATCACTGTGAATATCACTTTTTCCCCAGCTGCTAGAACACGGAGCAGCTGTACTAATGGGTGTAGGACTGCTATGTTTTTTGCTTGCTGCTTTCTCTTCCCTTTTGCCTCACTAGCAACGGTCTCCACAACTTAGGAGAGGATACTGAAGACTGCCAAGTGATTACGATTTAATAAGCTAGGTTATTACAGGGCTAACCGGGTCTTCAAAAATCATGATTCTACCCCTTCAGTTTATATGTGATGAAACTTAGTGACCTCCCAAAATCTCCCAGGCTCTTTATGACTGAACTGAGACCTCAATCAGATGTGCTGATTATCAGTTCAGAGCTCTTAACATCTTGGTACACATCTCCTCTAGTGAGGAAGATAGGTTGTACACTAGATATTTTACTCCCAAGGCCAAACTTAAGTATCTGGCAGCCCTACGCAATGCAGTTTTATATTTATGTATATATAAATATTCACCTAAAGGAGAAGGAAAACATTATTTATACTCATCAATGATTGCAAGATACAACCAACGGAAGGCAAAATCTAATCTGTGACAAAGACAACATAGTAGACAATCCTGTTTGTATGTAAATATAAGAGTAGCCAATATATGGCTAATAAATCATCCTGTACTGAGCTAAATGATGCCATTTTTCCAACTATTCCAATTTTTTTGTCTGTTATTTATATTCAAAATCTATATATATCTAGTGGCTTCCAATATACACGTTCAATTAAAGAAAATCAGTGATTGACAAACTGTGTGGTTATTTTCTTAGCACTTTGCTTTTCTGTTGTTGGGATTTTTAATAACACTTTTCTCTAATCAAGTAGTAAGTTTGCATTTTTAAAAGAGAAAACAAAAAATTATTTATCCTAAACATTATAAAGTACACAGCTACAAGAGTGGCAAACATCAGGAGTGCCTGGGCGGCTCAGTTGGTTGAGCATCTGACTCTTGGTTTCAGCTCAGGTCATGATCTCGGGGTCATGGGATCGAGCCCCACATCAGGCTCTGTGCTTGGCACACAGTCTGCTTGGGATCCTCTCTCCCCCTCTGTCCCTCCCCCAACTCGCACACACACACACACACACACACACACACACTCTCTCTCTCTCTCTCTCTCTCTTTCTAAAATAAAATAAATAAATCTTTAAAAAATAAATAAGGGGTGCCTGGGAGGCTCAGTGACTCAGTCGTTAAGTGCCTGCCTTAGGCTCAGATCATGATCCCAGAGTCCTGGGATCGAGCCCCGCCTGATTCTCCCTCTCCCACTCCCCCTGCTTGTGCTCCTTCTCTCCCTGTGTCTCTGTCAAATAAATAAAATCTTTTAAAAAAATAAAAAATAAATTTTAAAATTAAATAAATAAATAAAAGTGGCAAACATTCTTAAGCACAACACGCAATATAAAATTTTCAAATTACATTCCAGGGTCTATTAGAAAATAAAAAATAGCAAATTTATGTTGAAGGCAACACAAAACTAAAGTATAAGAAACAAACTGAAAGAGCGTTCTGAAGTAAAACACTCAAACATTAGTAAGAACCACTATAACAACTGATTAGGGCACACTTACCTTTCTACACATTGTAAAAAGTATTTCTAAATGCTTTGGATTAGATAATAAAGTATCTGTATCTATTGTCACATAATTATGCAAGAGAGGCATCATATCTGTAAAAAAAAATTCAAAAGCCCAATGAGATTTGAGTAACAAGAGTAGAAATAAATTATTCCCACCGGAACCATATTTCTGTAGCACCCACACATTACTATCTTCCCCCACAACCACAAAATGCTAGTAACAAAAGTGATAGATCTGCTCTATTTATAGACGAGGAAGATGTGGATCAGAAAGATTAAAATGCTCATCATTTATTATAGTGATTGTTCTGAATTTTTGTCTTTTTCTCCATAGGAGTCATCACCATTTGACAAACTGTATTTTCTGGCTTGTCTGTGTGTCCCCCACCTTCCCTGCCCTCTCCCCAACTAGAATGGAAGCATCAAAACAGCAAGAGCTATTTGGCTCACTGCTGTACTGCTGTGCTTAGAGCAGTGCTTGGAATATAGACAGTATTCAGAAAATAGTAATTGAATTAATGTATGGGTATATGTTCTGACTGCAAACTAATTTAAGGTACAACAGGAAACAGTCTCCCTTCTACTGCCTATATTCCCAGAGCTGCAAAACACTGCTCCGATGGCACCACCCTTTCCTCCACGGGGAAAGAACAATTATCTTCTGATTAGTACTAGAATTGTATGTGTCTTTAAGTCAAGTGTCAAAGGAAATAATGTCTAGACACAGAAAAGCAAAAATGTTAGATAGTCAAAGCCATACCTGTAAAGTATTCAAAACAATCCTGCTGAAAAACCTCATATAATATACCTAGCAGCTGCCACATTTGAGGGGAAATACCATGGCAGGTTAAACTATATGCCAGGGAAAGAATTTCTTCATAGAATTCTAGAAGGAAGAAAATCTCTAGTTAGAATGCTAGAAAACAGGAAAAATTAAACACAAAGACCACAGTGAGGAAGATTTAGGCTACCCACTCGCATACACTCCTCTTACACCCAATATACTTTGAGCACCTCTTTCTCGGCATTCCCATCTTCAGCTACTACATTTGCCACCTTACATTTCTTACCAAGATCTGCCCCTTACCCAATAAGACAGCACAAAGATTCGTTTTTACTGAACTTACCCATAATACTGGAAATATGTATATTTTTGATACTGTGTAACAAATAAAATATAGTTTATATTTCTAAAGCTATGTTAGAAATGGATACAAGAGGGGCACCTGGGTGGCTCAGTCGTTAAGCGACTGCCTTCACTGCCTTCGGCTCGGGTCATGATCCCAGGGTCCTGGGATCGAGCCCCACATCCAGCTCCCTGCTGGGCGGGAAGCCTGCTTCTCCCTCTCCCCCTCCCCCTGCTTGTGTTCCTTCTCTCGCTGTGTCTCTCTATGTCAAATAAATAAATAAAATCTTAAAAAAAAAATGGATACAAGAAGGAATAGGTTGTGGTACATCTCTCATGTACAGGATTTTTAACCTACAAATAATTAATATTCTTTGGGAAGCTTAATTAAGCTAGGCTAAAATATCTTCCTGCCTCACATATGTTTACAAACTATATTCTGGACCATATTTTGTCAATTTACAAACCTTGTAAAATTTGTATTTACCACAAGCCAATTATACCTACCATAAAGAGTCCAAAGGGAATGCTCTTGTATTTGCATATATATTTTTTATTATTACCCTCTGTCAGAAGGAAATCATGTATAAACACACAATGAGAAAACACAATTCTCAATACAAAATTTTCAAATAATTCCTACCATGTCACTAAGCAAAAGTCTGTTAACTTCAAAAGTTTTTTTTTTCCTCTTATTTAAAAGGAACTAGGTACACCTGGGTGGCTCAGTGGGTTAGGCGTCTGACTCTTGATTTCAGCTCAGGTCATTATCTCAGGGTCGTAAGTTTAAGCCCCACATCAGGCTCTGCACTGAGCGTGGTGCCTGCTTAAGAGTCTCTCTCACCCTCTCCCTCTGTCTCCCCACCTCCACTCCTGCATGCTCTCTCTCAAAAAATTAAAAAAATCTTTAAAAAATAAAAGGAACTCAGGGCGCCTGGGTGGCTCAGTTGGTTAAGCAACTGCCTTCGGCTCAGGTCATGATCCTGGAGTCCCACGATCGAGTCCCACATCAGGCTCCCTGCTCAGTGGAGAGTCTGCTTCTCCCTCTGACCCTCCTCTCTCTCATGCTCTCTCTAGCTCATTCTCTCAAATAAATAAATAAAATCTTTAAAAAAAATAAAATAAAAAATAAAAAATAAAAGGAACTCATATTCACCCTGGACACGCTTGGAGTTTTTTTCTGTAACATTATTTAAAACACTATATTCAAAAGCTAATAGATGTTTGCCTTACCAAGAGCAAAATAAGATGGAAATCACAGATGTTGGGAAATAATTTGTTACATAAGACAATCACTTGAAAAGCAGCACTATCTGAATATGAAATATCTGAAAGTTCTGTTTATCATCACCCCACACCTTGGATATGAGGAAAGGAGAGCAAATGCCTCTTCCTAACATGAAGCCTGAAGACAGAAAAGGGGCCCGAGATTTCCTTGCACACCCTTGACAGCTTCAGCATGTATGCACGACCCAGCCACTCCAATGCTGAAGATCAGGCCTTTGAAACTTGACAGAGAAACTAGAAGGTGTGAAGCTGTTGCAGATTATTTTTTGCGGCTGTACTAGAGTCTGGACTGTGGTGGGCAGCAGTGCAGGACCCCGTGTTGATAAAGGCAGCACTGGCCTCTTCGGCAGACCACTTCTAGGGCACAATCCTGGGGCTCCAGCCAACTCCAGCCTCCCCACAGATTCAGTGAGCTACCAAACATCCTTCCGCTAAATTCCATTTACGCCTGAATGCAGCAAAAGTTATTTAAAGCATTCTCAACCAAGAAGACTGACTGTTAGGGTAGGATGGTTGTACTTACTTTGACTTCCTGCATAAGATAAAGCAGTTGAAGCAGTTAATAGCTAATCCTGGCTTCTAATAATAACTGAAATTTTAGGAGTAAATTAGCAATGAAAACAGTCCAGGGAAAAAATTAAAGGGGGACAATGAAAAGAGACTAGACCATGGACACAAATGAAGTCAGGCTGCTGGGGTGGAGGTCCTGGAATAAGAGAGTCAGCCTATATATATATATATATATATATATATGCAGAATATATATATTTTTTCTTATCTAAAATCCTGTATAGCCAAATATTGGTTCAAAATGGGCCATTAACATTACAGCTAAAAACGTAAGAAAGACCATCCATCACCTTAGGGCTAGGGATGGGCTATCAGACAGGCAACTGGAGCCATGGCTTTCTCCTCTACCCACTGCAGCCAAAAATAGGGCTGTTTCCTTAACATCCTGATGTTGCAATTGCTCAAATCAAACAGCTGGGGGAGGTAGATTAGAAGGTTGGTATAAATTATTTCTCTTCGCCTTACTTCATGGTTTCACTCCTCAAGATTACTTTACTTTAAATTTAAATGGAGAATCTTCAGTTACAATCTCTTCCATGAGGGCGCCTGGGTGGCTCAGTTGGTTAAGCGACTGCCTTCGGCTCAGGTCATGATCCTGGAGTCCCGGGATCGAGTCCCGCATGAGGCTCCCTGCTCAGCAGGGAGTCTGCTTCTCCCTCTGACCCTCTTCCCTCTCGTGCTCTCTATCTCTCATTCTCTCTCTCTCAAATAAATAAAAAAATCTTAAAAAAAAAAAAAAAAAATCTCTTCCATGAGTAAGGGCATCAGTGAATATATTCTTTTTTTGCTTATCAGAATCTCTAGGGTTATGGTCCAGAAATATCATTTTAACTGGCTCCAGGTGATTCTTATGCACACCAATGTTTGAGAACTACTGCTTTATAGCAATGATTTCAAAAGGAAGGAGGATGTACCTAGGCAGTGTACAAGATAATCCACTGAGAATGGAAAATAATGTATTACAACACTTTATATATATAGACATTTAATCCCATCCTTCTACATTTCTATTTTTATGGATGTAAATGTAATTTAGTAGCATGTATATTGCCTATAATATGCATTCAAATATTATTCACCTATATTAGAAGTACATGCTCAATTTTTTACTAATGGTATGAATGATAAAAAGTTTGGAGACAACCACTCTTAAGCAGTCACATGCTTTTCTTCCACCTTTCTGTCTGCACACTATAAAGGCTGCATCTCCCTCTTGCCCACATGACTTGGGGCTGCCACCTTTAAAATGCTTGGATACTATGGGAAAACAGTCTCCTCTACAAATTGCCATCAGTTTGCAACATCCTGATTCTATTAGTTACTCATTCTATTCAGAAGTCAGGCATTATAATATAACAGAACAACAATTATTTCATACTTCTGAGAGGACATAGGTCTAACATTTCACATTTTTCAATTCCAGATTAAAGTTACTTCACCTGAACCTCATCCCAGTTCTTCCTTTCTAAAAATATAAAATTTAAAGTTCTCTGTCCTTTAAAAATTCCAAGACTAAAAATTCTTCATTGGATATATTAAATTTTTCTCTAAATGAAAATATAAATATATAATACTAGAAAGTATATCCCAAAACAGAAGAAAATGCAAGCTTCTCTTCCTCAAAATTGCCCATATTGTTGAATTTGAAGGGCTAAAAATGCACTTTAAATTCACCAAATTAAAAAAATATCAGTTTACCTTTTTACTCTACCTTTGAACTTACCAATTACATGTTTCTGTAAAACAAGATCAATGATCCGTAGACAGATATTCTCTAACTGCTGAGTAACCTAAAGACAAATTTAAACATTTAGTTTAAAATTCATCATGATAACCCTTAATCTATAAATATTAGCCCAATAAAAATACCAACAGGACTTTTTTGAGAGGAGAAGTTGACTCTAAATTTGAAGTGAAAAATATAACCAAGAGGGCACCCAGGTGGCTCAGTCATTAAGTGTCTGCCTTCGGCCCAGGTCACAATCCCAGAGTCCTGGGATCAAGTACCACATCGGGCTCCCTGCTCAAAAGAGTGTGCTTCTCCCTCTCCCACTCTCCCTGCTTGTGTTCCTGCTCTTGCTCTCTCTCTGTCAAATAAATAAAAAAATAAAATCTTTAAATATATATATATATATATAAAACGAAGAAATTCTGAAAAGTAAACTAATGATAAAAGTGGGAGTTAAATCTGTAATAAAATTACAAATTAAGTTACTTCCTTAGCTTATATTTTATACCAAAATAAGTTCCTAATGCATGAAAGATTTCAGTGTGAAAACTTGGGCCATAAGAATACTAGAAGAAATGAAAAGAAGTTGTGTATAATCCTGAAGATGGAAAATGGCTCAAAGCACAGAAATCAGAAATAAATATATCGAGGCACTTGATTTCAAAAATTAATATCTGCATGGGGTAGGGGGAAGTCAGAGATAAATGAAAAATGGAGGGAATTATTTTCAAATGGTATCACAAAGATCAAATTCCCTCCCATGAAATCAAATCAACAGAAAAAAAGGCAAAGGTTATGAAAAAGAAATATAAACAGACCTTAAGCTTTTAACAAGATGTTCACTCAAACACATGGTAAGAGTACAAATTCTAAGCCCCAGATTACCACTTTACACTTATCAGACTGGTAATGATCAAAAAGTACGTGGCTGGGAAGTGAGACACTGCTGTCCATTGATCTGGGAAGTGTAACTTGGCCAAGTTAGCAATATCTCTCAAGCTTACGCATAACTACATCCTTTGACCCAGCAATTCCACTTCAAGGACTTTGCTCTCCAGACATATTATTACCTGTGCAAATGACATGTAAAAGGCCACTCACTGGGCGCCTGGGTGGCTCAGTTGGTTAAGCGACTGCCTTCGGCTCAGGTCATGATCCTGGAGTCCCGGGATCGAGTCCCGCATCAGGCTCCCCGCTCGGCGGGGAGTCTGCTTCTCCCTCTGACCCTCTTCCCTCTCATGCTCTCTATCTCTCATTCTCTCTCTCAAATAAATAAATAAAATCTTTAAAAAAAAAAAAAAAAAGGCCACTCACTATAGCAATGTTTGCGATCAGTATCGACCAAGATTCCATTTAACAAGGGACAGTTAAATTATATTCATTAATGAGGGACCAGTTGAATAAACTTGACATATTATATAAGGAATATTATGCAACTACTAAAAATATTTAACTTAAGTGACTAATATGGAAGGATCACCAAGAGACAATTCAAAAGTGGCAGATAAAAACTGTATGCTATCATTTTCGTAAAAGAAAAATACACACACTAATTTTTTTGCTTAGCTATTACAATAGAAAAAAAATCTCTGGAAGGATACAAAAACTTGTAGAGGACCTACCTCCAGAGAGAATTAGATCTGGGGAGCTGGGGAAGAAGGTGAATTTTCACTATCTTTTCACATCGTTTGGATTTTTCAACATACGTTATACTAAATATTTTTTAAGTAAGCAAAAATTAAACTCCATCATGGGTTACATTTTTCATCTGAGTCTCCTATTTCAAGTTTGGGGCATATTCTCTAAATATTCAGCTTTAAAGTACTGTCTTAAATAATCAACATATTTTGCCACCAGTAGGCATGGACACCAAGAACAGTTGCCAGTTGTAAATAACTGATATGCTTATTTATCACTGCATATCCCTGAAAACCAGCCCTGGAAAGAGACATATGTGCATCAACATTATTTGGAAGGATATACAATAAATGTTAACAATGACTGTTAAAAAAAAATAGAAAAAAATAAAGTTCCATCTTAAAGTTCAAAGGATCCAAAAATCTCCCAGTTTAAAAATCTGTCAATATATTTAAAACCATTAAAGAAAAACTGCATATGCATAAGCATCTGGTTTAGATTTCTAGTTTTGTTCTGCATACATTGTATGTACATGTATTCATACACATGTGATTTTTCCTTTTAAGGAAAGATTCTTCTCAAAGTTTGCTTTTAATAAGTCAAAGTTCAAGATCACAGGACAGGCAGTCAGGAGACCAAGATTCCAGCCCTTGTTTTGCCTCTAATTATCTATGACCTTGGAAAAGCCACTTACTGAAGGCTTTCAGTTTTGGGGTTTTTTCATCTGTAGGTTAGGAAGCTGGATTTGATTAGTGCTTCTCAATTTTAAACCATGCCTCCTTTGACAATCACAGTAAGTTCACATGCTCTTTTACTTGAAATGAAAAATAAATTTAACATCAATAGTAAAAAAAATTAAAAGGAAAAGGTAAAATACTATTTTATTTTCAAACTGATCCTGCTGCTCATTTTACTACTGCCCATCCTCCACACACACATATTCTGGAAAACTGGACTAGGGGATTCTAAGGTCTCTCCAAATTTAAAATACAAGTTCTGCATATAAGGCGAAAGAATTATCCTTAAGTATACTTACTGTAATGTAATTTGGAACATCTCACTATTCTGAATGGCCCATACAGTTTTAACAAGGATACAAAAATAAAACAAAATAACGAATATGGAAGTAAAAATTCACATTCAGCCTTTTAGGTGAAGGAGGCCTGCCCAGGAAAAGAATATCAAACTGTTTTTAAGAATCTGGTAATCAGGGGCGCCTGGGTGGCTCAGTCAATTAAGCGGCCTTCAGCTCAGGTCATGACTCCAGCGTTCTGGGATCGAGCCCACATTGGGCTCCCTGCTCGGCAGGGAGCCTGCTTCTCCCTCTCCCTCTGCCTGCCTGCCGCTCCCCATGCTTGTGCTCTCTCTCTCTCTCACGATCTCTCTCTCTGTGTCAAATCAATAAATAAAAAGTCTTAAAAAAAAAAAAAGAATCTGGTAATCAGGGCATCTGGGTGGCTCAGTCATTAAGCAGCTGCCTTCGGCTCAGGTCATGACCTCAGCGTCCTGGGATCGAGCCCCACATTGGGCTCCCTGCTCGACAGGAAGCCTGTTTCTCCCTCTCCCACTCCCCCTGCTTGTGTTCCCTCTCTCGCTGTCTCTCTCTCTCTCTGTCAAATAAATAAATAAAATATTTTAAAATAAAAAAAAAAGAATCTGGTACTTTTCCATTGGTATGTGATAAACACAGGATAAATCAACAGCCACAGGGTTTAACAATACTATTTAAAGAACCGGCACCTGCTTCCTAAGTCACACTGTTCAAAACAGGAGCTGCCGCCATTGCCGAGCAAGTCAGCTTGAGCTCACAGAAGTAACGAACTTAAATCTGATTTAAGGAGAGGCTATGTAATGCTTGGGGAGGAGAGCAGAAGGTTTTGGGTGGAGATGAATGGATATATTATCAGAATAATCTGACTGCAAACCCAAAACTCTGTGGCTGTGAGCAAGTCTCTCAATACCACCTAAACTTGTTTTCCACTTCTGCAGAGGGACACTACCATTTACCTGCTCTAGTGATCACATAGTAACATTAGTAAAATTCTATCAGCTAATAGAGGGGAAAGCACTTAATAAGTGTCTGCACAAATTCTTATCCCAATATTCTTCTGGAATTCAGTTTAGGAATGATGTTTTAAGCTCTTCTTCCCTTCCATTCTCATGATGTTTCTTACATTTGAATTTGTTCCATTATTTAATATCTGCCACTGTGATTGAATGGCTCTCTCTCTCTACCGAGAAGACTAGACTGTGGGTTCCACAAGGCAGAGCTCATGTCTTATTCAACTTGATATTCCCCAACAACCTAGCCTAGAACATAGCAGATGTGATAAACTAAATTCAGTTTAATACAAAGGAATATACTATGTATCTTACAACAATATGTAATATTCCCCCTTCAATTATTTTAGTATGTTCCTTTAATATTTGAAGGTAATTTTTAAAATCTAGCAACATAACAAAATAGCAATTTTAAAGTCATGACCATTGATCATGTAAATTTCAGTTAATGTTATTACAATGACATAATAAAACATAAAGAAATCCCACCTCTTTATGATCTTCTACAACTGTCAAGATAGTATCAATAGTATGTAAAATTCCCATAGCCATTACTGTTTTGTCTTCAATTTCTTCATATTCATCACTTTGAAGAACTTTGCCAAATATCTCAGCCTAGGAACATAACATACACATATTCAACAATCAGTACTGTTACAGCTATCCCTCGCTGTTGATACAAGTTAATAAAAAGGCAGGGGCACTCATCTAGATGTCAGCCTTGCTCAAACTTAAGTTATATACTTTGCCGAGTAAATCAATGACAGAAACTGTATGTTTAAAATATGGCCATTTTTTCCTTATCTAATCACTAGAGTGGAACATACATTAGTTACAACAATTAGATAGCTAAAACTTCTGGTTATCATTAAACAAATAAATTCAAAGTCTGGGAAAAAGTGAAATCTGCCAATAGTCAAATGAAAAATTTGGTAAAAGGTAGAAGACAAAGTCAAGAAATCACCCAGAAAATGAAACAAAAAAGACAGACATGGAAGACAGGAGAAAAAAGGTAGGAAAATTAAAGACTCGGTCCTGACCCAATATTTCATATCAGAACTATAGAACAGGGGGAAAAAATGGTAGGGAGAAATTAATCAAATAAGTAAGTAATCAAATAAGTAAGAAATTGCCCAAAACTGAGTTTCCAGATTCAAAGCTCAGAAAGTGAAAATTTAGAAGGCTCACATCAAAGCATATCATTATGAAATCCCAAAATACTACAGATGAAATGATCCCAATGTTATTAGATTTAAGTCCAACTGACCACAGAAATTAACAACTGTCAGAATTATTAGGGCAAACATTTTTATATTAACATTTCAAAGGCTTATAAAACTAAACTCCAAATTTTGGAATTTAATTTATTCAGATAAGTCAAGGCTTTTTATTTTTATCATTCAAGGATGAATTTACTTTCAAACTAACATAAAACTTTGCCCATTCTTACCAAATGTTGGGTCATATCAACAGCAATTGAGGCTACTTCTTGACTATATTCACATATCATCTTCTGGATAACATTAGTAACATCATCATTTTCTGTCTCTCTAACAATGTGCAACAGCTCCTGCATGATAGGCCTTACGTGTGGCTTCATATATTCCTTAGCTAATGCAATAAAACAAACAAAATCAGTAAAAATTTAGGCATTCACAAGTGGTGAAAGGAATTAACTTGGTCACACGGTAAAGTGACACAGAGTAATAGATTCTTGGCAGATACTTGCTCTATGGTAAATAAGACACAAAGCTGTACCAAAATAATCTTCACCAATATATCCACTTCCCTTTAAGTAATTGGGGCATCAACCTACACATGGGAAAGAACTGTCCTACCCAAAATTTCAAAAGCTTTCATTGAGAAATTCTAATTATACAAATGCTCTATCATCAGCATGATTTATAGGACATGTATATGACATCAAGATACAAGTATAAAAAAAATCATGTACATAAAAACTATGCCCAATATTGATGGTGCCCGTTCCCCACCACATATCCTGTACAGTATCCACTGAAACACTGTTGAATAGAAGTAAACTAGGTTCATGTTCTTCATAAAACTGAATTTACCTTCAAGGGTTAACCTGAACTTTAAACAATAATCTTCTAAACAAACAAATGATTTATCTGTGTTATCACTCACTAGAAATACCACTTGCTACTTTCACAACTAGTAGAATCATAGAATCCTAGAATTGAAAGGACTCCTGAGGCCACCTAGTCCAAGCCCGTGAATTTAAATATATGGCTATCTAACCCTTGACATATGGTGTGCCTTGCCCAAGTTGACACAGCAACCTAGTAGCACAATCAAAACTAGACACCAGGTCACTGGATTCCCAGTATACCCCAGTGCCCAATGATTACCAACTTATTTCCTAATCTAAAATTTTTCTGGAAACCAGAAAAGGGGAAGAATAAAATTCTATAAAATTCTGAGGGGACAAAGGCTCAGAAATCTAAACCCTGCGCCTTAAGACACAGAGAATCATCCTTATTAGGGAAGGAAGTAAAGAAACTATTTGAGAAGACTATGTCAAAAATAAAAATAGAATAAACCTCCTAAAAGGTATTTTTGGCTTTACCTTGTGTCTGGTTAGAAATTAATGACTGGAGAGCAAGGGCAGCTTCAACTTTGACAGGCATCTCCTTATCTTCAATCAGGCTCTTCTTTGCCAATTCAACTGCATTTCTTAGATTGAGCTCATTATGAAACTTCAAAGAACTGAATGCATGAAGTACCCAACAGGACTATGTTAGAAAAAGAAATTAAGTATGGAACTATTAGGATTATGGCATTCTATAATAAAGTCACGCATAAAGGAACTTCTTACTAAGTAAAATATAGTTAACTCTACCAAGTACTGTTTATTTTGGGAGGGTAGCATATTAGCCTTGGTTGCTAACTTCTGGATCTCCCATTTTTTTTATTTAAAAAGGCAGTATTGGGGGCACCTGGGTGGCTCAGTTGTTAGGCGTCTGCTTTCGGCTCGGGTTGTGATCCCAGAGTCCTGGGATCGAGCCCCACATTGGGCTCCCTGCTCAGCGGGAAGTCTGCTTCTCCCTCTCCCACTCCCTCTGTTTGTGTTCCCTCTCTCGCTGTGTCTCCCTCTGGCAAGTAAATAAATAAAATATTAAAAAAAAAAAAGGCAGTTTTGTAACTTCTAAATTATCTATATGAATTTTTTCACAAGGAAAAGAAAATGGAACCAAATTAAGTGTCTCTGAAAAAAGAAATCCTGTTCAAGCTTAATGAATATTATGATTTCATAACTAATTTGTTAGTTATATGTAAGAGCTACTACAAACCAATGTTTGACTTTCTTTTGCTGGCCTTCACAGCAAACAAATGAAACATTATTTTCCCTAACTAGCATCAGGATTTAGCAAGGTTCCTTTTTTTTTTTTTTTGCTCATATAAGGTATGAAGAATTTTTTTTTTTAAAGATTTTTTTATTTATTTATTTGCCAGAGAGAGACATAGCGAGAGGGAACACAAGCAGGAGGAATGGTAGAGGGAGAAGCAGGCTTCCCGCAGAGTAGGGAGCCCGATGCAGGGCTCGATCCCAGGATCCTGGGATCATGACCTGAGCTGAAGGCAGACGCTTAACGACTGAGCCACCCAGGCGCCCCTGAGGTATGAAGAATTTTAAACCTTCTAGAGGTTACCAAGTTTTAAACTACTAGACCACAGAATCATATTATTACTTTAATTCTCTATGTACATACAACACAATTACTGGTAATTTGAATCGCCAAAGACTTTTAGCAAGAGAGGTACAATTCATAGAGCCTGTCAAAGACAACAGCCTACCTATAAAAAACCTGTACGCCCTCTGCACCTCTAATCTGCATGTGCCCAAATACTTCCCCAGTGAACATTGCCTTCTGTTTATAAAATGCTTTTGTGTGTAAGACATTGTTAACACATGTTCTTCATAGCAAGACATTCTTTGTGTTGATGTAGTTATAAAGATAAATACTAGGCTCTTGAATTAATGTTCTATTTTTATTTCTCCATAAAAGATATTGATTTCAGAAGTAATATACACTTAGAACATGAATAAGTTTAAATGGATTATTATTTTCTCTATTTTTCTAAGGCGTATATATCAACCTAATATACAATTTATACTAATCAAGTTTTTAGCCAAACTAGAATTTCATGCTGTTTTAGACACTGAAAATTAATCAGTTTACGAATTTACATTGTATTATTGCTGTAACATCATCCCTCTCCCTGCATGTGTTACAAATGCAGCAAGTAGGGCTAGGGTTAACATTTAAAGCAGCTGGAATTAAAATCCGTAAATCCCTTATTTACTAGTTTGTTTTTTATTAGCTTGGGGGACCATAAGGGACATTCTAATTGACTTCATTTTATCCCAATATGTGGTAAAAGGTCAATTTATCCAAAAACATTTAGTTCAATAATTATCTTACCAATTAAAATTTTTTTAAGTTTATTTTTTTTAATAATCTCTACACCAGCGTGGGTCTCAAACCCACAATCCCCACATGACCCCAACATCGAGTTGCATGCTTTTCTGACTGAGCTAGCCGGGCGCCCCTCAAATGAACACTTTAAGATACATAATGGAAAAAAAAAAAGATACATAATGGAAATATGGAAAACTTACTCTAGCTCGAAGATAGCCCAGGTTAGACAATAGTAACGGAAATACATGATTCTGCAGCAACAACTCCATTTGGTCCTTGAATAAACTCTTCTGTAACGAAGCAGAAATGAAGTTTCAACTTAGCGATGCCTTGTTCATATATAAAAATCAAAACTAATAATTATGCTTAATATACTTCTATGTACAATTTTATAAAATTATTTGATCTACATATTGAATATTTTAAAACAAGACAGAAACAGTACCTTACATATAATTTGATACTGATTGATTTTTGTAGCAATAAATAACACTAGTCATTTTGTATCCTTTTCTCATATGGCAACAGTTTCACACTGAAAAACTGACAAAAGTGAAATTCTCTTTTTAATTAAAGAAACAGGTGACAGAAAAAAGGATGTTTACAGTCAACTCAACTATGCAGAAGCAGTCACGGGTTTTAAATTATTCACAACTTTCATATTCTCTCATTTGCCTGTGCTTAAGTAAATTATATTATGAGTAGCCTGACCTTCAATAAAATATCAGCCAGGGAACCAATCACATGCAGGGCTCCATCTTTCTTCCTTGGGTTAAAGTTCGGGTCTGTTAGGATTTGATAACAAAATGCCATCATTTTGGGCAACACCTAGAGAAACAGAAGAATCCATTTTAGTCTATGTGAGCTCTCACTCCCTTACTACTACAGTATTAAGTATGATACACAAATTTTCAAAAGTAAAGCCATTTTATTGTGTTTTACCAAGCAATTATAATTAAGAAAATAACGCTTTTCCCTAACTAGGACAGGAAAACATTCAAGTGACAGATTATAATGAGTAATATAATTTTTTAAATAGTAGGGGTATAACTAGTGTTTCAATTTTGGACTTAAAAAGAATAACTATATACCTCTTTTCTTTTCTTTGCAGCAGTATACAAGAGAGTCTGGGCTGCTGTGGTGGGAGAAGCATAATCTTCAAAAATATCTAGGATTTTAAAAGGTTAAACCACATTAGCAAAAATACAATTACTTATTATAGATTTTGAACCCAACTGACCACTATTCCTAAACAAAAAAATAAAACTGCCCATATACGACACTGGTTTACAGATAAAAAGGTGAAGGGTATATCATCAGTGCTCCCATGCACAACAATTATTTATCAAACTCTATATGTTGTCCTTTTAAACAATCATATTAAAGAGAACAATATATATTAGGCATATCTGTTTCACTGAGGACAAAAATTTATTTAGTGCTTACTATGTGCCAGGCACTGCTCAAGGCTCTGGAGATACAAAGAACAAACAAAAAGGGTTCTCAGGTGAGAGAAAGAAACAGATTATACACATACACACACATATACACATATGGAGTGCTAGTTTAAATATGGTGTCAGGGAAAGCCTCTTTAATTCTCTGTTGGGGTAACACTTAAGCAGAAATTGAATGAAGGAGGGAGAAAACTCTACACGGAAATCTAAAGAAAGCTCTCCAAACAAAGGAAACCACAAGTGTAAAAGCCTCGGGGGACTACGAGACCAGCGTTTGGCTCTGTCAACAGGTGATTCAGCAGGTGTTCAATGGATATTTATTGAATATACACCTATTTAAAACACACCACTGAACATCGTGAAAATTTTCACAAATTTCAGAACAGGCAGATATTGGAAAAGTATCTCATATGTCCATATTTAAATAGAAAAATAAAACCAAATCTAAGTCTGCCAAAATATAAAATACAAATGTAATAATACTAATAACTAACACGTATTGAGTGCCAGACACTATACTCATGAGATTACCTACTGTGCCCAGAACTTACTCTTTGGCAGGCACTATGCTAAGATTCTACAAGCATCTAATATTCTACTCTAAGCAGTTAAAGAAGTTAGTATACATGTATTAACCGACTTAGTCCTCCCAACACTATTAATACTGCTGATTTTATAGCTGAAAACAGTGCATCTCAGAGACTAAGTAACTTGCCCACAGTCACACAATGAGTAAGGGACCAAGACAGAATTGCACCCACACTGTCTTAATATCAAGAGCCTGCGCTCTCATAGTTTCTACCAAATCTAAAAACATTATTAATGTCAATGCATTTAGATTAAGAATACTTCATTCATACAAATAATTGTAAATGACAAAAATATAAAAAGAAAACTACATAATTGTGTAACTGTTCTTCCCTATAGTTATCCAAAAGTAAAATATACATATCAAATAGTAGGCACTATTTCCTAGTCCACAAAAGAAAATGATTTTTTTCAAAAAAAGCACTTCAGTCTTGAATTATCCATATTCTCTTTTAATCAATAAAATGTAAATTCTGTCAATCAACACTCACAGCTCTTTATTATTATATTTCTAAAAACTGAGATACTATCCTATTTGACATAAAGAGTAAGTGAAATAATGGTAGCTTTCTGAACACTAAACAAATACTCTGGTCGTTACAAAAACACACAGGTATTATAGACAAACTAAACACTAAAAGAATACCTTGAAAATAGAAGAAAGACTGGCTAATCATTCCACTCCCAGGAAAACAAAGGCATTAGGAAGGGGAAATAATAAATCATACATATGTAAAATGATTTTCAAAAGGAAACAGTAGAACGGAGGGATAAGTCAGATGTGTAAATATCGTTTCTCGTCATTTGCTTCTCGGGTACTTTGTCTCTAAGAGAAGAGGCACTCCCTCGGTTACTGAATCAAATGATACCAAATACAAACCACTGTAAAAGCAACATAACCCAATCATCTAGCATCTCTACCAGCAGGCTTAACTCAAGTAGCCAGAGACACCTGGCCCAACAAGGGAAAAGCACTGCGTTCTCACTATCTTCAACGTGCCTGGGGCAGTGTTAGTTTTATCGATTATTTATTCTAACGTTTATGGAAGGCAGACTAGAGCCAAGCACTAGTAGAGGAATGGAGAGGTAGAGAAGGGATGGAGAATGCAAAATAAAGCAAGTAAACAAGATAAAGTCCCTGCCCTCAAAAAGCACTAAGTTGCAGGAGAAAGAGGTACACAAGTAACATTCTGCTATGCGAAGTGCCTGAGTGTTCTAAGAAGCAATTAGTTTAAACCAAGGGTAAAAGGGAATGAACTCAAGCAACCTACACAGTTCAGGAACTTCCAGAAAGATCCAAGTAAAAAGTTTCCTCCAGAGAACAGGGCCACACAGGGATATTCTCACTCTCTTGTGGAATACTTAGCCACTAAGATTAAGAGGCATACTAAATTGGGGTGTTCCCAAAATATGGAGAAATCCAAATAATCTCCCAGATGACGAACAACCCAATCTACAAATGGGTATCCCAAAAGGTACAGAAAGGGATGGTCCCTCCAGATCAGTATCACACAGAAAAAGTTGTAGACAGTTCCATGACTGCTTCAGCACCCCTAAGAGGGATGACCAAGATGGCTTTCCAACATCTACATGCTAAGGCCTCGAGTCCATTGGCTCAATAGAACATCAAACTCTCATGAGTTTCAGAGTTTATCAGGCAACACAGAACTTTGGGAACTTAACAAAGTAATAAAATCGGCTTAAAAATATAAATTTAGCTATATTACTCTACATATCCAGGAACTGATGAGGAATAAAATCATCTTGATTACCAAATTTCATTCTTATGTACTCATATGGATCTTCTTGCCACAGCTCTTCATCCTCATCTTTATAACACATCACAGAAAAAATCACATCTTCAGAGATATTCTGAGAAAAAAACAAAACAAAATAACAAATGGCTATGCGCTATTCAAATTTGGGGACTATTAATAACGTATTTACTGACAGCCTTTATCATGTTAGTTTTCCAGACTGTTACATTAATCTTTGTGGTAAGCTTGCACTGGCTCAGGGGAAAACAGGAAAGCAAGAGCCTACGGGAGCAGGGGAGAAAGAGTTAAACTTAAGATTGCTTTTAAACAATAACTGATGAAAAGTATAGGGAAAGAGATGAATGGAAATGCTATTCTTTGAAGCAACAGTGGTGATTAATAAAGTTTTACTAACAAATCAATATTAAACACACCTTAATTCTTTAAGAAAGAAAAATAAATATCAAGCCAAGGTTATATTACTATTGTGTTTCTTATTGTGAACATTTTTATATTTCCATTTTGGCCCTAAATGTCAATGTACCAGCAATATTAAAATTTCTTTTCCTCTTCCATTTTCAAAAAAATTTCCTACTCTAGAAATGTAGATTTCAGGTGGGGAAAAAAAGAAATATCTAATAGCCTCTATGTACTCTGCTGCTAAAGCTCTACTAAGCCCGTTTGTGCTTTAAGAACTACATATGTAAAAATAGGATCATCTCTTCTCACTTATTCCAAATTAAATTCTAGGAGAAAAAAATTCAACTAAGGGACTGGACTTTTCTTATTCCTACCTTACAGAAATGTAAAAAAATAAGGCCAAAGGCATCAAGTAAAGAAAAAAAATCCACTCTTAATTTGTAACACAGTATATAAAATGAAATCGGTATCTTTATGAATTGCAAAGAAACTATCACTATTTGATCAAGGGGTTTAGACAAATACTATTAAGATGTCCACAGAAAACAATACAAAAAATATTACATTTATAAGACCAGTAATAAGGTAACACTAAACAAATTCTATCCTGAACACCAAAGGCAAAGTAAAAGAATTTATTTTCCTTTTTAGATATTATCATAGAGATTACAGAATTTAAGAATTCTTAGTTTGAGAGGGAAAAAAATTCAGTTCCTAGCATCTTTGAATTATCCAAAATTATCTACATGCAAATAAGAATTTATTTATTAATGGCCAATAATTTTTCATTCTCATTTGTTCTTTAAACGATGATGCTGAATTCTATCTTTAGGTAAACAAGTGATATAACAGAAAACTTCATATTTAATCCCCAAGAGAGATAAAAACCTTGTTAGTTCATACCTACAAAAGAAAGTGACCTTGTTTCATTTCCTGCAAAATAATACTACCTTAGTAGAGTCTTGGTGACTCTTTTCAAAATGCTATCACATAAAATACCAATTTGAGCCTAGCAACCTTTAGATAAGGACAGAAATATATTACCTGACTGAACAGAAGAGAAACTGAGGCTAAATGGGACTCCAAGTAAGACCAAGTGACTCCAGGTCTTACAACTCATTAAACTTGAAGGCCTCACTCTTCTCAAATATTTAAATTTCCAAGCCTGTCATATCAGATATAAGACTGCATGCATTTGAAATTATTCATGGAAACAAAAATATATTAAATATATAATATAGGATGAGTAACCTACTTTGTCTGGAGAACCTAGCTTAACCAGAGAAAAATCTCGGAGAGCTATTCCCTGACACTAACCTGTATGTGTGGCTTCATCTGCTTCCAGGTGACAGAATGAACAATCCCTTGATTAAGATAGTTGAATGCTTGCTGAAGAACACGGGGGGCTACATACTCTTTCTGTCTATATTGGTCTAAAATTTTTAGGAGTACCTACAGGAAAAAAAAGTTCAGGAGAACATAAATAATTTTAAGGTTAAGGGGAGGGGCATTTTAGATATGACATAAAACCCACAATCCATAGAGATTAAAAAAAAAAAACCACAGATTCTGGGGGAAATCAACATTTTGTGAGAATACTCAATACTCAAGGTGCGCCTGGGTGGCTCAGTTGGTTAAGCGGCTGCCTTCAGCTCAAGTCATGATCCCAGGGTCCTGGATCGAGTCCCGCATCAGGCTCCCTGCTCAGAGGGGAGCCTGCTTCTCCCTCTCCCTCTGCCTGCCTCTCTGCCTACTTGTGCTATCTCTGTCAAATAAATAAATAAAATCTAAAAAAAAAAAAAAAAAAACAGAAAACTCAAGGACAGTTTTAATTATTAGTTAGGTTCATGTTATATTGAATTCAAGGGTGTCTCACTGTAGTTTCCAGCCATTTGTCCCACTTCTAACCTAGGGAACTACTCAGAGTAAGTCTATACTCTATTCCATGTAACTGAGCTCTTCAAATAAGTTAAGACTCCTATTAAAAGAAATAATAACAGACTTCACTAAGTGAAAACTGAAAACAACCACAAAGCAATAGACACCATAAACAGATTGTAATATTTGATAAAGTTGCATTTCAAATTGGAAGAGGAGTGGTAAGTTATCCAAAAAATAGTATCAGAACAACAAATCAGCTCTATGAAAATAAGAAGTAGGCTGCCTAACTCAACTCCATACCAAAATTAATTCCAGATGGGGAGCTATTTCAGCAAGGTCAACAAAAAAATGAAAGCACAGGATGTCTAGAAGAAAATATTAAAGGAGCGCCTGGGTGGCTCAGTCAGTTAAGCGTCTGCCTTCGGCTCGGGTCATGATCCCAGGGTCCCACATCAGGCTCCCTGCTTAGTGGGGAGCCTGCTTCTCCCTCTGCCCTTCCTCCTGCTATGTGCTCTCACTCTCTCTCTCTCTCTCTCTCTCTCTCTCAAATAAATAAGATCTTAAAAAAAGGGAGGGGCGGCTGCGCCTGGGTGGCTCAATCAGTTAAGCGTCTGCCTTTGGCTCAGGTCATGATCCTGGAGTCCCAGGATCGAGTCCCACATTGGGCTCCCTGCGCAGTGAGGAGTCTGCTTCTCCCTCTTAACCTCCCCCCTTCATGTGCTCTCCCTCTCTCTCAAATAAATAAAATCTTTAAAAATAAAGAAAATAGAAAATATCAAAGAATTTTATTTTGTAATCTCAGACCACAGATAGTCTTTGTAAACATAACACAAAACTGAAAAGTTATTTTTTAAGCCTTATTTAAAAAAAAATATTTATGAGGAAGGAACCATGCCCAAAGCAGCTGTGACTGTCCCAAGGATCCTCCATCAGAGGTAGCACTACAACAAAGTCCAAATCTTCCAATTCCTGGTCCCAGAGCATGTCATTATAGCAAGCTTAAAACTGAACTGCTGAATAAAGAGTTCTTTCAAAACATGTACAGAATTTATAAACTCAGAATGAATTCAGTTCAAGTTATGTAAAATTCAGGTTCGTCAAAGTTGTCAGAAGTCCCACCATCACTTAGATGCCCTTTCTGCGATGCAAGCTACAGGTGGATGCTATTGCACATGCTTCTTCCTAAGACAGCTATGGCTTCTACAAGGTGGAGGTGGTGGGAGAGGAAACAACAGTGAAGGGGAGAACAGTTTTTCATAAGAAAACAATTTTTAAATACTAGGAATATATACCTTAAGTGACCAAGGTACAAATAGTTTATGACATGGATGAAAGGCCATGAAATCTGAAAGTGTACGTATGTACAACATACATATGTTTAGGTGGCCCTGGAAAAACTGGGCTGAGCACACTTCAAGAGGGCATCAACTTTAGGATGCTTACTGAGTGTAACAGCAGTGGAAACAGCAGAAGACAGAGCTGACCCACTTCCTGATTATCCTAGTTTCCATAGAGAATGCCTGAACAGATCATTTTATTCACTAATTTTCATTAGTTCATTAACAGATCATTATTCCATTTTTCCCTACAGACTGCCTTATGGGCCAACAAAATAATTTGTGAGAAAATTACAGCCATAGTTTCCTGAATTGTTGCAAGGTACTTTTTTAGAAATGATCATCCATAAAAGGAAGTATTCCATCTATGATGACAGCACTGAAGTATTTAACTTGATATCACTGACAATAAAGAAGACTAATATGCACAGATTTATAAAAATCTAGAAACACCCTCTAAATCATTAATGGCTTTTATTTTTTTTTAAGATTTTATTTATTTATTCATGAGAGACAGAGAGAGAGAGGCAGAGGGAGAAGCAGGCCCCCAAGGAGCAGGGAGCCCGATGCGGGACTCGATCCCAGCACTCTGGGACCATGACCTGAGCCGAAGGCAGACGCCCAACCATCTGATGTTTGATTAATCTTTGCTTCCTCACTGTGGTCTTGATACAGCCAGTGCTGGAATAGTTATTAAACTTCATTTGTTGAAATATAAAGAAAAATGTGACTTAAATGGCAATACAGGTCAACCAATCTTCACACCCAAATGTCCTTTGTAGGTTTTAAATATTAATACCAACTTGGATTATTTCCCAAGAACTAATTTTCACTGTACAGAATGGTTCCCAAACTTCCCTAAAAATGTGTAAGTTCTCAGCTGAAGGTCTTAACTTCTGAGCTCCAACCCTCTTGACACAGATCAATTCATTACAAAAATCTTCTGATATAAAAGCTTAGAACAAAGAGGTGGGGATCACAGGAATAGAGAATAAGAAACCCATAAGAGGTCAGAGAGTTAACAGACGAACCCAATCTAAGTACTGGTCACTGTGACATCAGTATCAACAAGCTTAAAAGGTTTGAGTCTAGCATCTAGGAGTTTGGAAGGACACTTCTTGTGGAAGCTACCCTAGGACATTTGGTTCTAAAACTGATTGCACTGTATTAGATTCCCAGAGCTGCCATTTCATCCCCTATTAATATATAATGTATTAATATGTCCATAATCTACTTTTAAATGGATAGAAAGGACTTAACTTTCTTTTTTTTTTTTAAGATTTTATTTATTTATTTGAGAGAGAGAGAGTGCAAGAGAGCACACAAGTGGGGGGAGAGGGGCAGAGAGAGAAAGAGAAGCAGTCTCCCTACTGAGCAGGGAGCCCGATACAGGGCTCAATATGGGGCTCAATCCGGGGACTCCAGGATCATGACCTGAGCCGAAGGCAGACGCTTAACTGCAACACCGAGGTGCCCGACTTAACTACTTTCAATAATAAGCATTTCCATTTAAAAAGCATACGTTTATTACCTGCTGAATTCCCACTGCATAGGTTTTCAAAAAGAATTCAGAAAATTCAAAGTATTCTTTTGTGACATTTCCTGGGCTTCCATATCTTAAAATACAAAGAGAAAATGTTTAAATACTACAAATTTTTAAAACAAAGCATGCTCACTAGTTTAAATACAGTCCCTTGCTGAAAGATCTATTTGGGCAGAAAACTAACACTTTCCCCTTTTCCACAAGCCCCAAGATGAAATCATGATGAGCTTGTACTTAGATTCTGGGCCATACTTAAAATTTCAGACAGAGGCTTCCACCTACTTATGACTTTTTTTAATAAATGTTTCTGTAATTCAAATTGACTAACTTTCCTCTGGAGCTGAGTAGCCATGCAATTGTACAGCCTTCCTGTACAATTCCTACATATTTCCAATGAGCTAAACAATGTCATGTCTCCATTCTTTTCTCACAGAAGAACAGAAATCCAGAGAAGACTGTCCACATCATTATGATCTCAAAGCCAACGTACAGTTAAGCCTACCTTAAAACAGAAGGTGACTTTTTTTTTTTTTTGGCCCACTATGGCTTTTAAAGACAAATAATGATCTACTGTGGAGCATCAAGGGACCTATCCAGTTTTATGACATCCAATGCTGAGGTATTGATCATAAGATCGTAAATCTAATAAACAGAATTACCGTTCGAAGAGACGAGCTACAATATGCAGTGCCCATTTCTTACACTTCCACCAGACTAGTTCTGGTCTATCATCCTCATCAATCTGCAGAGTCTCCTAAGAGGACAGAAACACCCAGATTAAATTTCTGAATAAAAAGGTTTATGCAAACAACAAAGGCAGAATAAATCTTGTTATAGATTAAATAATACTAAATGTGAGTTTAGATTGCAAAAGCAAATTCTTACTTACAGATTGCTACGTAGGAATTAAATAAGCAAAGCAAATTTCAACTAACTAATGCTGTTGTTCACATTTATCTCCTAACTTCAAAAGGCCCAAATAATGGAAAACTAAATACAAAACACCATGTCCCTTGAGGAAACTCTGGGATAACAGAAAGGTTTTATATCTTGATCTGAATAATAGTAACATGGGTGTACGTTTGTCAAAATTCACTGATCTGTTCTCTAAGTTCTGTGCATTTTGTATATAAAGTAAACCTCAGTATAATTTGTCCCAATGTACGGATAAAAGAAAGAATACCGCACATTTGAAGACAAGCTTAAATTTAAAAATATGTACTTTAATTTAGTTATTTTGACTAATTATTGAGTTAATCTGGTAAGTGACATACAGCATCATTGTTATTACAGATAAAAATGAGACACCATCTTTCACCTACCAAACTGGCAAACTTAAGAACAAGTCCCTATTTATTAAAGTATAAGCCAGGGCAATGTTTCTAGAGAGCACTTTACAAGACTTGTCAAAGCCCTAAACACTTCTAGAAGTTTATCCAAAGAAAATAATCATGTATGTGCATAAATATTTAACTACATCCTTATAGTTACACTAATACCCTAAAGCCACCTAAATGTCCAGCAAATGAAACACTCCATAAAAACGACAGTTTAAAAACATTCATAATCATAAAAAATATTTATGAGATTTTGAGTGAAAATTTCAAAACAGGACCTAAATATTTTTATATTTAATATATAAATTTTTATAAATAAAATGTGGCCATATATAGACCCAGGGGGAAAAAAAGGCCAAAAGAATAAATACCAAGTTTTAAAAATGGTTTTTATCATCTTTAGTGAGATTATAGTTATTTTATTAATTTTGCTTATCTAAACTTTATAAAAATGAGTAGATATTACTATTTTTATTACAACAGTAATTTTTTTCCAAACAGCAAGCCAGGATAATCAATCAGTCTACCATAAATATCCCAAACATGAGTTTTCCCAATTTTTCTCAACAAGAAGCCCTTTCTTACAGGAGGAACCGTCCTGTCAATAATAGTTCGAAAGATCTCCATCCACGCAGTCATGGTTTGGTTATTCACTAGTTGAAGAGGCAATGCATACTGAAAACAGAAGAACATCATCATCAAACAATAATACCTCCCCTCCAAAAAAGCCAGCAATTTCATCTATATTCAAAGGTTCAAATATATGAAATGGCTAACATTTGACCATGAAAATAGTAATCTCATATGGCTTAACCTAAAATTTAACTTAAAATAGATCTATAAACATACGCAAATAAATTAAAATTTTGAAAATCCAGGGATATGTGAAATATGCATGCCATGAACTGTTTTCTCTGGGCTACTTGTTTAAATAAAAAAAACTTTAATACAGTAAAGTGTCATTTATTCAGCATGAGATTCTAGAGAAGTGATTTTTACCATTTACCCCTTTGTGTGTCAAGCTTTTCACTGTAACCACTTTTTCCCCAGCTTTATTGAGATACCATTGACATGTAACATTGTGTGAGCAGAAGATATGCAATGTGATAATCTGATACACACACACACACACACACACACACGTATATACAGTGAAATGATTACTAAAATAAGGTCAACACCTCCTATAATTACCCTTTTTTTATAGTGAGAACTCATTTTAACCACTTTAATGAAAATCTTTACCTCATAAACATATTCTTCAGTTACTTTCTCTACACTGCAGCATCACACCACAACTACGGTTATCACTGTGGGTCTCCCCTGTTACACCATGAGTTCCACTCCTGTAAGACACAGTGCCTCTGCGTCCATTCATTTCAAAACCTGCTACATGCTAAGGACATAATGACAAGTAAGAGGCACAGTCTCTGTCCTCACAAAGCTTACACACTATGGGGAAAACACATATATGGACAAGGAATTACAATATGGTATGATATACAACACAGACAAAAACAGTACAATATTGTTAAAGGCACACATAAGGGGATCACCTCATCCAGGCTGGTGGTATCAGGGACATCTTTCTAGAAGTTACACACAAGCTGAGACCTGGAGAAAGAGCATGAATTGGCCAGCCATAAAGGACAAGAGTGCTCCAGACAGAACCTCAGAGGCTCAGAAAGAGAGAGGGTATGAGCTATTCATGGAGCTGAAGGAATTCCAGTACGGCCGGAGCATGAAGTAGACAGGTAAGAATGGTAAAGGATGAGATAGAGAGATGAGGGCTGTAGGCTGTGTTGAGAAGTTCCCAGTTTCAGTGCAATGGGGAGCTGCTGGGGCTTGAGATGGGGAGCAGAGGAGGGACAGATTCTGGGTTAGTGGGTGAGTGACGAGGAGTTCACTTCTGGACAAACTGAATTCTGAAGTATGTATGGAACATCTATGTGCCCTGCACACAATAAACATTTAAGAAATGCTACTTAGACAAAGTCAATTGTGTCCCGCTTTTTTTTTTTTAAAGATTTTATTTATTCATTTGAGACACAGAGATACAGAGAGAGAGAGAGCATGAGCAGGGGGAGAGGCCCTTCCCTCTCCCTGCTAACCTGAAAGGAAAAAAAAATTACCTCAGACCATCCTCTATTAAAAGTTTGAAAGATGAGGCGCCTGGGTGATACAGTCAGTTGAGCGTCTTACTCCTGGTTTCAACTCAGGTCTTGATCTCAGGGTGGTGAGGGTGGTGAGATCAAGCCTCGCATCGGACTCCATGCTGAGTGCAGAGCCTGCTTGAGATTCTCTCTCTCCCTCTCCCTCCTGCTCCTCCCCCCCCAACTCTCTCTCACTGTCTCCCTCTCTCTAAAATAAACAAATCTTTAAAAAAAAAAAGTTTAAAAGAGGAGTCTAAAAATATAAATCTTTATTGAAGTGAAATATTCTGAAACACTACAAAAGTACCTAAGGGACATGAAGCCGAGAACAAATCCAACGTCTTGGCTCTCTAGCTTGACAACACTAACCTCTCGCATGACTGATCTAATAAAAAAGCATGTAACAGAGGTCTGACTCATTCATCATCAAACACTTTACAGACTGACAACAATTATTCTTCCTCCACCCAGATCTAAATAATTTATCCAAATCTTTCAAGGATTACATTTTAAATACTTTTATATTTAAAACATTCCATCTCTATCCTCTTCTAATTATTGTTTAGACTCTCATATTAATATTCTTTATAGCTTTCAGATAATAAAAAGGAAGTTTTTGGTTTTTTTTAAGATTTTACTTATTTTTCAACAGAGAGAGAAACAGCGAGAGAGGGAACACAAGCAGGGGGAGTGGGAGAGGGAGAAGCAGGCTTCCCGCGGAGCAGGGAGCCCGATGCGGGGCTCGACCCCAGGACCCTGGGATCATGACCTGAGCCGAAGGCAGACGCTTAACAACTGAGCCACCCAGGTGCCCAGAAAAAGGAAGTATTTTAAATGAAGGAAAGTAAGGCACTAAATCTTTGTTGGCTTAATAAATTGGGTCAAATTACAAAGAAACTCATCAGTATGATTTCCCAGTACAAGAGGAACCCTCTTCTTTTCCTTCCCCTTCTCCTATAATCCTAACTTATCAACAGGCAGAACGCTGCTGACAGATTAGTCAGGTAATCTCAGGCAGTTAATTACTCTGGTTCTCCTCATCCAGCACTTCAGACACTGGAGTGAAAGGCACAGTCAGTGAATCTCAGCTCTGCCACTAAGATAAATTTGGACAATAAAGTAGATTTCTGTGAGCCTGTTCTGCCATAGGATTTTTCCCCCCATAGGATTTTTTTTAAAGAAATACATGTGAGCCTATATAATAATTTTTAACAATAACTTGCATATATTAAGCACTTTCCATATATCAGGCAGAAATACAAGGTCCCATATTTATCTTCTGCAACAGAAACTTACCTGAACAAGTGCATAAAAGATTTTCAGAATCTGCTTTTGTAGTAAAACAGAATAATGTGAGGAATCAGGAAGGAGCTGCATGATTTGTTGCTGAATACGAGGCAGAAATATTTGCATTGCTGCTATAAGAGGCTCTCTTTCCTCTGCTTTCTTATATCTACATGAGCAAAGACAAAAAGAGAAAAAAATAATTTCTCCCCCTACAGAAGAACTATAAATAATGAATGAAAAAATATTTTTTTAAACTAGATATAGCTAACGAAATAAAAACATTCCAAAAACAGTGGCTTACATTTTCTGTTTGGATTGTCAGAATAAACTTGAAAGAAACTCTGAAAGAGCACATCCCTCTTTTAGGCAGAGAAATCTAAAATCTTTCTAGAAAGGGTTAAATTGATTTCAAAGAATTCTAGACTAGTTTGCAAATTTC
Source organism: Eumetopias jubatus (assembly GCF_037043125.1). Classification (NCBI taxonomy): domain Eukaryota; kingdom Metazoa; phylum Chordata; class Mammalia; order Carnivora; family Otariidae; genus Eumetopias; species Eumetopias jubatus. Next base: position 66,021,177 of record NW_028274814.1, read on the forward strand.
CTAAGTGATTTTTTCTACTACTTAAATTAATTTTCATCACACCACAATTCTTCCTATAAAACACAAGTTGATATGCTTGTTTAAATAGACATTCCTATCATATAACAAATAATGTAGGGAAAAAATTTCTTCTTATAATATGCTAAATTGAAATGTTAAAAATAGTTTGCAAACTTAGGTGCTCTTAGATTACTTCAATTGCTCCAAGTCTCAAGTATCTTCTAAAAACTCTACAGAGTCTGAACTAGTTTTTTAAAAGGAAAACTACAGGACTCTGCATGCATAAGGAGCAACCCTCCTAGAAACCAGAAAGCAATGCTATTAAATGTGACGCTCACTAGCCTCCTATCTCCCGAGCAACTTTCATGGAAAAGAACGTTGCTAGCAAGGAAACTTTAACATTTTCCATCCTGCATCCAAGGAGTTAAATGTTTGGTTTACTTAATAATGTGCTCACTTGAAGAACTTAAATATTAAGGTACCTCTACATGAGTTTCCAAGGAAAGCTGTTAATAAATGGGCCTCTGAAACTGGCAAATAAATTCAAGAAACACTGCATATCTTATCACTGCCTTAGAGATTAGCAACGTACTTTAGCAGATTAAAGGTTCTCTGAATAACTGTAGTAAATAAACATATTTGACTGTGCTTAACCCAATATTTCCCAAACTAACCTGATTTTGTAGAACACTAATACAGCAGACCTCTCTATGCAATTTAATTCTTTCTAAGTAACACAAGGCTGGTATCTTCAGCCAGTAGAAATCAACTTACTCATATGTCTTCACCAGTTGATACAGACATAATAAACTGCCAAGCCAGCTTCCACTGCCCTGTGATTGCAAGTAATAGTCTATCTTGTCGACTACTGCTGGCCAGTGACCAGGGAAATCATATTTAATGATGGCACGGAGACACATTGTTAACTGGACTCTGTAAGGTGGGGGGAAAAAAGTCCAAAATCTAAGTGGTTATAAATATCAGATTTCAAACACCTCTAATATTTACACAAAAGCACTCTAGCCTCTATTTACCTGTATTATATAGTTACATATCTCGGGCAGGGGAAAAAAAGAACAGTCCTATAAAGAAAAACCTCCTCAGTAGCTCCACTTACTGAAAATAAACAGAATGGGTAATTTCCTATAATGAATGAAAACTTTGAAACGGGATTATCCTAAATACAGCTTTGGAGGGAAAAAAGAATTTAAAGATAAAAATTCATTTAAAATTTCTCCAAAAGAAAAAAGAATGAAGACACCACTGAGCTGCAAAATTTCCCACATTGTTACCTTTTGTATTTTAGTTATCATTTCCTAAGAGGGAAACAAAACAAAACAAAGTATTGTGTCATTTCAACTGGAAAAACTTAGCCTAAGAATAGTCAAAGTAGGTAAAACAGAGGCTGATATAACAGTGGGAAGCATCTCTGTGAGCTTGAGCCAACCATTATCAGTAAATAGCCAACACAGTATGTTGCTCCTATCAAAGTTTCCTAAGACAGTAATGTTTGTCTTTTAGAATAAGAAACAAGTATTAGCTGGCAATTCTTGAAGAGGAAAGCTAAGTTATTTGTAAAGAAATAAAGAAAAAAAGCAATAAGAAAGACCTAAAACAGAGAGACTTCTCTTTAATAAAACCACAAAGTTAATAAAAGATGTGATCTCATAACATTTATGTCAGTAACCATTTCCTCAATGGGATCCCTACTATAATTGGGATTGGGGAAAAAAAAAATGAGGAAAAAAATTTCTCTTCCACAAACTGTCAATATGTCCTTATATGGTTGTTTGCAAATGGTCAGAAAGTGAACCTGGCTAAATCAGGATTCCATAATGCCAAAAAAAAAAAAAAGTGTGTGTTCAGTTGGCTAATAACTTGCATTCGCTGAAATGAAACACACAAAATAATGCCTTTTCTTTCTGTTACCAAATCCATTTGGAAAAATTTCCTTGGCCATACTCTTAAATGAACTTTGAGAATAGTTCTTCAAGACTGATTACGATTAAGCCTTCAGGACATACAAGAAGCAACTGTCTCATGATAAAGATAAAAGTCTCCTCTTGTACCACCAGCAGTTGTTCCTGAACAATAAATCCGTCCTATCTGTGTGCAATAAAACTGAAACTTCTCATTTTTTTTCAGATTTCATCTTCAAGAGACCTCCCAATCCCTTCTTATTGCAAGCAAGCAAAGGGATGGCTATGAGCAGCCATCCTTCCATACGTTACTGTAGGAGCATCACAAGATTCAGAGAGAACTGAAAGTGTGAAGACTCGGACAAGACTCAGACACACGATGGTGTCAGAGGGGAGCCACTGCCAGGCTGGCACGTGGGCACCCACCGAGACCAACAGGGATTTTCTTTCATCAGGACACGGCCTTTCTCCTCTTAACTAACAAGGGAACTGAACGAAGAGGAGTTCAATGTTTGTTCTCCTTCCTCGCTGTTCCCCTCACACTTTATTCCCTATTCCTACTGCTTATGACATAATGTACATTAGACACTCGGGGATAAAGTTATATGTCATCTCTTGATGGTAAACAATTTCATTCCCCTACCTCAGTTTCACCTCTTTCCCTCCTCCGTTTTCAACAGAAATCTAATTACTAGCTCACATGGAAAAGAATCTGTGTTTCCTATTTTAAAACTGCAAACTGTTGGGGCTCTCGGGTGGTTCAGTCATTAAGCGTCTGCCTTCAGCTCAGGTCATGGTCCCAGGGTCCTGGGATTGAGCCCGGCATCGGGCTCCTGGCTCAGCGGGAAGCCTGCTTCTCCCTCTCCCACTCCCCCTGCTTGTGTTCCCTCTCTCGCTGTCTCTCTCTCTCTCTGTCAAATAACTAAAATCTTTAAAGAATAAAATAAAATAAAAAAATAAAACTGCAAACTGTTTATGATTCTGCAGCTCTGCAGTGCAAGGGGGGAAGCCGCTAGTGTTATGTCACACTTTAACCAATATTAGATTAAAAATTCGGTTCCTCAGTTTCAGTAGCCACATTCCAGGTACTCAATAGCCATGTATGTCACGTGGCTAAACACTGGACAGGATGGATGCAGAAGATCTCCGTCATCACAGAAAGGTCTATTGGACAGTGCTGTTCTTCAGCATCTAACCTGAATTTTAAAAACGAGGGCCAGTCTTCTAGCTTATCCCTACTCTATCCTGTCTTCTTCAAAGAAAAAGATACTCAGTTCATAAAAAAATGAATGAAAAGATAGGTAAAGTATAAAGAAAAGTGGTAGGTTAAAACTGCCAGGAGTCAATTTCCCTGTACTGGGGGGAAAAAAGCAGTTGGTAAAAAGTAAAGAGATCATAACTAAGAATACAGGTTATTTATATAGAAGGGATTTATATAATTTTAGTTAAGTTTGATTTTTGCCTTAAGTCTTTATTGGCAACTTATGGCAACTAAATCTTTTCCAAAATATTCTGAGGCAAAGAATTACAAATACAAAGACAAATAAGCAAAACAATATTTTTGAGTGCCTACCTTCATTACTTTACCTCTTCAGCAATACAAACTTGAGGCTGATGATTAAATACAACCTCTCCCATCCAAACATTTTGTGCTTCCTACTAATCATATATAGTATAATGTACCTCACTAAATCTGGAGACCGAATTATTCCTTCCACAATGTTATCACGTATTTGCTGACGATCATTTTCATGAATGTTGAATGGAAATACTGCTTCTCCCGGTGGAGGTTCTCGGTCAGGCCAATACTGTGTCACCATGTTCTTCAAGTAAATGGCAGCTAAGGTAGAGAAAAAAAATGCTAATGTAGCAGTATTGAAAAGATGGCTTTAATTCAGCTTTACAGAGCATCAAAGGCTAAAGCCCTTCACTGCTAAACATGATACTCAGCAAAAATGGAAAAATCTTACAATTATAAATAGCCAACTGGGGAAAGGAAAATGTATAAGAATTTAAACTTTCCCTTTAGCTAATAAAGCAAATCTAAGCAGAAAACATTTCATTAAATCAAGCTTCAGAGTTTACAGGACAGAAAAAATGATCCAGGAAGCAAGTATATAACCTTAGACTAAATATAAGGTAGTCTAAATGAAACTCTACTAACTGCATTTTGATAGCATAAAGATTATACTGCTCCTAAGGCCTAAAGCTGAGTCCACAACAGGTGAAATTGCACCATCCTTCATGTAATACTGCTTTTCTTGTTTATTTTCTTTCACTGGCCACCATTCTGTACCACCATATTTGAAATATCGCTAATTTCTGCCTTACCCTTCTGAAATATTTACCCCTTGTAAATGTAAGAATAGGGAAAAAGACATCAACCTTTAAATATCTTTGTAAAATCTCAGGAAATTTCTTACCTGTTTATTTCTATCAAAATACATAATGTTGTTCCTATTCTGTTTACCCATCTCCAACAGTCAGCCAAAGGGTTCCGAAAGAAACAAGCTGACATACTTCAGATAGGGTTTTGATAGGGAAGGTGAAGCTTTCTAACTATCGCAGCTGAACAGTGAATATAAATACTTATAACATCATATGCTTATATATACATGATATGTAAGGATGAAGAGATGTGATCTGCAAAGCATTTTAACTTTCTTCCCTTGAGTTTCTCCTCTCCCTTCTTCCCCCACCTCACCTTCATCCCAATGTTACATAAAACTAAATTGGTTCACAGAAGCATTATGACACAGAAAATAAACCAACATGTTCTACATTGGCTATAATACAACTGAAATGTAATGAAATTATGAACTTGACAAACAGCAACTTTCAGAGAGCAAAGATACAGACATGGTAAAATCATGGACTTATTTATAATAGTCATTAAATACCATTAATTTTACCACTAAAAATTTTTATTATTGGGCACCATACAAGATGGCCTACAAAAAAGGCACACTAATTTGTATATGTTAAAATAAATCCTTGGGGCTCCTGGGTGGCTCAGTCAGTTGAGCGTCTTCCCTTCGGCTCAGGCCATGGTCTCAGGGTCCTGGGATGGAGCCCCGTCTGGGGCTCCATGTTCAGCAAGGAGCCTGCTTCTCCCTCTCCCTCTGTGCAACCCTCACTTATGCACACTCTCTCTCTCTCTAGTAAATAAAATGTTTCAAAAGTTCTTAAAAAAAAAATAAATCCTCAATTAGAGGCACCTGGGTGGCTCAGTCAGGGTTCTGAGATTGAGCCCCCCATTGGGCTCTGCACTCAGTGAGGAGTCTCCTTGTCCCTCTCCCTCCCCACTGTGCACTCACACACATGCACTCTCTCCCTCAAATAAATAAAATCTTTTTTAAAAAATAAATAAATCCTCAATTAGTTAAAACAAAATTGAACTTAATATAAGTTAATAAGAATATTAATTTCTCTTATGGATAATCATGGATTGCTAAGAATAATGAAGAAAAAGCACCAAAGATAATTCAAACTATCAATAATCTAAAGACCTCCCTTTAATCATTTAATTAGTTATCTATCTAACCATTTGCCAGAGCTAACAAAACACAAATATCATCTTAATCCAGTCACATGGAAATAATTAAACTTTGTTTTTCTGCAAAATCCACCATTCCAAGCATCTTAAGTTTAAAATTAACTTTCTAAAGCATACACACAGTTCTCTCCTTCTCAAGCACAACAAATCATCACTTAAGCCCTATGGATCCAGACTCACAACTACACAGGCCAGTCAGTCCCATAACCTCAAAGGGGAAAGAATGCCTGTAGGAACTCAATGAAGCACAATGCTATGCTTTCTGAATTGGTGTTTCCAAGCTTTTCCATTTTTCATTGTAATTTGATAGTCCCTCTCTCTCTTATTAATCTGTTAAAGGCTAGGAAATCGAATAGCGTATGTAAATTATATCCAAAACAAGATTAAGTAGATTCTGAGTAAGAGCCAAGGAGCTTCCTACATCTAAGACACATGAGTTTAAATGAAAGTTTCTTGTAATGCTTCTGGACTGATCAGAGGCATCTTTCCAGTTTTTTCTAGGTTCTGTATTCTAGAACACTGAGGTTAACCTGAAAGAATAACTTGTGAATAACTTAGCTATAAGCTGAATTTTTATATCCCTCCCTATCCATCTTTTAGAAATATATACAAAAAGTCAGAAAAACAAAAAGCAAGCAACTTACAGAAAACAGAACCCATGCTGTTTTTCAAATGAGGGTCCCCACATCAGTCACCAACAATGACTTCATCAGGTCTAATATAACACCCAATCCTCAACTACCACTTTTTTTTATTTACTTTTTAATCTTTTTTTAAAAGTTTTATGTTTAAGTAATCTCCACACCCAACGTGGGGCTCAAACTTATAACCCCAAGATCAAGAGTCGCACGCTCTGGTGACTAGGCCAGCCACGTGTCCCTCAACTACCACTTTCAAGTCCAAACTACTTTTCTGCTCATAGCAACTCCAAAATGTACTAAAGAAACTACATTTCTGAAACTAGGTTTAGGTATATTAGAGGGTCTCCTCACAGGCAAGGAATAAAAAACTGGAAACAAAGTCACCTGAGAGATTCTTAATCCTAACTATACTAAATTTAAGATGGGCTCCTTTCTCTGTACATTACATAATAATATTAATAATGCTATTATGCCTCTTAATACCTCAAAAGGAAAATAACAGGACATCCAAATTTATTTTGTTCTGCTTACCAATATCAAAATATTACATTTTTTTTTCCTATTTCTTCACAGTAAAGTAATAAGGGACATTCACTAATGAGCTTGATTGATGGTAGCAAGAATATTTTAGGATGGCCCACAAGCCAAAAAATCAAGAACTGAATATTCTGCAGAACTATGTCTTTCCACTTAATATTAGAATAATTTTTTACAGTTTTATGCATGCTGACTTTTTTTTAAAGCAAAGATCACATCATTCTTTTTTAAATGTCATGATAAAATGATAAATTACCTGTCTGCATGTCACCATAAGGTTCTTGGGGCATCTTTGTATTTTAATAATAGATTAAATAGGACAGAAAATTTATAAGTTTAGGATAGATATAATGTAGAATTTTATACTGTGTATTTCAGATTCAATGATAAAATGGATGCTCTGAGAGAAAACTGTCCTATTAAAAAATTAACCAAGATAAACTCTGTCCTGTGACTAACAGATTTGAAATCTACATAAATTATGAAGAAAAACTGCCTGTAAATGCTATTTACATTTCATATCAAAACTTAGTTATCTAAGTTATTAAGATTCAAAGTTGTATAGAGGATATGAGGAAACTAGCATTACTGCAGTTATGATACAAAAAGTAAGCAAAAGCAACTTGGTGAGAAGATTCAAAATTCAAAATTTAAATATCATTAACAGCCTACAAGTATCCAGAGAAAAATGTCCAAGGATTCTGATTTTTTTTTTTTGAAGATTTTATTTATTCATTTGACAAAGAGAAACACAGCAAGAGAGGGAACACAAGCAGGGGGAGTGGGAGAGGGAGAAGCAGGCTTCCCGCTGAGCAGGGAGCCTGATGTGGAGCTCGATCCCAGGACCCTGGGATCATGACCTGAGCCGAAGGCAGATGCTCAACAACTGAGCACCCAGGTGCACCTCCAAGGATTCTGATTATAGCTTAGCCTCTATCAACAACAACAAAAAAGAACAATAAAGGAAATATCCATAAATATCAAATTGTTTAAATAAACTAAACTAGTTCTGTATAAAGAAATAATGAACAATTGTTATAAAGAATAAAGTACATATATATGCGTATACACTGATATGGAACAACGCCCCAAGGGTATATGGTTCAATGGGGAAAAAAAAGTTATAAAACACCATGTGGAGTAAAAACAGATTTTTGATACATTTTTTCCTATTTTTTAAATATATATATATCTTTTTTATTATGTTATGCTAGTCACATACAGTACATCAATAGTTTTTGAGGTAGTGTTCCATGATTCATCGTTTGCATATAACACCCAGTGCTCCATGCAGTACATGCCCTCCTTAATACCCATCACCGGGCTAACCCATCCCCCCACCCCCCTCTCCTCTAAAACCCTCAGTTTGTTTCTCAGAGTCCATAGTCTCTCATGGTTCGTCTCCCCCGCCGGTTTCCCCTCCTTCATTTTTCCCTTCCTTCCCCTAATGTCCTCCGTGCTCTTCCTTATGTTGCACAAATAAGTGAAACGATATGATAATTGACTTTCTCTGCTTGACTTATTTCACTTAGCATAATCTCCTCCAGTCCCATCCATGTTGATGCAAAAGTTGGGTATTCATCCTTTCTGATGGCTGAGTAATATTCCATTGTATATATGGACCACATCTTCTTTACATTTTAAAACCATCATATCTATAGAAAAAAAGGAATTGGAGAACCTTGCACCAAAGTTGATGGCAGCTATCTCTGAGGGTGTAATTAAGGGCAATCCAATGAGTTTTTATAATGTTCATATGTCGTGTAAAGAAGACATATTAAGTCAATAAACTGCTTTAAAAATATTTAAAAATACTGTTTCTCCAAAGCTTCACAGGACCTCCACGATGGCCCTATAAACACTCAGATTATTAAAATAGTTTCCATGGGGCACCTGGGTGGCACTGATCAGTCGTTAAGCATCTGCCTTCTGCTCAGGTCATAATCCCAGGGTCCTGGGATTGAGCCCCACATCTGACTCCCTGCTCCACTTGAAGCCTGCTTCTCCCTCTCCCACTCCCCCTGCTTGTGTTCCCTCTCTCCCTGTGTCTCTGTCAAAAAAAATAAATAAAATCTTAAATAAATAAATATAAATAAAATAGTTCCATTTAGCAAAACGTGATTTCAGAACAGCCCTATTTCATAAAACAAAGATTAAACAACTGAGAGTTATGGTTTCAAAAAACAAGAAGTCTTATAAACCTTATTAAAATAACAAATAATTGCAACATGTAGGTTTTTCCATAAGTTTTTCTTAACAAAGGGAATCATACATATTGCTACAAGTATTTTCCCAAAGCTAATGATTCCTTACCTTTTCTTTTTATGTTCAAGGAGAATTAAATACTTTTATCAACATATAGAGTATAATCCTATCTGTATAAAACTGTTGATCTCTCCTTCTACCTGAACCTGTAAAGACTAATGTTCGCCGAATGTTAAAGATGGCCATTTCTGAGCAATGAATATTGGGTAAATTTTTTTACTTTCATCTTTGTATTTTTCTGTATTGCCCAAATTATTTATAATGAATATAAATCAAGTCACCTAATAAAAAATTTTTTTAAATATCTACTTTTTAAATTAGCATTTGTCATTTTACTCCATTTATCTTGAAATTACTATCTTTTCAGACTCATGACACTCCAAGACTTTCTCCATTTTATACCTTCTGGGCTCTAATGACCAGCTCATTAAAAAGGCAAAAAGAGGAAGGCACAACATCATGGAACTACCATAAGGTTCCACAGACTTGAAAGTAAGTCTCATGTTTAAAATAAAAGTCCTGTTCCCCAAACATGTGTTTAGGAACATCTGTGCACATATTACCTCCATGATCTGACTTATGAATGGAGCTCAAACCCACATACATAAAATCACGGCCTTCAACTATGGACACAAAGGGTGGGCCACCAGGAATCATAAAGAATTAGGGAGATTAAGCCATTGAAATTGTGAAAGCTAAGGGGGAAACGGCAAAGTTACAGAGGCAAGGAATCGGTACGTGAAAAGGAGAGAAAGAGAGGAAAAGCTAGGGAAGATGTAAGAGCTCAGTATCACCTCTAAATTTCCAGGGAAAAAGAAAGTGAGTTTTTAAGCCATTAGAAATACTTTATGTGTGCTTCCTATTTTTTAAAGAAATCACAGAAATAAATAATTTTACAAAGGATGAAAAACCTACTCACCTGCCTGGCGTACTGGGAATTCCACATGGTCAGACACTATAATCCGAAGTAAACTGGGGGCAAAATTGATAATCTTGTAGGACTGAAATTACAAAGAAATATTTATAAAATAGGCCAATATAAATGAGTAACTGTTAGCACTGTTATGGAATACATTACTATCCAAATAAAAGGAAAAGTTTTAAAGTGAGAGAAATTCTCCAAGGCAAAAATAAGATTACTGAAATACTTCAAATCAAAATTGGAATAAACTGATGAATAAAGGGGTATGAATATTTTTGTTTTTTAACTTATATTGTCAAAATGCTCTCCAGAAAGTGTAGCAATTTACACTCCCAAAAGTAATATATACCTACTTATCCAACACAAGGTTTAGCATTATCATTCCTTCAAAATTGACTCATATTTTAAATTACATTTCTGCTAAGTTAAAATTTATCCTTCCTGTTGGCTATTTGTTTTCTTCTACAAATTTCTTATTCCCTTTATCCTTTTTGGAACAGAATATTTGTTTCATTCTTAATAAATCCTAAGAGCTATTTATGAATTTAAAATCTTAACCTTTTATTGGACCTATACATTGCAAGTGTTTCTCCCCAGCTTATTTGTACTTTAATTTTGCTTATGGTATTTTTGACAAACAGAAACATGGAAAACATGGGCTACAGAAAACAGCAGATCCAACATTGGAAAACAGACAAGATAATGTGAATTATCTGTGCATGAGCTATGGAGAAGAACCAGTCCAGGTTGGAACAATGTGCCTCACAAGACAGTGTTGACAGTTGTCATCACCAGCTGCCCTCTGTTGGTGGAGCACTCTTTATTTTATTTTTAAGATTTTATTTATTTATTTGTCAGAGAGAGAGAGAGCATAAGCAGGGGGAGCGGCAGGCAGAAGAAGCAGGCTCCCTGCTGAGCAAGGAGCCCAACTCAGGGCTGGATCCCGGGACCCTGGGATCATGACCTGAGCCAAAGGCAGACGCTTAACCAACTGAGTCAGCCAGGCGCCCAGTGGAGCATCTTTTAAACCTGACACCCAAATGAGCCTGTGCTGACGTGCCTGCTGCCTGGGTCACTCCCCCCACACACACAAGTTCTACTTTGACCTACTCCTGAGTTTGGACATGCTGATTTTAGAATTAAAAAAAAAAAAAAAATACAGAGCAGCCGGTTCCTTCTGATAATACTCCCTCTAAATGTCTAGTACCTGGACCAGGTTACCGTTCTGCCACATTCCCAGAGCTTATACTTGGCCTTACCCGCTGACATTCCCAGAAAAGACTCATAAATTCTCAGTAAGGCTAAAACCGACAGTGATAAAGAGGAAATGTTCAGCTTCCCTTCTCCCAGAAGCGGGGACCTACAAGTGGCATCCTTTTCAACATACCACTAGGTTTATGTATACCACTCAACTTTTTAATTTATCACCTTTCCTACTCATTTATTCATAATAGCATTAATAAGATAAATGTTTGACTAAAAAATCTGGAGAAAAATGGTATCTTAAAAATGTCGATCTTTTCCATCCAAGAATATTTTGCTTTCCAAATCTTTCTATAAAATTTTGAATTATTGAGATGCCTGGGTGGCTCAGTCGTTGAGCATCTGCCTTTGGCTCAGGTCATGGTCCCAGGGTCCTGGGATCAAGCCCCGCATCAGATTCCCTGCTCAGCAGGAAGCCTGCTTCTCCCTCTCCCATTCCCCCTACTCGTGTTCCCTCTCTCGCTGTGTTTCTGTCAAATAAATAAAATCTTAAAAAAAATTTTTTAATTATCTTATAATTGTTCTTGTTTTCATCCTGTATAAAGCTCAGAATCTTAAATCTGTTGTATATAAATTTTTTATTTATAATTGAAACTACCATTTTAAAGTAATTTTTAAGAAAACAGATTTCTTTTAACAGCAGTTTACAGGAGTCAAAATTAATACAGATTTAGCCCAATCTTCTAACCTTCTATGTGTAATTATAAAATAACTCATGTTTGTAACATTTGAGATACAGAAAGATCCTGTAGTGAATCACAGACTAAAGCATCCATAGTTTAGTTCTAATCTCTATAGTTTAGATACTTATTGCACATAAGTACAAAATAACCTGTACACTTAGATTAATGGTACCTATTTTAAAGCAGTTATTGTGGAGACTACTTTCATTTCAACACTGTTGCCTTTGTACACATATTGGAACTCCTCTTTTTGCAACTGCCTGCCATTTCAATGACCTTGTGCAACTTTTTGTCTTCTCCTTTCAGCCTTGATTCAAACTATGTTAATTTGGCCAGCTAAAACATCCAGGAGTAAATTCAGATAAAGTCTCATACTACTTTCCACACAAGTATTTAACCCAATTTCTTTTCTAACTTGGGGTTCAAGTTTCTAAGAAAAAAAAAGACATTTCTCGATATTTACTTTCTATCTGTGAAGTTTTCTGAAAATAAAGTTTACTTAGCATAATTCTGCATTTGACGAGAACTCATTTTAAAGCAAAGACCTGCTGTCTCCCATTCTCTGCCTCACTGCTCCCACTACATTACCTTTTCTAGTACTCCAACATGCCAAGTTGAAGGCCTTTATTGGACTTGTTCTTCCCTCTGTTTCTCTCCCAGTTCTTCACCTGGTTCACTCCTTCACAACATCTAGGTCTCTGCTCAATGTCATTCTTCAGAGAATGACCACCCCATTTATACACTCCAACGCTGTCTCTCCAAGACTTTACTATCTATTGCACTTATGACCTGATATTATTTACTTGTCTCTATTCCCCACTAGAATGCAAGCTCTGTGAAAGCAGAGCCTTGGATTAGTGTCTGCATTAGAACTCAATAAATATGTTATTCATATAAGCAAACTTGCTTAAAGGGCAATAAAAATGATATAGACAGATGCATGGAAAAGCAGAGATTCCAAAGCTCGGCAATGAAAGTAATTATTTTTATTTCCCTATTGAGGCCATGTGGAGAATGCTTTATTAAAAGAAGATATCTTTGTGGATGAGTTACTGGAGCAAGATAGCTACCCATTCCTACTTCCCTTTGCAGGTGCTAAAGGGACTGCTGGGCATACAGACAAGGAGGAATGTGCACAGGATGCATTCTTAATACCCTGAGATAAAACTGAAAATGCGTTCTCTGGGGACCCCTGGGTGGCTCAGTTGGTTAAGCATCCAACTCTTGGTTTCGGCTCAGCTTGCGATCTCAGGGTCATGAGATCGAGCCCAATGTCGGGCTCCAGGCTCAGTGCAGTCCACTCAAGTTTCTCTCTCTCTCCCTCTGCCCCTCCCCATGCTCACAAGCTCTCTATCTCTCTCTCAAATAAATAAATCTTTTTTAAAAAAAGAAAAAGAAAAAATGAAAATGCATTTTCCCATAGAAACAATATCACACAGAGCAATCAAGGAACCAATCACTGGTAACAGAAATATGTTGGCTAGAGAAAAATACAGCTCCAAACAAGAATTTATCCTTCAGAACAGAGGCTGTTATGTTTTGAAACTGCCTACTCTTCTACAAGGCAATTGGTAAATCATCAGTACACTGCAGAAGCTGCCCCCACTTCCCACGCAGAGCATATTTGCTGAGAGGGGACCTAGACTAAAATAAACTAGCTGGACCCTAATCACTTATGGTAGATTACCCACCCATTTGTCCAACAAAGCAGGATATTACAGTGGTGGTAAAGAATAAGCATACAAAACCCAACATTATAGCCGTATTTTACTATACAGTTATGTGACTTTATACTTGTCTTCTACTTACAGACAATTTAAAAAAAATACTTAGAGCATATTACAACACAAAGCATTATACAAAATATAAGTGTTCAATGAGTGGCATAGCAATAAGCTACTTTTAGAAGTTGCAGAGGTAATTATGGTCTGTGATGAAATGGGTGGATATGGGGCAGGGCAGAGTGAGGATGAAATGGGTTTGAACTGAAATACTATGAAGAAAAATATAGAATTGGGTCCCAAGTGTCTCTTCTAGTTCTGCAGGCTTCCCCACCAACCTTTCCCCTTCTCCACAGTCAACTGCACTTACACACTGATGAATCAGAAACAAAGCAAGGATAGGCTAACAGAGGCAGGAAGGTATAACATGATATCAAAGATATCCCTACTGACACTATCAAAATAACATCTGGCCTCATTGTAAAGAGAAGGGGGTCACAAACAGGCCAACTCCCCTGTTCATACTAATAGATGCAAGTTCAGCTCTTGCTTTGTTCCTTCTAACCAACCCCTGGATTACTACTATTCTTCTAGCCAATCACCATATAGTACCTCTGCTCTGCAAAGCCTGGGACAGGTACTGACTTTAATTTTCCCCTATTCTGAGTAAGAGTCCTTTTCTTTTTGAGGTAACAACACATTCTCTTTAGGCTTCAGTTTAATTCAACCTTCTCTCCAGTGTTTTCACTCTCCCTTTATCTCTTGGGGATCCTGATTCACACTTAACTCCAAACACCATCCAGATTTCCCACTGGATTTCAAAGATTTAAAATGCACAGCTGCACTTTAAAGTCAACTCCAACTAGGGAAAACCTTAGTGAACTCCCACAGAAACTTTTACTTAAAACAACTGTTCTCACACTTCAGGAAGCACAGAATCATCTAGCTAGCTAATTAAAACATAATTGGGACCCACCCCCAGAGTTTCAGAGTCTCTAAATGCGAGGCCCAATAATTTCCATTTCCAAGTTCCCAGGTGATGTAGATGCTGCTCATCCTGGGCAACACTTTGAAAACCACTAATTTAGGTATATTCCTTTATATTTTAAGGATTGCCCCAACCTCAACCAGCTGTCACTCTACCCTGGGGAGTAGACCTTAATTCGTACTTTTTAGTAAGAGGTCTATCATTCATTCTTACAGGTGAGGAGGGAAAACATGAGCTAAATTTTGGGATCACTACAATTTCAAAATGCCGGTGGTAACGCTGGAACAAGGTCAGGGCCAGTAAGAAGAACACACGATGGAAGATAAAAGAAAGTCTTACACATTTTAGCGCTTATAAGAAATCCCTCCAAACGCATATTACTTGACGTATCTTTTATAAAATAGTACCACGATGAAAACTGCCTCCCCTGCACTCTCCCGGCAGCACTTCCCAGCGCTCCAACACAACTCTGCCAATCAGTGTCAAAAGAGTCCTGCCAACCCCACAGAAGCAGGCGATGGGCAGGGTTTCCCACCGCAACACTTAAAAAAGGCTGGGTCTGGAGAAAAGCTGAACTCAGATTTGAATTTTAAGTGAATTTTCCCACCCTCGTCCCTAAATCAGCGTACTTAGGGAATCACACCCTGCAAACACTAGCAAAGCTTTCCAAAGCCTCTTTCTGCGGATCAAGGGGACCGAACAAACTGCACTAGGAAAGGAAAACGACACGAAAAGATGCAAAGGTGGCCAACAGGTGCGCGAGTTGTTCAGAAAAGATCCGGGGAGTGCCACTAAACTGGACCCCGGGGCGGGGGGCGGGCCGGGCCGAGACTAGCTCCAGGGTCCGGAGCCCCGGTTGGGGTGGAGATCAGGGGCGCAGAGGAGAGCCGGGCGAGCCCGCGGGGGGCGCCAAGGGGGCGCCGCAGGCCCGCTCCTCACCTGGTTGAGCTCATTCTCAGCTGCAATCCGCAGCTTCGGGTCGATGGTGCCCTTCAGCGCCTGGATGATCCGGTTGAGGTCCATCTCCCCGGGTGGGGGCTCCGCGGCCCCCGGACCAGTAGGCCAGACTGCAGCTTTAGTTTTTCTTTTGACCCTCTCAGCCTCCTCCTCCGCGACCCCTGGACTACCTCACTCCCCACCCCCCGCCACCGTCGCCACCTGCAGCCACTTGCTGCGCCACTCTGACTCCGCGCCCCCTGTCCTCCCTTTCTACCCCCCACAACTCGCTCTCCATTCACCCTTTTACGACAGCCGGTGGGAGGCGGGAGAAGTGAGAAGAGGAAGCGGCGCTTCCTTTACGGCGGCCTCTTCCCCAGGGCGTGATGTTATGGCTGCTCCCACAGGCGGCCCCCATGCTGCTGTACGGAAAACAGTAACTGGCTTCTTCCCGGGAGGGAAAAGCGCGCACTAGCTCCGGCAGGCGGCCGCCATGCTGCCTTACGGAAAACAGCCTCCGCTCCTTCCCAGATGAGGAAACAAGCGGGCTCGGGGTCTCTTAACAGATACTTCCTAATTGAGCATATAAAGATGGAACGGCACTTTTTGTTAGTACGAAACTGGGCATCACAACCGAACCTGTTCCAGGGTAGACTTGTTGGGAACTTAAGATCATCTAGCCCACAGTAGGACAGGGTTCCCTTGATCTATGTGAGCCATCATTCATTCATTCATTCATTCCCTCAACATTTGTTAAACATACGTTTATGGACCAGAGTACTGAGATATTTAGGTACCACATTATAACAAGATGACTGAGATGCAGGTTATTATGAAGGAACTTACAATCTGATAGAAGAGACAAATGTAAAAATATTTACAGAGTAATTGTGAAAATAAAGAGAACAAAGAAACTATGTGCCTGAGAGTTTCTGAAAGACGTCTGTACCTTCTCAGAAAAGTAGTGAAAGACAAGAAGGATTATACAATTTCCACTCACTGTGGCCTTATCTGGCCCAATAAATTCAATCGCCTAGTGGTTGCCAATGTCTGTTACTGCTTCCAGTTTTCCCCCTCTTTAGTCCATTCTCCACACTGACATCTGAGTAATGTTTCCTAAAGGTTAATACTGTCATGTCCCTTCCTTGATAACTTCCCATCAATTTTAAGATATTATTCAAACTCCTTAGCACTCCAGGGTCTTAGGAAACGTAAGTGCTTTCATCTCCACACTATTTCATTAACCCACTTTTTTGGACCTCATGATAATCTAAAGCTCCTTGACCTCTGAAATCTTAACTCCAATATCCTCTTTTCAAATTAGGACCTATTCCTCCAATCTCTCTCTCCCTCAATAATTCACCAGTTTTCCAACTCAATTACTTTTTTAGTTCTCCTTAGTCTCCCCATTCCTTACTACACATACTTCTTTGCTGTTAAACTCCCAATTCAACTTTTTTTTTTTTTTAAGATTTTATTTATTTGACAGAGAGACAGCGAGAGAGGGAATACAAGCAGGGGGAGTGAGAGAGGGAGAAGCAGGCTTCCCTCGGAGCAGAGAGCCCAATGCAAGGCTGGATTATGACCCGAGCCGAGGGCAGAAGCTTAATGACTGAGCCACCCGGGCGCAGCCCAATTCAACTTCTTAAGTCTACCTTTGACCCACTATGTAAATCAACACCGCTAGAAATGTGTGTCTTTTCTTTCTTTTTAATTTGTCAGAGAGAGAGAGCACAGCAGGGGGAGCGGGAGGCAGAGGGAGAAGCAGCCTCCCTGGTTTGCAAGGAGCCTGATGTGGGACTCTCCATCCCAGGAACCCGGGATCACAACCCAAGCTGAAGGCAGACTCCCAACAGACTGAGCCACCCAGGTGCCCCCATGTGTGTTCTTTTCTTAGGGTCAACAATCCTATTCCTTCTTTGATCAGAACGATCTTCCATTTTCCCAGCAACTGTTCCAACCCTCAAGACTCTTCTCAAACTCCCTGTTTCACAGAGCCCTGAAAAGACGAGCAAAGCCATCAGGCTCAACTCACTCAAACACAGATTAATCTCTGCTTACCCCTATTCACCTCCTTACCTCCAATCTGAACCCAATTCTCTCCCATCTCTTCTGGGACCTTGCTCAATAAATCTCCCTTTTCTATATATTTTTCATAAAATAAATTTTGAGGGGACGCATGGGTGGCTCAGTTAAGCGTCTGCCTTTGGCTCAGGTCATTATCCCAGGGTCCTGGGATTGACCCCCTTCAAGCTCCCTGCTCAGTGGGGAGTCTCCTTCTCACTCTTTCTCTCCCTCTTCCACTCCCCCTGCTCATGTTCTCTCTCTCCCAAATAAAGTCTTTTAAAAAAATAAAATAAATCTTGAGTAATTGCATGCTCACAGTCGACAATTTTGTGAAACTTTTTCTTATATTTTCAACCCCTTTCTCTCCACTGATTCAATCTCAGCCTAAAAACATTTCCCCCAGTTAAAAAACAATCTTTCTCCAATAATGCTAATTATTGTTCTCTTTCACTTTTCATTCCAAAGAATGGTCTTCATTCCTTGTCTCTACTTCTTTACTTCCCTACTCATGCTTCATTCAGCTATCCCCAGGGTTCTGCCCTCATTTCCCCCAGTGAAGCTGCGGAGCAAAAATCCTTTAGATCCTTTAGATACCAAATGCAAGAGACATTTTCGGTTCTCATCTGAAAATGTCTCTCTTTGGTATCTGACACTGTATTATATGCTCTTCTTTTTTAAAAATATGTTTTCTTGTTTTAAAGAATATATTTGTAATAGTTTTTAAAGATTTATTTATTTGAGAATGAGAGTGCACGCACACAGAGGGAGAGGGAGAAGCAGACTCCCTGCTGAGCAGGGAGCCTGATGCAGGGCTCATCTAAGGACCCTGGGATCATGACCTGAGCCAAAGGCAGACGCTTAACCGACTGAGCCACCCAGGTGCCCTATATTCGTAATAGTTTGAATGCTCACTTGATCACCCAAGTCTTAAACACTGGTGCTTCTCAGGACTCTTTCACCCTCTTCTCTTTCTTTTCTTTCTCTTAAGAAAAAGAGAATTCTGCTTTTGTCATTTCATCCACTTATATAACCTTAACCATCAACTCAACGGGGACAACGCAGAAAACTGCTTCTAACCAAGATCCCCTTCCTTAAACTAGATGTATCCAAATACCTTCCATGTTTCTACCTGGCTGTACCCAAATCCTTTAAGGCACATGTCTAAAACTGAACACTGGTAGCACTGAAGATGGTTTGGAGTAGGGAGAGACTTGATGCAGTTATTTTAATAACATAAAAAGAGAGAAAAGACAAAAAAAAATAGTGACACCAGAGAAACTGGATCATTCATATATTATTGGTAGGGGTTTAAAATGATACCACCTCTCTGGAAAACAGTGGTTAAGCAAACTGGCACATCTATACTTACTACTGAGCAATAAAAAGGAATGATACATTCAACAACCAGGATGAATCTTCAGAGAATTAAGCTAAGTGAAAAAAGCCGATCCCAAAAGCTCACATTCTATCTGATTCCATTTATATAACTTTTACTAATATAACATTCTTAAATGGGGTGCCTGGGTGGCTCTGTCAGTTAAGTGTCCGACTCTTGATTTCAGCTCAGGTCTTGACCTCAGAGTCTTGATCTCAGAGTTGTGAGTTGGAGCCCCACTTTGGGCTCATATGCTGGGCATGGAGCCTACTTTAAAAAAATA
This sequence comes from Eumetopias jubatus, assembly GCF_037043125.1. Lineage (NCBI taxonomy): Eukaryota > Metazoa > Chordata > Mammalia > Carnivora > Otariidae > Eumetopias > Eumetopias jubatus. The sequence continues at coordinate 66,040,333 of NW_028274814.1, forward strand.
AATAACATTCTTAAAATAACAAATCACAGAAGGAACAGATCAATGGTTGTGAGGGCTTAAACGGGGATGGGGACAAGAAGGAAAGGGGCATTACTATAACAGGGCAATATGAGGGATCCTTCTGGTGATGGATATGTTCTCTATCTTGACGGTACCAATCTCAAACATCCTGGTTGTAATACTGTATCTTGTTTTACAAAATGTTGCCACTTAATTTCTAAGGAAATTAAAGGGTACACAGGATCCATGTGTATTTTCTTATAACTACATGAGAATCTACAATTATCTAGGATAAATATTTTAACAAAATGCCTAAAGAGAGTTGATGTTCCTAATAAAACTTTGTGGGCTTTGGAAAGACTCAATGAAGATAAATTACTAAAAAAACAATGCTGTCAAGTTAGCAGTGTCTAAGGCAACAGGAAAAAAAAAACATAAGCATCTATGATTCTGCTCTCAGATTTCTTTCCAAGTATTTTAAAACAGCTTTCCCTAAACTATAACTTAGGTTTAACTTATACTTGTGTTTGAGTCCCCTTTTTTAATTACATGAGAGGAGGTCTATTTCTTGATACACTAACATTATTTATGGTAGAATGTGAGCCAGCTATATTGTCTTATTGTACTGTCATGGTCTGCATATGCCTCACCTCTTTATACCTCTGTCTCCTCATCTGCTTCCAAGAGCTGTTGTAAGGACTAAGTAAGATAAGCACATTGCCCAGGGTACATGCTCAGTATTAACTATCTTTGTATCCTATTTAAAAGAGAGGACAGACCTTGTTCAACCTTTATTGAATGAGACATAGTGAGACCTAGTCTCATACTATGCCTGGTACATAAAAAGCAATCAAGAAATACTGGTTGAATGAATAAATGAATGCATGTGAGAGAGATAAGGGGTCTGAAACAGGACATCCATGATAGCAATTAAGAAGGTAAGAGATACGAGACATTTCACAGGTTGAATCAACAGGAATTTGTGACTTATACAATATATAAAGTAACAAAGGGAAGTCAAGAATGATTCTGAAATTTCAAGCTTTGATGACATATGGAACTCATTAACCGGGGCAACCCGAAGGAATATTAAAGTTTGGAGCGAAGATCAGTTTGCCTTTCAACATGTTGAACTAGAAGTGCTTAAGGATTAGACATCTAGAGGTTTCCAGTGACAACTGGAAATTCCTATCTGGCACTCCCAAAAGAGCTAAGGCAGGGGTTAGAGGAAGGAACACAGGGATGCCGTTAGAGAACTATGAGTCATCTGGGCATATAGGTTAGCTAGCACACAGACACGGACATTACGCAAGAAATAAAGCATAGAGAGAGAATAACTGGCATGATTACAACTCCAGTTACAGGAAGTAGTTTTCACTCCAAGCATTGTCACTGTGGCCTTTGAGATTTAACATTTTAGTCCTCTAAATGGAGTATCACACAGCTGTCCTCCCCATCTGTTGGCGGCAGCTCATCTGCTGGTCTGTGTTACTAGGCTTGAATCTGGTCCACACGGTAGAAAGAGAAAATGGGAGTTAAAACCCAATGCACAAAAAAAATCCTATTTGTTAAGTTTAATACATTTTTTTAAACCATGATAAATAATCTGCAAGTGAATACTTCTACCCCGAAAGTGTCTATATTGCCAGGGCTCTACAACATAGCATCTGAAATATATGCAAGAGTATACACAAACATCTTGTAAATTTAAGATCTTTAGTATTTTGTTAATGTAACAGAAGTCAACGATAGTCTCTAAAATGACACATGTAACCAGAAGCCCTGAGTGCACTTTTCTAAAAGAATGTGACAGACCTCTCAGTTTTAAAAAATTAAAAATCAGTGATCAATAAGCTAAAGTAATAGGGGATTAGGAAGTTTCTGACCAGAAGTCAGTCTCTTCTCTGAGGGACTAAAATGGTAGTGGTGGTGGGAAGGGTTAGAACCTAAAGATAGTAATATTAACTAGGACTAAAGAAATACTTCGTTTCAAATCAGGGTTTCTTTCCTCAAAATGTTTATTTCCTCAGGCTTTTCACATTTCACACTGGAAAAGAAGTCATCCATCTCAACTTCGGGATCTACTGGAACTACACCTTCTGACGACAGCTCAACAGAGTCCAGTTGGCCCAGTTCACAAAGTGTTTAGTTAACCATAGCAAAACTGAGTAGTGAACCAAAAACATCTGTGTGTGCAAAACAATGGGAAATATGGTAAAAGTAACAGCACCTGAGAACTAAAGAAGAGGAAAAAACTACTGTAGAAAATGATAGGCTGTATTTGGGCTTGAGAGAGCGGAGTCTGGCCCAGGCACTTCTGCTAGTAGCCTGAGAAAGTCAATCTCCAAAAGTCTCCATCTTCTTATGTCCTTAAACAGTGTCTAGGATCTGAGGATCTAGTAAGATCACATAGATATGGGTACTCTGTAAATAATGAGGTAAAATGCAAATATTAGTGAAAGGTGGAAGGCAGTTAGGTTTTTTTTTTTTTTTTTAAGATTTTATTTATTTGACAGAGAGCAAGAGCGAGAGCATGGGCAGGAGGAACGGCGGAGAGAGAGGGAGTTGCAGACTCCCTGCTGAGCAAGGAGCCTGATGCGGGGCTCGATCCCAGGACCCTGGGGATCATGACCTGAGCCAGAAGCAGACACTTAACCAACTGAGCCACCCAGGTGCCCTGGCAGTTAGGTTTTTATGGTAAACTCTTCCATGTGTTATCCCAGGCGTAATGATAATGAAAACAAATCCTCAAGCTCCAACCAGACAAGGTGGTATAAGAACCATAAAACCTACCGTTATCTTTTACTTGAAAATTTTTCACAAAAAAGTGGTATGTACATTTCAAGTTCTACAGTAAGATTCAGAATAAAAAGTAAAAGTCTTCCTCCCTCAATCTACAACCCCCTTTCCTTAGAGCCAACATTATCAAATTTCTTGTACAAACTACCAGAAAAAAATGATCCAAGTAATCATACACACATAGATTTGGAAATGTTTAAACATTGTTGCACACTCTGCTCTGTTATCTTCCATTCTGACTTAACCAGTTCCCTATTGGTAGGCATCTAGGTTGTTTCTCCAGATTTTCCTATTATAATTAATACTATACAGAGTATCTATATGCACGTATCACAGCATAATTCTGAAACTATTTGTATATTCCAGCAGTGGAATTTCTGGGTCAAAAAACATATGCTTTCTTATGTTGATATTTACTCTCCAAAAATATACCAATTTTATTCCCATCTACAGTATGAGTGCTCATTTCTCCACATGCTTGCCAAAATACGCACCTAAGAACTTTATATATGCTTATTGATCATTGTTTATGTTTGTATTAACTGCCCCTTCATACATGTTGCCTTTTGGCCATCTTTTTCTCTATTTCCTCCCATTGCAGAGGGTCATTTGTCTTTTGACATCATTTCCACCAAACAGAAGTTTTAGGGGAATAAATTCTATGTGTAAAATTTGTCCATCCTTTATGGCTTCTGGGTTTTGTGTCCCACTTAGAAACTCCCACATTGATGTCCCCACCCTCCCCTCCAAATCACACTACCATAAACCCCAAAGTCAACTAGTCCCACCTCTGCATTCAATGTTTCCAATTGTATTTTTGGTGCCCCATTCTTTTTTTTTTTTTAAGATTTTATTTATTTATTTGAGAGAGAGAGAATGAGAGATAGCATGAGAGGGAAGAGGGTCAGAGGGAGAAGCAGACTCCCTGCAGAGCAGGGAGCCCGATGTGGGACTCGATCCCGGGACTCCGGGATCATGACCTGAGCCGAAGGCAGTCGTTGGTGCCCCATTCTTAAATATGAACAATCAACTGATTATCACAATATTCTGAGCAAATATAACAATACAGATAAGAAATTAGAACAAATAGAAAAAGTGTGGGGAATAGACTGCAGATGGAAGAAAACTTAAACTTTAGCCTCAGAAAATAATGCAATCTCAAAACGAGCAGAACACACACATGTAAAGAGCATTCAGACAAGTGTCCTCATAAATTTTAAACGTAGGAGAAATTTAAAACTGTCAAAAGGTAGGAAGATAAAATGAAGGAAATTTCCCAGAAAGAAACTTTGAGACAAAAGATTAAAGAACTGATCCAAGGAGGTCTAGCTCCTGAGTATTAAGAGTTCCAGATATAGAACAGAGGGGAAACAAAGTGTGATAGAGTCAAAGAAATAATTCAAGAGATTGTCCTTCAGCATTATTTAAAATAGCCAAGATACAGAAGCAAACCAAGGACCCACTGATAGATGAGTGGACAAAGATGTGGTGTGTATATATACAGAGGACTATTATTCAGCCATAAAAAAGGAATTCGATCTTGCAATTTGCAAACAGCATGGATGAACCTACGCGGCATTATGCTAAGGGGAATACATCAGAGAAAGACAAATGCCATGATTGCACTTACACGTGGAACAAAAAACAGAAATATGCCCATCTATACAGAGAACTGGTGGTGGCCTGAGGGCAAGGGGTGGTAGGATCAAAGAGAGTGGGCTTCCAGTTGTGGAGTAAGTCGTGAGAATGAAAGTCCAGCATAGGGAATATTATCAATGGTGTTTTAACAGCACCGTATGGTGACAGATGGCAGCTACACTTGTGGTGAGCACAGCAAAACCTAAGAGAGTGATTTGCTCTCAGCAAATGAAATGGATGAAATTGATATACCTGTGTGTCTGAACATCTGAACATCATTTATCTTTGTAGCCCCAGAGCCAGGTATAAATTAGATAACCCACATATTTTCAAGACTAAGTTAATCATTTATTTCAAGGAATGAAGCCCTTGACATAAAATGAATAAAGAAATGATGCTTGGAAAATTTAGGATTAGTGAGCCTACAGCCTCCTGGTATTGATAATGGATAACTGTATTTTTATACTCTGCATTCAGCATCTTGCACCGATAACAAGCGCGATCTATCAATTGTCAACAGTTACCCAAAAGCTGAAGTCTTTAACTAAAGGGGTGATTAAGAATACCCCTCAGATAAATTAGCAAGTAGAGGACCTAGTCAGACAAATCTAAGTTTTTCATTAAAATAAAGTGTGTGGCAGGTAAGCAGAGTGGAATTCATATGGAAAAACTTTGTCTATATGCCAACAATTATTCCACCTTATAAAATACATAAACTATCATCCTAGTTATCACGAGAATCACAATAGAGCATCAGCCATTAAAGCTAAAGAATTAAAAATTTGCAAACAGGAAAGATCATAGTATAAAAACATAGCATGTGATGTCAAAGCAGCGTGAAAATATAGCTATTACGGAGTTGAGAAAGTTAAAACAATGAGGTGGTTGACAAATCATTGGTACAGGAGGAGTGGGCGACTCTCAAAAAAAAAAAAAAAACCATGTCCTGCTTTAAATATCTGCATTTATTCACTAAATGATAGAGGCAATAACAGAAGCTCACATTGTTGGGGGAGAGACTAAAAAATTTAAAGTGAAAGAAAACTTCAGGGTGAATTTAGTGTATTTTATTAAAGTTTTTTTTTTTTTAAAGATTTTATTTGAGAGAGAGAGACAGCGAGAGAGGGAACACAAGCAGGGGGAGTGGGAGAGGGAGAAGCAGGCTTCCTGCAGAGCAGGGAGCCCTATGCGGGGCTCGATCCCAGGATCCTGGGATCATGACCTGAGCCGAAGGCAGACGCTTAACGACAGCCACCCAGGCACCTCAAGATAGTTTTTAAAAGGAAGCATTTTGATTGCAGTATTCTGGAATATAGGGAAGGGTTAGAGAAGGGTATTATTAACCCTGTAACCAACTTGCTAAGGCAGAAAGTTCTTGTTTTGATCTTGTTTTGAAACTTATTAACACCTCTTATCCTGAAGTGTTAAATAATTTCAGGGAGTTGGTGTAAGAGCATTAAATTATTATAATTAATATATTCTGAGCTGGGCATGGGCTCATCAGTTAAACTCTTAAGCCACATTTAATTCTCCATGGTGTTAAATGTTAGTATAGAGGATATAATGAGATTAACTGAATTTTTTCAAATCATGGTGCATATTTTTTGGGTTAGGGATATTAGTATTCTAGGTAACTGAGTTATAGAAGTACTTATTCATGAGAAACATACATAAGCTTGAATTGTGAAGAAAGAATATGTGTCTAGAATGAATATGAGACTCTGGCAGTGCGTGCTACACTAATACTACATAAGACAGCATATATACATGCACACAGTTCTGTAGTTTTTGGAATGAAAAAAAATTACAGCACCTAACATTTATTAAATGCTTAGGTGCGCCAGACATGTGTTAAGTCTTTTAGATATATTCTTAGTTGAACTTCACATTGCCCTATGAGGTTGCAGAAATGATTACAAAAAAGAAAAAAGAAAAAAGAAAAAATAGAGATCATAAAGGTAAAATAACGTTGCCCAAGATCAATAACCAAGGGGTGAAATCAGGACTCAAAACACAGCACTGTCTGACAGGAGATCTATCCTTTCTGACGACTAAACATTCTGCCTCCTCAAACTGAGAATCCACTAGAAAGTGAAGTCTTAACTGATGGCAGACCAGTATTATTACCCATGTATCTCCCATTGTATCTTGTTATTATTATACATGTAGTAGGTACTTAAAGATAGTGAACAGGTGATAACATGTCCAGCTTCAAGGAGAAATATGTTATTTAATAGCCAACGGAAGACAGGAAATCTTTTGATGAATGACATGTATAGTATCAGAATAAAAAGATCTGTTACATGTTACAGTCTTATTTTAAAATAGCATGAACCCATGAATAAATATCCAAGTTTATCAGTGATGAATAGTAAAGATGAAGTATTTTATCTCTCAACTAAATGTTTAATCAAGTAAGACCACTGAAGGTGCATGTAACTTTTTTATTGAGGCACAACAAGGCATTATAACTTGCCTGAACTTGAGGCAGTCAGTTTAGTAAGCTGAACGTTAATACAGTTAAGGATTAAGTGCAAACAATATACATTCACAGCTTGACTAGCGAGGCTACATCACAATTTATAAAGTGCCAGATTAGTGCTAATTGTCATTCAGCTTGAATTTTTCACCTTGGGGAGGAAAACAAAAAAGTAAGGACCTCCTCCTTCCTCTAGGAATGAAACCATTTTCCTAAACCAGTCAGTCACAAGGGCAAAGACTACATCTCCTTTAACCGCACTAATTAAAACACCATCCTTCTACTATCAATTCTGCACTGACTTTCAATCTTGATAAAGAAGGTAGCCTGAAAATGTAGAGTATTTCCAACTACTTCCATAAATCGCTCCCCTGTGCAAACGTAACCAGATCTGGTCTCCCTGGAAGAGCTGAAGAATTGCATGATTGCTAGCAGTTTCGTGGTCTGGAGCACCGTCATTGGCATAGGCAGATACCAAGACCTCTTCGTTCTTCATGAGGTTGACATACAGTGGCACATTCACTGCCAGCTTTAGCATGTGAAAAATGAAAACGTAAGTGCCATTCACCGGGCAATTAAATCTACCAAGCTGAAGATCAAAGGTTTCTCCCAGGTTGTTCAGAAGAAGATCAAACACAATGGGTTGGTCTAAAGTTCCAGGGGCGAGATTAGAGGTTCTGGCTGCTGAGAAGGCAACTCGCATCTGCTGAGGCAGGGGGTAGACGTGTACTGGCAGTATGGTGGCCGCTGGACTGGTCACAGGCACATCCACAGGGGTCATGCTACGCGAGTCTCCTTGTCCAGAGTCACCACTGTTAAAGGTTTCGTTGTCTCTTTCTGGGCTGCTCACCTGAGAAGAATCACTCCACCCTGCTGTTTTATTAGCAACAGTGAGTTTCTCATAATGAAGCAGTTAGCTTTGAACACAATATTTAACATTAGTCGGCTACTGAAACACAGATAAAGATACATAAAAGCAACAAAGTATAGCTACAGTATACTTTTCTAGATTTTTCTAGCAATAGGCTTGTGTACTATTCTAAAGCCAAAAAGGACCTAACATGATCTTATCTACTAGCCTCATTTTTTAGTCTTTTTTTTTTTTTAAAGAACATTGAGGCTCCTGAAAATGCTGGCTAGGTAGCCAAGTCTAAAACCCAGGTTCGAACATTCTTTTACTTCTTTATCTTTCTTCTGTAATTCTCACTCAGTTCTTCATTCCTCAATGACAAATCCACTCAAAGTATCTAATGTATGAGGACTCAAGAAAATGAGGACTCAAGAAAACGAAGATTAAATAAAAGAACCAACTTTTAGAACTGCTAGACAAAGATATTTTGTAATGGTACTAAGACCCACGATGAAGGTTCTACATTTCCAAGTTAATGATCATGAAATTTTAATGCTTTAAGTACCGTACAAAACACAGCTCAGATACAAAGCCAAGACAGCATGAATAGCAACTGTTTTCTTAAAAGGAAAAGATTGTTTTCTTGGGATAAAGTTAATCTTCACTAATTCTTGATTTTCAGTTACACTGAATCTTCTAATAGTACCGTCACATTTTTTAAAAAAGTATTGTAATACCCTGCTGTTGAAATTTCAAGTCATGGTATCTTTTACAATTGTTATTTATTTGACAGAGAGAGCACAAGCAGGGGAGCAGGAGAGGGAGAGGGAGAAGCAGACTCCCCGCTGAGCAGGGAGCCCGATGCAGGGCTCAATCCCAGGACCCTGGGATCATGACCTGAGCCGAAGGCAGACGCTTAACCGACTGAGCCATTCAGGTGCCCACGTCATGGTGTCTTAAATTGTTATTTATTCCTATCTTTCAATGTAGTGACATTAGAGTATCTAGAAGTTCCCATTATTACAAGAACCATCATCCTGAATCATCACATGAAACTAACTGAAGCATGCATAGTGAGTACGTATCAAAGGTGGAAATGTACTGCAGTGTCAGGCAAACTGAAAGAAGCACATACAGACTTTAATTAAACGGACAACTGACTGCCACAGCCGCTCCAGTAGTCTAGTATCTCCCTCGGGCCTTCAGTACTACACTTACACATAATGAAAACTTTAAAAGATAAATGGTGAAAACAATACACTCTGGGGAGAACTTCACAGAAGATAAAGAAAGACCTAGAGGTTATGTTTTGGGTGACCCAGTTAATTATCCTTACCTCTTGAATTTGTCCGAGGACCACCAGATGTCCCTCCTCGCTTGTAACACTGCTGGAAATTATCCTGAAACGAACACGTAGTATTTAACCTTGGCACCAAAACTGCAAGACTGATAACTAGTTATTTCCCAGTGTTACTGGCTGGTAAAACTGTAACATTCAAGTCCTCATAGCCTTTTATCTGGCTTTCCCCAGCAACCACAGAGGCTCATATGTTTCCAAACACCAAAAAAAACAAAAGCAAGGGCCACAATAGCAACACTTGTTTCATCTGTTAATTAACCTGACCATCTAGCTATGCTAATATTTGCAAAAATGATAAGGCATCTAGGAAACACTATGTAAAAGATACAATACAATGCTAGGTAATAAGGGAAATTCAGAAATATGGCATGGTCTTCTACCCCTTAGGTCAAGATAAAAGGAAGTAAGGCAAGAACACAGACTATTTCAATCTTGCCCTATTTATAAATCAAACTGAAGACAATTATGAACATTAGGGTTTTGTTCTGTTTTGATACAGGAGTCGATAAGAATTACATTGTATGAATGTACTATTGCCTGAAAACATAACAGTATCTTTAAGAAAAAATGTTCAAGAGGCAACATTTCAAACAGACTCCCAAATATGGTGAAAGTCCACCTCCAAACAATTCATGAAAAGAATATTTAATGGTGTAATTAGATTAATACATGCAATAAAAAAAAATTTTAAACAGGACAAGGTACACAACAATTAACTCTCCTACCCCAAACTCCTAATCTTCTTCCCAGTAGCAACCACTATTTCTATCTTATGTTTCCTCAGGAAGAAATTTATGTATTTATTTTTAACGTAAAGCTCTACACCTAACATGGGCTTTGAACTCACGACTCTGAGATCAAAAGTCATGCATGCTCTACTGACTGAGCCAGCCAGGTGCCCCAGGAATTCTTTAACACTGGTGTTAAGAACAGCTCCAGTGGACACCTAAATCGCTCAGTCGGTTAAGCGTCTGCCTTCGGCTCAGGTCATGATCCCAGGGTCCTGGGATCAAGCCCCACATCGGGCTTCCTACTCAGCGGGGAGCCTGCTGCTCCCTCTGTCTGCCGCTCCCCCTGCTTGTGGGCATGCGTGCTCTCTCTCTCTAAAAATAAATAAAATCTTTAAATAAAGAAACAATTCTTTAGTCTCATTTGAAATTAAAAAAAAAGAACAGCTCCATTACTGACATCTGTATTAATCAACGCATTCCCTTCACATACATGTTATTAAGAGCTAGTATTTGCATGCTTGATATACATCTGGCATTGTGGTGCTAAGCATTTATATGTATTTATTCACTTAATCCTCAGGATAGCTCATAGATTAATCCTCACAACACTTCAGAGTGAGATGAGTAACTCGCAGATGAGTCATCATCTAACAGATAAGGAACCAGAGTTCAGAAAGTTTACCCAACATACCCAAGGTCACTCAACAAAGGAAGTAATGAAATCAGGGATCAAATCCAAGTCATTTAGGTGATTTGGTGTGTTCTCTGAAGTGTATTCTAAACCCCTTTTCAATACTGCCTCTGTATAGACATCTACCTTACTTCATGTAACTACAAGCTCTTCAAATACAGGTACTTTATATATTACAAGAGAACTCAGTTTGGTACCAAATACATACTTAAAGGCTCGTAAAACTTCAAAAGTGAAAATTCTGATGTATACAGTCATAGCCATATATGCCCAATGACAGGGAGGTCCCAAGATCTCCCTTTGTTATCAGTCTTTTATCACAGTTGTAAAGAAAATCTGCGGAGCTATTCAAATAAAAAAAATTTAAACTTCCAAAAAAGGCCTTTCCTACCCCTGATATCTAGAAAAGTTGAATTGAAAGCAACACAATAAAGTGAAGCTCACAGGGTCTGGAGTTAGGAACATGCATGCTCATCTGCGTTCTACCACCTGCTTGAGTGACCTTAGACAAGTTACTTAACTGGTTTCTGAACCCCAGTCTCTCTTATAAGGTGGAGGAGTAAATGAGTTAATACAAACAACATGATAAAGTCCTTAAGACCTTCCAAGTTCTGTGTAACAGGCAACCCCTCTATGGGTTACTGAAAAGGCTTCCAACTCAACTACTCCCCACAGTCCTGACAAGTAGTTCTCAAAGAGCGCCTTATACGAAATCAACTGTGACTCTGCTGTAGTTTAATCACCAGCTAACATCAACAACTGTAATACTATTCAACTACGACAACTATTCTTACCCTTTGGGAATAAGGTGTTCCAGGATATTCTCTAGCTTGGAACTGTAGCTGGCTATAATTTCCATTGGTAATTGAAGGTGGTCCTCTATAAGTATCAAAACCTAATAAATAAACAACTTAAATAAAATTATGGGCAAAATTATACTAAACTTTAAAATAGTCTAATTCTGTACCACTTTAAAAGTTAAACTGATCCTATAATACCATCATTAGATTTATTTCTTCTTTAAGCAAACTACTGACATTGCTTCCACAATACACCACATATTTATAAAATATCACTGACTTCAAATAAGCCAACTGTAGAAGTTTACTATTGCTGGAATGCAGGTGGGGTTCAGAAAGTGGGGTATCTAAGGCCTGTCTAGAGCAATTCTGCTAATACCAAGCAGTGACAGAACACTTGGAACCACCTCTTAAGACTTAAGAGAATATCACTATCAGTAGTCTCAAAGTTTATGTTTTTATCTATGGTATCCTCTGTTAGACAACTAGAAAGTGGGCATTACCTAATTAATGACATTTTGAACAGTCAAGTCAATTAACAGAGGAAAGTAAGTATTTAAATATGAAAACCAAAATTCATCCCTGGAAAAACAAGATGCTCAATCTTTCCCTTCAGCAAGTCACAGCATCAATATGCTTTTCACACAAAAAGTTCCTCTGTTATATAGACAACAGGTATATTAGAAATACTGCATTTTGCAAAGATAGGGAATTCTCTACCACAATATGGAGGGCAACTAAAAAAGGAACAAGGTAAAGTAAAAATAGTTTAAGTAAATATAAACAAAATAATTCAGTATAATTAAATTTTGTTCAGAGCATACCTTTATAACCACCAGGGGACCGATACGAATTGGTTAGTAATCTCCCACCACGAGTACATCCTCTAACAGATCCCCGGGTATTGACAAATGGTTGAGAGGGTCTGGGAAATACATTCGTCTGTGCTGGGTAAAAGGCAAGGCTACCATTGCTTACTTGAATAGTTCCATCAGGATAACTTGCTGCTTAAGGAAACAGTTTTAGAGTCCAAGAGTTAAATGGTAACAAAGATTTAATATGCTTTATACTTAAAAGTAATTGTATATCAAAACTTTTCATACAATTTCCTCCTTTAAAAAAAACAGGTACTATAAATGTATGTTTACAGAGATTCTGGTATCTATACATATATATATTTAGGTAACAGAGTATTATTCTGCCTTAAAAAGGAAGGAAATTCTGACACATGCTACAACATGGATGAACCTGAAGACACTATGATGAATGAAGCAGGCCAGTCACAAAAGGAAAAATACTGAATGACTGCACTTACTCTAGGTTAAGTACCTAAAGAGGTCAAATTCAGAGTATAATGGAGATGCCGGTGGCTGTCGGGAGAGGGAATGGAGAGTTTGTGTTAAGTGGGTAGCACTTCAGTTGGGGAAGATGAAAAAGTTCTGGAGATGAATGCTGGTGATAGCTGCACAACAATCTGGCTGTATACTTAAAAATGGTTAAAATGGTAAATTTTATTTTATGTATATTCTAAAGGAAAAAAAGGCTAAATATTCCAGATCAAGGAGTAAAAGACAATGATTTTTAGTTAATACTGTACTTGAGAAAGCATGTGACAAATATCCCCTATAGATCATCTGCCCTACGTTTTCACGTAGTACAGATGAGAACAGAATAGGGGCATGGGTGACAGGTCCAAGGATTTACTTTTAGTACCTCCTGTGATTAACCAAGTACCGGGAATGCCCAATTCATTTGCTCAGGCTTAAGTTTTAGAAAACTCAAAAGGGGTCTGAAATACCGCCACTAAAAATCTACAGGTGTTTTAAATTAGGATAGAATTACAAAGTTGCCTATTCTGTCATGTATTAGAATAGCATGAAAGAGCACAACAGTTCATCTCCAAGCAAACATTGGAATAAGCACACTAAGTTATATCTTCACCTTAACAATGCTTTAAGAGGGAAGAGAGAAAAGACCAAATAGCTGTCTTTCTGTGCTAAAAGATTTTAAAAGCAGCTCTACAGTGCCCTATCTACCTATCACTGTCCATGGTAATCAAAGCAATCAGGTTTAAAACTACACGACTACTTCTAGGTTAAATCAACCACCTAAGTGCTAGCTCTACAAAAGTTAAGAAGAAAAGGCACATAAGTGCTTCTCGACACGTGAAAAAATAATGCTTGACTAGTCAAGAAAGAACCCCTCAACTATCACGACTGAGCTGCTTTCCATTCAATCAGCTGTCATCTAAGTCTTCCAAGTGTCATATGCAGAGACCTTACCCGCCTCTTGAGAAAGGACAGCCTGTTCCACATGGACAGCCGGCGGTTGGCACTGGGGTGGTGTTTGTGTACTTGCCGTAGTAAAACTCTGATTGTAGCTAGATGAGTAAGGGGATTCTTTTATTTCTTGTTCTTTCCGCGGAGGCAGAGGGGCATTAACATTGAATACCTTAAAAGACAAGGGTACACCTAGTCATTTGTGAAGTTTCATAGAAAATTATTAAGAGTGACATCTAACAAAACTCTGCAACTTTCAAGAACTTCTATTTGATAGGCAAAGGACTTGAACAGACATTTCTCCAAAGAAGAGAAATGGTCAATAAGTACATGAAAAGATGCTTACCATTAGGGAAATACAAGTCAAAACCACAGTGAGATACCACATCAAACCCATTAGAATGGCTGCTACCAAAAAAAAAAAAAAAAAAAAAAAACCCACAAAATCTAAGCAGTGGTGTAAATGGAACCTTGTGCATCACTGGTGGAAATGTAAAATGGTGCAACCCACTGTAGAAAACAGTATGGTGTTTCCTCAAAAAGTTAAGCACAGAATTACTGTGTGATCCAGCAATTCCACTTCTAACATATACGCAAAAGGAATGAAAGCAGAGACTCAGGTTTTGTACGCTAAGATTAAAACATCTGTAGCTTGGTTCTAATCTATATAGCTTAGATACTTATTACACATTAAGCACAAAATATTATTCGTAATAGGCAAAAGGTGGAAACAACCCGAGTGTCCATCAATAGCTGAACAGATAAAATGCAGTAGAGGGGTGTCTGGGTGGCTCAGGCGGTTAGGCATCCAACTGATCTCAGCTCAGGTCTTGATCTCAGGGTTTGAGTTCAAGCCTCACACTGGGCTCCACGCGTAGCATGGAGCCTACTTAAAAAAAGCAGTATATGCATACAGTGGAATATTACTTAGCCATGAAAAAAAGAATGAAATTCTGATCGATGGTACAACGCGGACAACCTTGAGAACATTATGCTAAGTGAAACAAGTCAGACACAAAAGGACAAATATTGTGATTCCATTTATAGGAGTACTTAGAATAGGTAAAAGTCGTAAGAGGCAAAAAGGTCACCAGGAGCTGGAGAGAGGGAGGAATAAAGACTTACTGTTTAATGAGTAGTTTCTGTTCTGGATGATGAAATACGTTTTGGAAATAGTGGAAGTGGCTGTATAACCCTGTGGACGTACTGAATGCCACTGTATTATACACTTAAAAATGGTTAAAACGGTGAATTTTATGTTATGAATATTTAGCATGGAAAAGAAAACACTATTTGGTTTCTAACAGACATAAACTCGAGTACAAAAATTAATTTCCTGCTACTATGATATCCTATAACGCATACTGAGAAAGAAAGCTACATAGGACAAGAGGGTACTTTTTCAAAAATTAAAGATGAATGAAAAAATCTGCTATCTACTAAATTTCTACCATATGGCAGGCAATGACCTGTCCAGACTCTGGCCATTGTCTATAAAATAGCACTTCCATTACTCTCTAGTCCCCTTACCCTGCTCCATTTTTTCCCTTAACACATAGCACTTGATAGTATTATATATAGAAATATTTTTCTCTCTAGCCCTCTATTTTGAAATTTAAGCTTCTTGAGCACAAAGACTTGTCTCTTTTTCATTGCTAAAACCCAACCCAAGTGATTAAGAACCGTGTCTGATTTCATCACTGTTTGTTGAATGAACAAATAAAGGAACAAATGAGAACCAATTCGTACTGAATAGGATTCAAACAGGTAGAGAAGATAGACTGGCATGAGCAAAAAAGGTACTGTGCCAAGAATATACAAGGCAAGTATGTGAGACTTGCCTGGAAGGTTATCGCAGACTTCAAAAGTTATTAGGTGTCAAGCAAAGGACTTTCAGTTTCACTCTGTAATGAATCACTGTTTGCTTTTAATTAGGAATGAGAAAAAGTCAGTAAAACCAATGTGGCAATACTGTGCAGGGTGGACTGACAGGGTTAAGAGGGAAAACAAAAACGAAGTAGTTCCAAGTGGCCAAGCAGGAAGCGGTAAGATTAGTGAATTCAGGTGTCTGAATTTACCAACCAACATATCTCCCTGCATTGTACCTGCTTTCCATGGCCACTCCACTAGCCCCACCCCTCCATCACTCAAAAGTACCTAGAGTGGGGCATTAAAACATCATCAGATACCTATTCACTAAGATTTGTTTTTTTCCTAAAGAGTTGTTTTATAGCATCCTGTTTTACAGAATAAACATATAAACCTAGTTGTAGTATTACCTTAAAAAAAGTTTTAAACTTAAACGTTTGTAGAGGAATTTGTAATTCAGAATACCAAATTGCAACAATTCTCCAAAAACCAGCAGAAGATCAAGATGAAATCAAACTAAGTTTCAGGAATGACAGAACACCCAAGTATGTGTCCTATAGTTCAAGTTTGATGCTATGGAACATCACCAGTGTGGTATTAGTAATGGTTAGTATTATTAAGCTGTTCATAGAAAATTATGTTTCTCAGGGTGCCTGGGTGGTGAAGTCGGTTAAAGTGTCCCAACTCCCGGTTTCCACTCAGGTCTGATCTCAGGGTCATAAGATCAAGCCCTGGGTCCGACTCCGTGCTCAGTCAGCTCGGGTCCCTCTTCCCTCTTCCCTCCACTCGCTTCTCCCTCTCCCCTCCACTTGCTCTAACAAATCTTAAAAAAAAAGGAAAGAAAGAAAATTGTTTCTCAGCCACACGTTTCATTAATTAATACGGATCCTCCGCTTTGCCTGCTACTAATTTTCTGAGAGGGGAAAATGTTCTGATAAAATACCCTTTCAAAATTCGCAAGGTTTTGGATTTAATAGTCTTCCACTACAAATAATATCTGCATTGGACAAAAGTAAATTATCAACCCAAATAAGAGTAATACAAAGGCAAAGTTCTTCACATAGTAAGTACCCAATAATGGATGTAAGAGAAACAATGGCTTTTTTAACAGGAATAATGAACTATAATCATTCATGTTTCATACTCACTGTCTGCATGGCTTGAAAGGGCGCTGTGTTAATGGTTACTGAACTACTACTTGCTGGAGGTGACTGGAAGCCCTGTTCAGAGCCCTTTGACATGGGAGGATTTGGAGAAGCTAGTGAAGACGGTTGCTTGCTTGGGGGCACTGCTGCCTGGGGAGGAGAAATGCAGCATCAGCCAATCACCTGCCACATAACAAGCAGTTAACTTACACTAAACCCCAGACTGGCATAAGTCAGCAAGTTCTATAGGATGACATTTGGACACAGGAATGCAAAAGAATAGCTTTTGCTTACAATTTCAAATCACAACTGCTGAGGATGCACACTAGCATTTGCTTTGCACAGCTTGCTGACTAGGTGAAAGAGTCTTACTATTAATCAGTCTAACAAATGAGGTGCTCAACTTTTTATGAGTACCTAGTTCTTTTCAAACCGTGAAATGGTATTTTCCAGCTAATAATCTAATATTTCAAATCTATACAGAAGAATTAAGAAAAATCTTAGGTTAGTTGCTTAGTCAGTGTTAATCTTTCTTGATTTTAAAGTCTTATTCCTGGATCTCTATGTCAGCTGCCTAAAAAAGAAAACCAAACCTGATTTAATTTAAATAATCCTTACCTACGATAATAAGCAAGTCCTTGATATAACAGATTACAAATCCAAAGGCTTAAAAATACCAAAAAAACCAATCCCAATCAGATTATGAAGCAGAGCTATGACTCACTTGGTCACACTTTCCTCTTCTTAAAATGAGGAACCAAGTAATTTTAGTTCAGACGAAGCCTGCACCATAAAACTTAATGTGTATCTATATTTTTTTATATTCTATAATGAATACATTCTCTTGTATAATACTTAACCAAAAATATTAAAACATAAGAGTTGTTAAATTAATCCAAAAAAATCATGGTATTTTGCTGCATCTACTTCAAGGATTTGTTCAAACTTAGCAAAACCTATCACTTTGGAATTGAAAGCACAAACTTAATATAGTCGACCCTTGAAAAATACAGGGGTTAAGAGTGCTGACCCCCCCCAACAGTCAAAAATCTGCATATAACTTTTTGACTTCCCCAAAACTTAACTATTAATAGCCTATAGGGACAGAAAGGAAGCTTTACCAATAACAAATAGTCTATTAATACATATTTTGTAGGTATACGTATTATATATGGTGTTCTTATAATAAGGTAACCTAGAGAAAAATGTTAAGAAATCCTAAGGCCCAAGTGTCCATCAACTGATGAATCAGTAAAGAAAATGTGGTATGTAGGTATGTGCGCACAATGAAACGTTATTCAGCCATAAAAAAAAAAGAATGAAATCTAACAACATGGATATGGTTAGAGAGTATAATGCTAAGCGAAATAAGTCAGAGAAAGATAAATACCATGTGATTTCATTCATATGAGGAATTTAAGAAACAAAAGAAATGAGCAAGAGGGCAAAAAAAGACCAAGAAATAAACCAAGAAACAAACTCTTAAGCATAGAGAACCAACTGATGGTTACCAGAAAGGAGGTGAGTGGGGAGATGGGCTAAGTGGGTGATGGGTATTAAGCAGGGCACTTACTGTGATGAGTACCGGGTGATTTATGGAAGTGTTAAATCACTAAATTGTATACCTAAAACTAATATATTCCAGTTAGTATGTTAACCGGAATTAAAATAAAAGCCTAATTAAAAAAAGAAAATAAGGAATACATTTACAGTACTATACTGTATTTATCAAAAAAAAAAAAAAAAAAAATCCACGTATAAGTGGACCTGCAGTTCAAACCCATGTTGTTCAAGGGTCAATGGTACTGTCAAAATGCTCTCAAAAAGAGAATGTAACTCTTTCCAACCAAGGCAGTGCTAACACTAACACTATAAACTTACTGAGTCTGCAGTTACGGAAGTAGATTTTTCCACTAAGGATTCCTTCAATATAAACATAATGAGAAACTTGACCTAATCCTACCTAGAACTTTTCATCTTTTTTGACATCAGCAATTCACACATTTATTGTAGCTGATAAGGCAATACACTATTAAGTCTATTTATATGGCAAAGTCACAGCAAAGTTACCTGTGTAAGCTCCAGGATCACAACATCTACAGAAAGCAATACATGAGTAAAGTATAAATGTCAAAAATCATTCAACTGATTGTGGTTGCAATGCATAAATGCATAAGATAAACTGGTTCTGCTATTTAAGACAGAGAAGAAATTAATTGGTCTCTTATTACCTCAGGAGTCTCTGAGGTCATAAACTCTGTTTCAGATCCCGAAGAAGCCTGATCGGTAGTAACCAAGCAAGCATTTGAGCTACAAGTAACTGAAGAAGCAGCAGCCTAGACACAGGAAAATATAAAACATTGTAAAAGATGTATTTTCTTCACTTTTTACTTCTTGGGCCCTGGGCTTCCTAACATGCTACTCTTACCACGCACTCACTAGTGCCAAATAACTACGCCAACCACTTTATACACATTAATCCTAACAATAACCCTGTGAGGCAGATACAACTATCCCCATTTTATTGACAAAAAGGCAGAGGCAAAGAAAGGTTAGGTAATTTACCCAAGATCACATGAAAATTAAGTTTTAGAGCTGAGAGTCAAACCCAAGCAGTCAGCTAAATTGCCTTTCCAGGGCTGGTCACCAAAGCTACACATCTAATCCCATCCTCACTTCAAGATTCTTGGCCCTGGAAAACTGGGGCCAAGATTTTCCATCTGGCACTCAACAGCAGTTCACCAGAAGCAGCTCAGGGTACATTTAACACTCCAGGCACACCTCTGCCAGGGATCCTAATAACTATGCTTTGACTCAATGCTCCCAAGGTCTTCAAAAGGTAGGTATAAGTACAAATAGAAAGGATACATAAATCACAGTAGCATCAAAATTCTAAAAAATTAAAGCTAGTAATATTTATAAAACAAAAATTGGGAACACAGTAGGAACTAAGGTTGTGACAACTGTCGCCAATAAAAAACTAAAGTGGCTAGAGAAGAATTTTATGGCACGATATTAGAACATAAAGAGATCTACAAAAATCTAGCAATTACATGTTATCAGTGAATCTACTCCTTTTATTTAAATGCTTTTATATGGGGCGCCTGGTTGGCTCAGTCATTAAGCATCTGCCTTTGGCTCAGGTCATGATCCCAGGGTGCTGGGATGGAGCCTGGTGTCAGTTCCCCTGCTCAGCAGGGCGGGAAGCCTGCTTCTCCCTCTGCCTGCCGCTCCCCCTGCTTGTGCTTGCTCTCTCTTTGACAAATAAATAAATAAAATCTTTTAAAATAAATAAATAAATGCTTTGATGTGATTCTCAGAAGCCCAAGTAACATAATGGATAAACTGGAAACTAATGAATGGCTACCAAATATCCAGAGCAGTTATGTTTCAGTGACCTTCTAGGTGGTCATCAGAATAGGCCACTTCCTGGGAAGGAAAACGGAGACAAAGTTTTAAAAAGGTCTTAAATTTTTTGAAATGCTTTGGAACATTTTATATATATCTAAATAAATAGGTATAATTTAGATCTGACCAAAATATTAGAATTATTACGAGGATGTAGCGTTTCTAAAATGTCTTTCTTCAGGCCAAGTATGAGACAACTGCCCGTAACAATTGGGACTGGCTGTTGTGGGGATGTAATTCTCTTGCCAGAAAGACTTACACAGCTATGTAAGGCAACTCAGGGCACTTGATACTTAAGCTTTTGAATTTTCATTAGAAGATTCACTGAACGACTTGAGACATTCTTCACATCAGTATTATTCAGAAGTTATGGCAGTTCTTGCTTCCAAATTATTATTAAGCAGACCAGCTGAAGGTAGTTTTAAGTTTTAGTGAGTAAACATGATGTTGGAGACCAGTGGTTCCCAAAAAATGGATGTGCAGATTCACCCAGGAAGCTTAGGACTAATACAGATGACTAGATAACACCCCTAGAAATTCTGATTCGGTAGGTTTTAGGTGTTATCTAGGAACATATATCTTTATTAAAGTGATCAAGTGCTTCTGATGCAGCCATCCACAGACCTGTCCCTGAGAACTAAACTAGACCAGTGGCTTTTCAAAAAAATTTAACTTGTCAAATGCAAGTCTCATTTAGAACCTAACAGCTAAAACAGATAAAATGGAGCCCTTAAAGCAGTGAGTGCAGTGAGGGACTCAGCTCAACAAATACATTTTGAAAACTGAGCCACACCTTATCAAACTAAATATAAACCACTGTAAACAAATGGTATTTACTCAAGTTTTTGGACAGGAAGACAAGAACTGTTGAGCCATCTGGTCAAAATATTTAACCTGTCAGAGCTGTTACCGTTAAGAAAACTGCCATAAGGTTTTCAGACGGATCATGACAGGTTTTTTTGTTTTTGTTTTTTTAAGGTAATGAGCAGAAAACGAGCAAACCTCGAACTTACTAGTGAAGGAAATGCAATGTGGCATCAGGCATCTCAATGATCTGGTCCCTTTATATCTCTACATGTGTTCTGTGAAAATCCGTTCCTCAGGTTAACTCTTTATATGTGGAGGGACGTGGGAGATTAGCTAACCATGGGTTAAACAAAATTAGTATCTTTCTTTAGACCCTTTACGATGCTGCTACACCAAGTGATTTAGGGAGCTCAGTGGCAAAGTAAGATTCCCAGACAAGGTACCTATGAATTCTTCAGACTTGCTTTTTCCTTGCTAGCATGAGCTAGCCTTCTCTTTTCTAACAGATGTCTTCCCCGCGGTCGTTAGGTAACCTTTTGAGGACTAGTTATAGTTTACCTAAAAAACTAGATATCCCTAGAACATTTTCAGTAATTTAGTTAGGTATATTAGAAATCAGCAAGTCTGATCATTCTTACCAAAGCAAGAGTTTCTTCCTGAATAGCCAAGAAAGATTACTTTAGAGAAGTTACCTGTAATGGCTCTTGAAGAAAATCACTTTGACTTGATAGATTTTGTTCTGTAGATGCTGCAGAGAGTGAAATCAACAGTAAACTACTCAGGGTAGAGAAAAGTTTATGCCTATCAATGGAGTGGAAACTAAAATTATTACTTTACCAAAAAGCAGTAGCTGGAAGAACCAGATCTGAAGTTCATCACGAATTTTCTATTACAGCTTTAAAAAGTCAGAGAGGATCAGAGAAGAACAGAATACTAGTCCCTTCTATAAAATACATAATGATGTTTTTAAGGTTAAAGGGGCAAAAGCAGCATTGCAAGGCTTCCAAAAGCACTATTACTTTAAAAAATAACCAGTAATAGTAATCTGGAAGATAAAATCTGAGCTATCATGAATAGTAATCAACTGCTTACGCTCAAGTTCCAAGTTTCAAACTAAGTCTTAGCTGGATCATAGATCTTTTCAGGTTTTTTCTTTGATCATGTATATTAACATACTTTTCAATTATCCAGTTTTGGTTTAGTTTCTTCTTGTTAATGTCCACCACTTTTGTTACTCTCTATTCTCCTTACTTCACCTAGGAATTACTACACCAATCCTCTAGTCAGTGTCTGCTACTCACTACAAACTGGACTAGGGCTTTAGTTACATCATTCCTCCCCTGAGATAAATGAGTGTAGGAAAGTTTGAATGTCAGATCAGATTCAATTCAAAGTTCCATCATTACTTACTGTGTTAATCAGTGTAACAAATTGGACTGAGGTCATTTCACTCATAATTAGGATTGAAAAGTTTCAACATTAGATTTATAGAGTCAAAAGGACTCCAGTCACTTCAAAAAGAACATAAATTACAAAAACAGCCATTGCACATCTCCATTCAAACATGTGGAGACTTTCTCTAAAATGCAAACAGAGAGATGCCTGGGTGGCTCAGTCAGTTAAGCCTCTGCCTTCGGCTCACATTATGATGCCACATCAGGCTCCTTGCTCAATGGGGAGCCTGCTTCTCCCTCTGTTCATGCTCTCTCTCTGACAAACAAATCTTTAAAACAAAACATCTTCTGGGGCACCTGGGTGGCTCAGTCGTTAAGCGTCTGCCTTCGACTCAGGTCATGATCCTGGAGTCCTGGGATCGAGCCCTGCATCGATCAGGCTCCCGGCTCAGCGGGGAGTCTGCTTCTCCCTCTGACCCTCCCCTCTCTCATGCTCTCTCTCTCTTTCTCTCTCTCCAATAAATAAATAAAATCTTTAAAAAAGTCTTCTACAAATAATAAAATAAAACGAATGCAAAAAGATGAATACACTAATGTCTTAATGGTAATTTACCCTTACATAACTGATGACATATAGATAAATTTAGAATAAATTAGCATATAGACAGTCTAACCCTTAAGATATCCAGAATAAAATTATCTGTAAAAGGAAACAACTGTTAAACCTATGCATATTTATTCTGAGTATTAAGGGTGAATACATACCTACTGGGCTACCTGGAGTAGTTGAAGGCGGTTGTGACGATGGAATTGCACTTGAAGGTTTGTCAAAATCCAGAATAGATTCCTAAAGACAAGATTTTAAATCATGACTAGAAACAATTATTCATTTAAAAGCTATTGCCATTAAATTATTCATGATGCCGTCCATAGCTATTAAAGAATCTAGCTAGTAACTATCACAAAATGTCAATAACTTAGTCTTTATTTAAGAGAAAAAATAGAGTTAAAAATAAAATCTAAACTGTCAAACCTTAAAATTATGTCAAATAATTCCAAGGCTTACCTTGGGGGTGGGGAAACCCGCTTGATTTGAGGTCCTAAACACTAGCATTAATCCTATAACCTCACTTTTATTATGTCCAACCAATGAGGGTTTAATTATCTCAACCACTAAACTAGCTCATGCTATTATTAAACCTTTCATAATGAGAAACCATTCTGTACCTTGGTTCTCCCAGGAATGTTTCCAACATTTTGAATACTTAAGCTACACTTGTAGTAACCACTTTAGTTCTTTCATTTATCTTCACATAACCTAAATGGGTAAGGAATTCCCTCATTTTACAAGTAGAGGGTTACAGGCTAAATACCTTGCCACAGATTTCACAGCTAGTAAACTGCAGAACTGGGATTTAAACACAGGTCTACTTCCGAAGTTCAGGATCTTTTTACTACACTAAAATATCTTATTTGTCTACTTCTTCCCTCAGTAATTGTCGTACTATTCTGAAATTCTTTAAGACTCAGTCTGACTCAATTTAGCACATTAACTACTGCCATGACACTACAATCTTCTACAACTGGAGTATCAACTCCTTGAAGGCAATAAATGTCTTACAATTTTCTACGCACAACAGCACCTACCAGATACCAGGCACAGAGCAGGTCCTCACAGTCTGAGTGGAAACTACCAAAGATCTACAGCAGAAATTATATTTGAGCACTTATACTTTTTACATGTTTAATTCATTTTATTACAACAAACTTAGTAAGAAACTATTATTCTCATTTTTCAAAAAAGACAGACAGTGAAGTAACCTGCCTGAACTGTGAGAGCTAGGAAGTGGCAGAGCCAGGATTCACCCGCATTCTGAACACCGGAATTTATGCTCCTAACAATTTCATTAAAATGCTTCAGATCAGAAGCTAGTAGCCCCAGGAATTTCATTCAAGATTCATTTAAGAATGACTCATACTTGCATAAAGTTACAAGTTCCTTGAATCTGGGTCATCAGATCCTGCAGTTTTTCTTTCCTCAATACTGGATCCTTTGGAAGGGTCGAGGAAGAACCTACAGGCTGATGCATAGGCTTAGGCACCTACAAAATAAACCCACAATCTGTAAGAGTGAAATTCACATTCAACAGCCTAATTCAGGAAATTCAGCTTATCGCTACATCTTAATGAAATCAAAACACATAGCAAAGTCCATTTATCAGATTTATCTCAGATGAAAAACTTCCAGATAAATGCATTCTCTAAATAATTTAAGCAAACTTCAAGCACTTTTTTCCCCTTCAGAACCCCTTTAATGGGAGTATTTCTAAAACATCCTCTTTTTAAAGGAAGGCCCAAAGTAACAGAACTTCCTTGATAAAAAATTTTTCATTGTTCACAGTCAGCTTGTCCTTTATTAGATGCCACTAACTCTAAGACACATAAAAGCTTTCTCCCCAGAGAAAAAATTCCTATACCAAATTAAATATACATCCCATTTTTAAATGTCTGATTTCAGAAACATTAAGATGTAAAAATATATACATACACATCTTAAAATTGAGGAAATACGCTATTACATTTTGTTACTGAGCAAGTGTAGTTTGGGGGGCTATTAAGAGGTGAGCACTTACACTAAATCACTTACACATGCTGTATACCCTGAATTAGACCTAATGCTTATAGAGTTAACTTCTTACAGCTGCCGGTGTGCCTCCCCTACCGGCTCCTCTCCACCTTCTAATTCACTGGGAAGTCACTCAGCTAAGCCTGTCAGAAGTGTCATAAAGTAAGAGTTAATAGACCCTCGGTGAAAATATGAAAGACTGTTAAAAGTATGAGCTTTAGTGATTAATTTCATGTTATCTAGTCTTTTAGTTTTGAACTCTATTTTGGCCTTGACTGTACTTAGTCATGTTCTATACGTCTAAGATTGCAAAACAGAAAGTGTAGAGAAATGTCCTCTCAGTCACTGAAAGGCCCTGCAACTTCAATATAATGCTGTCTGTACCATAAAAACAAATTAAAGGAGTTCCAGCCTTTCCAACTAAGCACTCCTGATTTTAAATATTATTCAACAAAGAGCATAATATTCTGGTATGGTAAAGGCTCAGCACTGCAATACCTAATGGAATTTTAAATTAGGTTTTTTTAAAACAGCTTTACTAAAATATTAAATTGGGTTTCTAAAATTAAGTTTCTCAAAATAGTTATCATTACAATTACTGTTGTGTGTATCTGGTTAATGAAGTAAGACTATCAATCTTCTACAGGGTCAGAAGTTAAAACTGGTATTAACACTTCAAGAAGAGGAAGAAAGGCAAGCAAAAGGAGACAACACTAAAATTCTCTTCCCTTAAGGTAGGACTGAGGTAGGGGCAATTTATTTATAAAATGCAATGCTTTGATTTCTCCAAGCAAATGTTTTTCATCCTGTTAGAGGGCCTCTGGCTAGGGTGCCCGGGTGGCTCAGTCATTTAAGTGTCTGCCTTCGGCTCAAGTCATGATACCCGGGTCCTGGGATCAAGCCCCGCATCAGGCTCCCTCCTTGGCGGGAAGCCTGCTTCTCCCTCTTCTACTCCCCCTGCTTGTGCTATGTCTCTGTCAAATAAAATCTTTAAAAAAAAAAAAAGAAGAAGAAAGCCTCTGGCTAAAACGACATGGAAGTGCAGGGAACATTACTAGACAGTGACAGAAAACACTGGGAAGATGAGAAGTTCACATTTCTTAGCAAACAAGCTTTTAACAAGTTTGCATTTAAATAGGGGTAAATAACTTGTAATTTAATAAACTAAATAGCAGAGCATCCAAGTATTATTATAAGCCTTCTTATATTCTTGAAACAGGTTATTTACCATTAATAGAATTAGGTCTCATATTTGAACCAATCTCATACTCTAAAAACCTAGTTACAGAATATTTAAAGTCTATAGTTTCCATCTCCAGAAATTTCTCATTTTGAAACAGAAATAGAGAACTAATTCAGATCCTACCCCACCTTCTGGAATATCTGCAACCACCAAACCACCAAAGAGTACAGGCTAACCTGAGCAATTACAAATGAGTGAAAGAAAAGCAGAAAATACAGAAAATTCTAATTTCTGTCAGAAAAAGTCATCTGTGGGCCAGCTGGAAGAAAATGAGTGAAACATAGTAAAACAAGCCTCTCATCCTGTGACATGCATTTTTTTTCTCACTTGTTCACATTATGATCTTATCTGAACCATCCACTATTTTTATGTCATACCATGTCAATAAAATTGTGGCATTCAAACATTATGTTCTAACTGTGGAAATTTCATCTCAGGTTAGGCTCGAAACACAGAATAGGTCTACTTCCAATTATCTAGGGAAAACGATAAATTATGCAATGAAGAGTTAAATGAAATGCTATATACATTAATTTAACATGGGTTTCGTACATTTTTTTTAAGAGGACTAAAAAATCATTACAAGTTCTTATTTATGCCTACATTGACCAAAGCAGACTGATACAAACAAACTCACATCTTTGGGTTCTGTATTAAACTTCCTGGGCAAGAGCTGGTCATTTGGTATGAGGCTTGCTGGAGCTACCCCCCAAGACTTTGGAGAAATCTGTGATTGTGGTGTTAAAGGGTGTTTTTGACTCTCAACATTGTTTTCCCAGGATTTTGGAGTCTCTGGCTGTCTTGAATCCTGGTCTTCACACATGTTAGTGGTCCATGATTTGGTGATGTCCTGTTCATTCTGCACAGGTGTCCAAGACTTTGGAGACTGCTTCTTTGGATCCTGTTCTTTCTGCAGCTGAACTGGCCAAGGCTTTGGTGTCTCCTCCTTCTTCTGTTCTTCTTGAATATATCCTGTTTTGGATTTAGGAGCTTCTTGCTTCCAATGGCTAGGAGCTGGCTTGGGTT
The DNA here is from genome assembly GCF_037043125.1 of Eumetopias jubatus. Taxonomy (NCBI): domain Eukaryota; kingdom Metazoa; phylum Chordata; class Mammalia; order Carnivora; family Otariidae; genus Eumetopias; species Eumetopias jubatus. Next base: position 66,067,478 of record NW_028274814.1, read on the forward strand.
TGGAGACGTCCTGCTTCTTCTGCTCTTCCTGCAGAGTGGACCTGAGTTTTGGATCTTGTTTCCTCTGTTCTAAGGAAACTGCAGGCTTTGATACCTCCTGGTGCTTAACAGAAGGCTCCCAGGATTTGAAGGATTCCTGTTTCTTTTCCTGACCATCTGGTTCAGTAAGCATATCCCAACATTTGGGGAGATTTGGTTTTCTAGCATAATCTGCTTCCCAAGATTGCTCGTCATCTTGTTTGCTTGAATAATCTACTTCTGTTATGTAGCGTCTGTTAAGAAACTAGACCAGAGAAAAAAATGTGTTTGAGTCACAAAATCTGTAACAGACCTTGAGGGGAACACTGAATTCTTTTAGTATTCCTATGTCCATTGGCCTGAGTCACTATGCTAACGGGAAATTTCTGTCCGCATCCTTTTCTGTCCAACACCACCCTCGACACTTCAAACATAGCAATCTAAGAACTGCACATCACAGTGCCACGTTTGCTTGATTCAGGCTCTTTTACCGAGGTTATTCTGCCTCTGCTGACCTTAGACCACTCCACCCACCTGACTCCCTAACACGTTAAGGCAGGAGACAGTTCAATTACACACATTTACATCATTCGGCCGCAGGTTTCCGGGAATCCGAGCCCTTCCTTTATTTCTATTACGCATCAATCACACTGCGACTCTGACTCTTCCTTCTTTTCAGCTTCCAAGAATTTTAATGTCACTTCAGAAAGCGAATGAATTACCAATGTGAATAAATTCTGACAAAAGCAAAATCCTACCCATCTTTAAATTCTAACACAAGGGCCAAGAACAGCAGCTAACACTTGAGCAGTTATTGTGCACCAGGCCAAATTCTAAGCAATTTAGAATTGAACTCCTTTAATCCTCACACTAACATGAGGCAGGCATTACTATTATCCCCATTTTACATGAGGGTAACAGACACAGCTGGGCTAAACATCTTACCCAAGTCACTAAGCTAAGTAAGCTGCAAAGCTGGGATTCAAGCTTAAATCTAGTTCCAGAGCCTCAGCTCCTAAACTCACTGTACGAAAGTCTCAAAAACCAAAATCAGCAAATTACCTTTCAGAAACTTACCTCTTGGGGCTGTATCTCTGGCTGTGCAAGTTCCATAAGAGACTCTGGAAAGATAATACTCCCTTGAGTATTAAATAAATACTAAATAATCCACATGTTTTTAGGCTGATTACAACTGTAGTTAATTGTAGTGACATATTTCAGAAGAAAGGATAGTACAATGAAATATATTCATGGCAAAAGTAATCCCCACTATAAAGCATGTGGTCTGAAGCTAGCTGAAGCTAGCAGCTCTCCTTAAATGCCACTTTTCTAAAGTCACGTTCCACCTATAAACTGATTTTTGGTTGAAAATAAAGACTATCTCCTCTTATGCACAAATACAGTTCCATTCAAGTTGAAACTATGTAACGCCAAGCCATGGGGTAAAAATTAAGTCATCTCAGCTTGAAACGAAGGCCTTAAAGGCCTTTTACAGGCCCCTAAAGGCCTCCTCAAAGCCAGCTTAAGGATGGAAGTTGGTAAGGGAATGGAGACACTAAAGCATTAGACTAAGAGAAAGTAAACCTAAGAAATAACTTGAATCATGCTAGTGAGAGGCTACTGGAACCCTGACCTGGACTACCTACATAGAAGTGATATTTTTTAAATAAATTGAGTCCCAACAAACCAGAACAAAAGTGCCACTGACTCAAAGTATCTCTTCCCCCTAGAAAAGTGCAATTTTGAAAAATTTCCTTTATTGACTTTGGCACATTTTTTCCAAATATGTTAACCTTAGATTATTTATAATCTCATTCTACTACCATTTTGAATTCTACTATGAGGATTTTAATCAACAATTTTAAATTGAATTATCTTACTAATAATTTAACAAAGAAATCCATTCAAATTCCATAAAGGCCTCATTTGCACAGCGTATTCTCTTGTAACAAAGAATAACCTTATGTTTCTGCAAAGATTCACTCTGTAAATATGGTAATAAAGCCTACAGACATATTCCAGGCCTAAGCTTATCCAGCTGCAAGTAGATTTCCATGCATGTAGAAATTAACAAATCAAAATAAGGCAATCCTTTTGACAACTCATTGTGTTATTAAAAACGCAAGCACTATAAAGCATTTCTGAGATAACAAACCTGACTCTTTGACAGATTCAGTTTTCAGTAATTGTTTTTTCTTCTCTGATTTTATTAGCATTTCTTCCTCCAATGACACTTCTTTTTCCTTAGCATTTTTTGGGACTGGGATACTCTCAAAATAGCCTGAGTTCAGCAATTTAGACAGCAGATCTTTCATGTGTTTGTCTAAGAAAGAATGATTAAGACTTAGTTATCACATAACCTAATAGTTCATGGAAATTATTTGGAACATAAATCCTAATATAACTTTATCCTAGTTCCATTCTGTTATAATATCCTACACACTGGGGGAATTCAAAGAACTGGTCAGTACCAGAGTAAATACGCAGTCCATCCTTTTGTCACGCTGAATCAAAATTAGGATCAGAATCCCAAAGTTTAGCAAGTCACTAGAAGTTTCTCTTGGCCTCCATTTCCACCATTTGAAAAATGACTAAAATCAGAGACCCTAATCAAAGACTAATATGTTACAAAAGCACAAATCTATTCCCTGAGCTCAGAGAAAAGCCATTTCTCCTATCTGTCCCCAAGATCTCACAGCTAGCATTACTCTACCTTCCAAGTAATTAAGATCTTAGAGAAGTAAAAGCTCCTCAAACCTAACCATTAGAAAACCCTATCTTGGACAATCTAAAGGATTTTTAAATTACAAAATCCCATGATAAAAATTTTACTCTTGAATTATGGTCTCTGTGACTCCTAGAAATATCACCATTTGATTAGTAAGAAAAATCTTATTAAAATGATGTTAAAGTCGCTGCACCATAAACAGATCTAAAGTCTTTCATTTTTAATGTCCACTAAAAATGTAATTCCAAAGTTAAACAGTGTCCATACTTGATTTGGGTTATTATTCCTTTCATAGGAGTACTATGACATAGCTTTTTTAAAAATCAATTTTGAGGTATAATTTACAAAACACAAAGTTCATTTAAGTGTACAGTTTTTAAAGTAATCTTTACCCCCAACATGGGGCTCGAACTCACAACCCTGAGATCAAGAGTCATGAGCTCCACCGACTGAGCCAGCTGGGACCCCCTAAGTGTACAGTTTTAACAGATACATAGCCACGTTACTCCCACCAGAACCAGGATATAAAACATTCTCATCAACTCAACAGTTCCCTCATGCCCCTTTTATATCAATCTCCTCCACCCACACTCTTGAGAACCACTGACCTGCTATCATTCTAGTTATGTTTTTTTCTAGAATTCCATATAAATGGAATCATACAGTATGTACTCATTTTTTGGTTTGGCTTCTTTCACTCAGCATAATTGAGATTTACATCCATGTTGTTGCAGTATCAATAGTTCATTCCTTTTTTATTATTGAGTAGATTCTACTATATGGATATATCACATTTTATCAATTATCAGTTGCTGTACATCTAGGCTGTGTTCAGTCTGGGGCTATCATTAATAAAGCTGATACAAACATTCATGTACAAGTACTTATGTGAATATACATTTACAATTCTCTTGGGTACTATAAGTATGATTGCTTGGTCATATAGTAAGCATACTCTTAATTTTATGAACTGCCAATGTCCCCCCAAAGTTATTTGTATCATTTTGCATTCTAACCAAGCAAAAAATTTCTATGATTTAAACTTGAAAGGACTTAGAAATTTTGAGATAGTTATACTGCATCCTTAGAATCTTTTTTAAAAGGAAGCAATACTAGTAACAAAAATGTTTACTAGAGGTGCCTGGGTGGCTCAGTCAGTTAAGCGGCTACCTTCGGCTCAGTTCATGATCCCGGGATCCTGGGATCGAGCCCTACATCTGACTCCCTGCTCAGCAAGAGCCTGCCTCTCCCTCTCCCTCTGTCTGCCACTCTGCCTACTTGTACTCTGTCAAATAAATAAAATCTTTTAAAAATAAAATTTAAAAAAAAGTTTGCTAGCTTCTAGCGTTTTCATTATCCTACACTAATACACAAAACTATGTACTTATGTCCATTTGTACTTGGTCATTTGGCCAAGTCTATTTAGGAAGCCAAAAGGACTCTTTTCTCTCCAGATCATTTCCACATCGATAGACAACAATGTTTCAATTAACTATATACCCAAACCATTCATAGTTTCTTACATCTGGTAGATAAGCCTTACCATTAACAATGTGTGGATTTAAAATTCATAAATAGAACAGGTACTACCATGCAGAGAACTGAACCCCAAAACGGTCAGGCAAGTATGAGTCTTTAGCTCTTTTTCCCAAATCATAGTGACTTGCCACTTCAAAACTCTCCCTAGGTTCCATTTGAGTACCATTATATAATAGCTGCTTTGAAAAGAACTAAACAGATTATCATTCTCCACATGAATGTAGTATTGCCAGACATGTAAGTTCTAACGGACTGACAGTTTCAGCCCTCAATATCAAAACAAAATCAGCCCTACACTTCTAAACAAAGTCTAGTATTTACAGCATCTAAGTCAAGAGTAGAGAAAACTCACATGTCGTTCCTACCACTGCTTTCTCACTACCTTCCAAAAGGTCCCAAAAGTACAAGGATGACTGCTCCATCTGGTCTTCAACACTGACAAGGAAAAGCAGTAGCAGAACAAAGTAGCTTCAGAGGTACATACACATAAATACATATATATGGAGCAATACAATTTATACAGTGCAACTCATCAACAGTCAAAACATTCAATGTTAATTTTGTCTTTTTACTCTCTCAAAATGAAAAAATTCAAATTTTATAAAAGATGACTAAATGCCCAGTTTAGGGATTTCAAATGTAAGCATTTTCCCTTAAAACAACTAAAATATTTTACTAAATAGAACTATTAAGGAATAGACAAAAAAGAGTTTAAGGCTCTTTTCAATGCAAAGTCATTAATTATCAAGTAATGTCCTAGAGGAAAGAAGAGTGGAATGGCAATATTAAGATCTACATTTGACTTTAAAACAGCAGTTTGTTTTCCAAATTATATTTCACTTACACATATTAAACTAAGCTACACTCCCTAAATCCATCAAAGTGAAGAGAAGGAAACAACCAGATAGACGATGATGGACTAGACTATCAGAATGGAAATTAAAAATATATATATGGCTATATATGTAAAATTAAGTTTTATTAGGTTTTTTTCCTGATACAGGACTGAGTTCCAAAACAACTGACATCTGACTGTGCTTTAGCATGGCCAAAAGACAACACTGGAAGGACCTACACTAACAAAGCAGAAACAGAGATTTGTTCATTAGCTGACTTCCTCCATCAAACCAAGAACAGCAAATGGATAACTATAGGGGGAAAAACTGGATAGCCTAAATTTTGCTGATTTTGTCTCTTAAATTATCAGATTTGTTTCTCGGTGTTTATTCACAGCATAAGAAGACCACCAAATAATTCTCACTTTGGGAAAGTTCAATGATACTGGCCAAGTTACATTTTATTTACCTCCACTTAAGTACAGCAGTAGTAAGAAGGGAAAGACTCTCAGGTAATACAACAGCCTGAGATAATTACAAAAAAAAAAAACTTTTAAGTATAATACATCATCAGTTTTATGGTTACTTGTATAGAGGCAAAACTTGATCAGACATCATTTTTAAAATCAATGTTACAATTAAAAAAGCACATTAATGAGATCTTTCAAATTGATTTTCCTTCTAGACAGCCTTTCAACCCTCTCACAGTCTGGTCCCACCAATGTTTCCCATGCTGAATCAAATGAATGTTCTCTTAATTTCTCTCTCTCGGTCTCTCTCTATATATACTGTAATACATATATGTTATTATGTATGTGTATGTGTGTATATGTATATCTAGGCTAAAATGTTCTATGTTCTCTTTTAGGAAAATATTTTCATTAGCTTACCTCAGACTTTCATTTCTTTCAGGGCAGGTCAATTTTGAAAATTTAATGAGGTAGTCAAGTTCTTTTAAAGGCAAATACACTGCACCATTCAAGCCCCCTTTGAAATCCTTCTGTACATGTTCCTGTGTTAAGTTCTGTAATACATACTGAACTTGAAGTATAGTACGAAGTTTTTTCTTCTCAGCCTCAAGTTTTAGCATGTGCTCCCTTCTCTGAGCCTTCTTCTGCGCTTTAAGTAGCTGTTAAAACAAATTTTCATTAAAGTTGCCAACTCTCCACCACCCCGTATTAGCAGTTCATTGTCCACAAAGTCTAATCCCAAAGAGTCGAGATTAGATGATCCATCTCATACATACATAAACACTGTGAAATTGACAGGTTCATTTAACCCCTTTCCTTTTCAGTTGAAGAAGGGACTGAGTAATATGGTGGTATGTCTCAGGTAACCGGAGCTTAGAAAGTCCAAGTATCTCCCAATTCCAGGCTGTATTTAGTACCTCTGGTATCACCATGATAAACAAAGTACCTATCGCTGATACATATATTGATTGTAAAACTTAACTTTTCCATATTTATGTGTATCAAGCTTTCTTTAGGCCAAGGATTTTAAGAAAATGCTTCAGTTCAGTTTTGAAGTCTTTGTTTTTCTTAAATTTCTTGTTCTAGAAGAATATTTCAACTAAAACGGTCCATTTTCAACAAACCAAAGAAGACTAGCTAAAGTGTAAGGAACTGAAAACCAAACAGAAAATGTCTCACAAGCATAATGCTAAAAAAAACATCCACAGCAAATAGTTTTTTTAAGTAAAACTGAGATTTTCATAATAGTTCAGCCTGGATGGAGCTGTGTTTTTTGTTTTTAAAATTTATTTTTAAGATTTTATTTGACAGAGAGAGACACAGTGAGAGAGGGAACACAAGCAGGGGGAGAGGGAGAAGCAGGCTTCCCGCTGAGCAGGGAGCCCGATGTGGGGTTCGATCCCAGGACTCTGGGACCATGACCTGAGCCGAAGGCAGACCCTTAACGACTGAGCCACCCAGGCACCCCGTAGCTGTATTTTTCATTATTTGGCTAACCAAACACGTATGGATAGTTAGCAGAACATAAATTTTCCATCAAATAAATATGTATGCAGACTGAGCACCCTGTGTCTGGCTCTAAAGCTCAGAACAGTAATCTCTTAAAGTCTGATATAATACATGGGTGCCAGAAGTCGCTTCCCATTTATAAAATACCAATTAATAAAAAGTACCATCTATTTCCAGTAGGAAACCTAAAAGGTCTTTTCTCCCCAGAGATGTTGTTCTAATTGTAATATTTCCATCATACTGGATATATTCCAAGTTATGAAGATTAAGAGAACAAAACAAAAATCCAAAAGTTTTCCTATATGCAGGTTAAAGTACTTGTTATACCATCATATTTAAGACTCTCCAAAAGACATGTTCATAAATCCTAACAGATTAAGACGAGAGGAAACCTCAGGAAAAGATTCATTATGACATTAATTCCTTTCTAAGAAGGAGGTATGAAAGTCACTTAATAAATTTGACTTGTGCTACTACCAGGGACGAGAGACCGTAGGTGAAGGTAAAATTTTGAGAATGAGAAATGGACTGGTTGGGGTCATGTGGGTTAGGATATTTTCAGGATGGCAAAGGCTCAGAAATGCTTTTTCCAAGACCTCAATACGGACTTAAGCCAATAACATTTACCAAAACTACAGGATTCTCAGTTTCTGCTTGAGAGAAGGAAAGAGATTAGAGGTGGCAATTCTACCTCTCCAAGACAGTAGGATTCTCTTGGGACAGTTTCATGATGGTACAAGGAAAGGCAACTGACGCTGAGGGCATCTTCAAGTTTATATCCCAGGATTACCTCAGAACTCTTGTTAGCCATTCCCAAGGCTGGAGTAGATGTTCTTATGGATTCAAGATACCCTGAACTTCCCCTATTCAAGTACCTATTACATTAAATGGTTACCTTTTTATTTACCTGCATCTCCATTAGGGTTCAGCTCTGTGATGACAGGGACTATAACTCTGTTGTTCACCAATATGTATCACTAGTGCCCAGCATAGAGCCTGACAGATGACAGGACCTCAAATATTTGTTGAATCGATCAAGTATCAAATAAGAAAATGAGTTGTTTCTTACATCATAATCAGAAAACTACTGACAATAGCCTATTTCTCCTTATTTATGTAGAAACTATGAAATCAGGTTACATTTTCTTCTCTTCTTTCAGCTGAGGACTGATTTGTAAAGAAAGAAGACATGAAGTAAACCACTATCAATAAATCATATTGAATAATAAAATCTTCTGATCCCTTGTAGAATGATAAATCCCCACCAGGACAGAGCTCATGTCATGAAGACAGAGATACAGCTGGGAAGAAGAGAAAGGCTTCCAACTAGTTTGAAGGGAAAGAAAATGTTATACAATGCAAAACTGACTCTCAAGAGGTTTGACAAAAGAAACTTTAGTAAAAGTCCAAAAATTACTATGTTGGAAGGTAACTGGCAACCACCTTTGGGGTCTTGATTCATGAAGGCATGTTCCAAAGTACTTTAACACCTCACCTAAAGTGAAAGTAAATCCATGGTATAAATGAGAAAAAATAACCAATGAGGTTAACTGGTAACTACCTCTAGACAAGAGCGGAAGAACATGTAAATAGAAAGATACTATATCCTTGTATAAAGAACACGGTTTTTAGGAGCAAAAAATAGTTAGGGCCCTACACCCACTCTACCACTTACTGGCAATACGATTTTGAAGAAGATCCTTTTGTTCTGAGCATCAGATTTATCTATAAAATGGCACTATATGTGCATCTATTTCCTAGATTGCTGTAAAAATCAAGTGACATTACATAAGTACCTGGCACACAGAAGGTGTTTAAAAAAAAAAAAACCTAAAAAGGGGCGCCTGGATTGCTCAGTCGGTTAAGCGTCTGCCTTCGGCTCAGGTCATGATCCCAGAGTCCTGGGATCAAGCCCCGCATCAGGCTCCTTGCTCAGCGGGGAGTCTGCCTCTCCCTCTCCCTCTGCTGCTCCCCCTGCTTGTGTTCCTGCTCTCGCTCTCTGTCAAATAAATAAATGTTTTTAAAAAATAAAATTAAAAAAATAAAAAAACCTAAAAAGAATTAAAAAAAAACATACTTTGAAAAAATAAACACTTGAATAAAAAACTAAAATTATCAAATAACTTTGAGTAAAGAGAGTTAATAGAAAATTTTAAGTATTATAGGGGCGCCTGGGTGGCTCAGTCGTTAAGCATCTGCCTTTGGCTCATGATCCCAGCGTCCTGGGATCGAAGCCCGCATCGGACTCCCCGCTCCGCGGGAGGCCTGCTTCTCCCTCTCCCACTCCCCCTGCTTGTGTTCCCTCTCTCTCTGGGTCTCTGTCAGATAAATAAATAAAATCTTAAAAAAAAAAAAAAGAAAGAAATAATTTGATTTAAAAGTATATCTAAAATGGCCTGCAAATATTTAAGTTACTATGGAATTCACAGAAACTACTAAAATTAAGGTATAAATGAGTAAACTTGAGTTAAAATATGCTATGGTTGGCAAAAAGAACTAATATCTTGGACTTTTTTTAAAAGTAAGCTCTACCCCCAACATGGGGCTTGAACTCATGACCCTGAGAGTTTGGGTCAGATGCTCGACCAACGGAGCCACCCAGGTGCCAGAATCTTAAACTTCCATTAACAGAATTATCCAGAAAACAGAAGGTAATGGCTCTATATTAGGCTATTTTAGATTTACACACTACCTTTTAAGAGTTAATTAAGTCAAACATCCAAAGAGAGCAACGATATTATAAGGATTAAGATGGTAGATGTCTTCAGTCTAGAAATGATTATGTTGGCCTTTTTTGTTAGGGGAGGTTTTTTTGAAGCCAGAGGAATGGAAACGAGAATTTTAGTTCACCATACAAGAAGAAAATATCCAGGAGCGCCTGGGTGGCTCAGTCAGTTAAGCATCTGACTTCGGCTCAGGTCATGATCTCAGGGCCCTGGGATCAAGCCCCACATCAGGCTCCGCACTCTGTGGGGAGTCTGCTTATTTCTCTCCCTCTGCCCCTTGCCCTGCTCATGCTGTCTCTCTCAAATAAATATATAGGGGCGCCTGGGTGGCTCAGTCAGACGTCTGCCTTCGGCTGGGGTCATGATCCCAGCATCCTGGGTTTGAGCCCCGCCAGGGAGCCTGCTTCTCCCTCTCCCTGCCTGTCTGCCTACTTGTGATCTCTGTCAAATAAATAAAATCGTTTAAAGATAAATAAAATTTATTTTTAAAAAAATCAAATATATAAAATCTAAAAAAAAAAAAAAGAATATCCAAAAAGTGAAAGACTATCTTAGGAAGCATGCTCCCCACCCCAGAAATGAATTTACAAAAAAATTTCCTTAATTGTTAAAACATGATCTTTATGGGCCTTTTAACACAACTGTAAAGCAGCAAAGAATACTTCATTAATGAATGCTTAAAGCTTCATATTAATTACTAACTAAATCTGTCAGAGATAAAAGTGTCAACTGCCAAAAGAAAATCTAACAAGCTGTGAAACCAGATTTAACTCTAACAACAATCACAAATCTTCCTAGTAATAACTATCATGGTCTCAAGAAAAAGTTTACCAATTGTCTCCTAACATGTTAAATAAAGCTAAACTTACAAGCCTATGCTATATAAATTTATAAACCTATATTCTAAAATCTCTCTCATAGGAGTGCCTGGGTGGCTCAGTCGGTTAAGTGTCCACCTCTTGACTTCGGCTCAGGTCTTGACCTCACAACCCTGATCTCCAGGTTGTGAGATCAAGCCCGTGTCAGGCTCTGTGCTGGGCGTGGAGCCTGCTTAAGATTCTCTCTCTTCCCCTGCCCCTCCCTCTCCCTCTCCCCATTTCTAAAAAATAAATTAAAAAAGGACTGCTTTAAAAAAAATAAAATCATCTTCATAAATGTACCCCCTTCTCAATGACTGCTGTAACTCCACAGTGGATACACATTTAGAGAACTAATACTTTATCACGGTACCTCATATTCAGATACCATTTGTGTTTTGAGACTCCAGAAATCTGAAAACACTAATTCTTCATTAGCTATTGTCAACCCCAATAAAGTATCAGCAGGAATTAGATGATGGTAACTGAACATCACTAATGGACACTAATATCTTTCTCAAGATCAATAAAGTGGTTTCAGAGAAAGCAAACATACTCACGTCTTGGCTCAGTCCAGAAAAGGTTTTCTGAAGTTCCTTGGCAAATTCTAAGTTATGCAGTACTTCTTCGTATTTCTCCACTGCTTCCTACCAAATAGGATAAGAAAACATCAATTCTGTTAACTTCTAAGTACAAATATTTCAGAGTAAGTGTTCCTATAAAAATAATAGAGAAGACTTCAAATTTTATTAACTAGTCATTTACTATATATAGTCAAAAAAGTAGGAGGGCCGGGCTCCTGGGTGGTTCAGTCATTAAGTATCTGCCTTCCGCTCAGGTTGTGATCCCAGGGTCCTGGGATCGAGCCCCGCGTCGGGCTCCCTGCTCTGCAGGAAGCCTGCTTCTCCCTCTCCCACTCCCCCTGCTTGTGTTCCCTCTCTCGCTCTGTCGAATAAACAAATAAAATCTTTAAAAAAAAAGGAGGGAGATAGAGCATTTAATACAAGTTATATAAAGTTAAATTTAAAAAATTCAGTATTTAGGAGCACCTAGGTGGCTCAGTTTAAGCGTGACTCTTGGTTTCGGCTCAGGCCATGACCTCAGGGTTGTCAAGATTGAGCCCCTGCTTGAGATTCTCACTCTCCCTCTGCCTCTCGCCCCTCTAAAAAAAAATCTAAAAATTAAAAAATATAAAAATTCATTTGTATACTAGAAATCTGAGCCATAACAGTTGAGTTCCTGTCTATAAAGTGTAAGCTCACAGAGACCTGTTGTTTTTAAGAGCAATAAGCCAACAGAATTCCTGTCAATATTCATTCACTACTCAAATATAGTACACAAGAAGCACAGTGAGGATCACACAGATGAATAAGCAACTTCAAGAAATCTCTGGTGCCTGGGTGGCTCAGTCAGCTGAGCATCCAACTCTCGGTTTTGGCTCAGGTCATAATCTCATGGATCATGGGATTAAGCCCCATGTTGGGCTCCATGCTCAGCAGGGAATCTGCTTAGCTTACTGATTCTCTCCCTCTACCCCTCCCCACATGCAGGCACTCTCCCTCTCTCAAACAGTCTTTCAAGAAAAAAAATTATTCTTATGGTAGAAAAGATTTGTCAATAATTACCTTAACAGGCAAAATTAAGTATTGTAAAGATATATTGTAAATATGGGGCATCTGAGTGGCTGAGTCATTAAGCGCCTGCCTTCAGGCACAGGTCATGATCCCAGAGTCCTGGGACAGAGCCCCACATCGGGCTTCCTGCTCAGCGGGAGGCCTGCTTCTCCCTCTCCCACTCCCCCTGCTTGTGTTCCCTCTCTGTGTCTCTCTCTGTCAAATAAATAAATAAAATCTTTAAAAAAAGAAAAGAAAAGATACTGTAAATTTAATTGAGTTTTAGTATTTCATAGATGAACAACAACAACAAAAAGATTTCACTGGTTAACAAAGCTGATAATTAGAAAAAGTGTAGGGACACCTGGGTGGCTCAGTCGGTTAAGCGTCTGCCTTCAGCTCAGGTCATGATCCCAGGGTCCTGGGATCGAGTCCCTGCTCAGGAGGAAGCCTGCTTCTCCCTCTCCCTCTGCCTGCTCCCCTGCTGTGCTCTCTCGCTCTGACAAATAAATAAAATCTTAAAAAAAGGGGGGGGGCACCTGGGTGGCTCAGTCGTTAAGCATCTGCCTTCAGCTCGGGTCATGATCCCAGGGTCCTGGGATCGAGCCCCACATCCAGCTCCTGGCTCAGCGGGGAGCCCACTTCTCCCTCTGCCACTCCCCCTGCTTGTGCTCTCTTATCTCTGTGTCTCGATCATTCGAGATAAATAAAATAAATAAAATGAATAAAATAAAATAAAATCTTTAAAAAAAGAAAAAGTGTAGATTTTTTAATGGGACTTTAATTCTATATGGAAGAATAATATGAAACAGAAGATGGGAAAATTGTCTAACCACATACATTTTAAAGTCATCATAATTAAAAAAATAAAGTCTTCATAATTAAAGTAATACAGTATTCCACTTCTAGCTATCTACCCAAAAGTAATGAAAACATATGTCCACATAGACATACATGCAAATTTCTATAGCAGCATATTCATTATAGCCCCAAATAAAAACAATCCAAACATCCAGCAACTGATAAATGAATAAACATAATGTGGTATAACCATTCAAAGGAATGCTCGTCAGTAATAAAAGGAAATGAATTACTGATACATGCTGTACCAAGGGTAAACCTCAAAAACATAATGCTAGGTCAAAGAAGCCATATGGGAAAGACTATCTTATATGAAATATCCTAAAAGACAAACTTATAGAGCTAGAAAGCAAATGAGAACACAAAAAGGAACTTGAAGGGGTCACAAAAATGTTTGAAAACTGGATTGTCCTGGAAATTGCTTAACTCTACAAATTTTTACTATAAATCACTGACATACACTTAAAATGGGTTAATTTTATGTACATGATACTTCAAAAAGCTGTTTTAAAAATGGTCTGGTAATACTAAATCTTTTTTTAAGATTTTATTTCTTTGGGGCGCCTGGGTGGCTCAGTCGGTTAAACATCTGCCTTCAGCTCAGGTCATGATCCCAGGGTCCTGGGACTGAGCCCCACATGGGGATCCCTGCTCAGTGGGAAGCCTGCTTCTCCTTTTCCCACTGCCCCCTGCTTGTGTTCCCTCTCTCGCTGTCAAATAAAAAATCTTAAAAAAAAAAAAAGATTTTATTTATTGACAGAGAAAGAGAGAGCATGAGCAAAGGGTAGGAGCAAGGGGAAAGGGAGAAGCAGACTCCCTGCTGAGCAGAGAGCCCCATGCAGGGCTTGATCCCAGAATCCTGGGATCATGACCTGAGCCAAAGGCAGATGCTTAACCGACTGAGCCACCCAGGCGCCCGATAATACTAAATCTTTACAAAGATATAGAATAATAAGAACTCCTATGATACTACCAGTATTAGCATGAATTAGTAAAATAATTTTGCAAGAGTATGGCATTTTTACCTATGAAGTTAACTATGGGCATACCCTGCAGCCCATGATAGGTATATACCCTGAAAAAATCTTGCCCTGTGTCAATAACATGTGTAAGATTGCTCAAAGTAGGTCATCTACTTATAAACTACTACAGAGTAAGGCAAATAAAATATAATTACTTTCATTAACATAAAAATCCTAAACTTAATGAATGCAAAAGCCAAACTGCAGAACATGTAGTAAGATAACATTTATTAAAAGGTACAAGAGAGCAACTCTAACAGATTCCAGGGCAACAAACAAGTGCTATTAAAATAAAGCAAGGTAATGGTTGTGGAAGTTTAGAGTCAGGCTATAGGAAAGAGAAAGTACCGTAAGGAGCTTCGGTGGTGCTGGTAATGTACTACTGGAGTTGCATGGTGGATTTTGATGCTTGCTTTGTTGTGGAATATAACCTACATGTAGCATTTTGTTGGGATCATGTTTCACAATAAAAAAGGTAAAGAGGCTTGGGGCGCCTGGGTGGCTCAGTCGTTAAGCGTCTGCCTTCAGCTCAGGTCATGATCCCAGGGTCCTGGGATCAAGCCCTGCATCGGGGAGCCTGCTTCTCCCTCTCCTACTCCCCCTGCTTGTGTTCCCTCTCTCACTGTCTCTGTCAAATAAATACAATCTTAAAAAAAAAAAAAGCTAAAGAGGCTTTCTGACTATAGAACCAAGAATGCAGACGATACAATCATAGTACACAGCCCTCAGAGGTACGTAAAACCGGAAGGGAATAACCCCCCTCCCTATTTACCCCCAAATGGTATTAACTTTGATTTAAGAAAAGCAGCATCAAATGGGAACTACTACCTCAACCTCCCATTATCCAATGTGGATCCAGCCTTTCTTCCTCCCTTTGTTTAGAGGAGATATCCTTCTTCTACCTGTGCCCTGGATCCTTTTCAATTATGCTTTCAAGAGAAATCTTAACTCTGTGATTCCCGTTTAAAAATCTTGAGTTTCTCCTTCTCTGTCAATGCTTAAACCATCAAGCCCTGCATGGGGCTCTCTGCTCAGCAAGGAGTCTGCTTCTCCCTTTCCCCTTGCTCCTACCCCTTGCTCATGCTCTCTCACGTTCAGGTCCCCCCCAACCCCACCTAAATTAGAAATTTGGCAACCACCTCCTTCGGGTCTCAGAAAAATTTCAAAAATGTCTACACAGTCTTCATTTCCTCTTTAGCCTTTATCAACCTGGATTCTGTTTCCACCATTCCACCGTAACTATCCTGGCTGAAAATCAGCAATGTCAATACCACCTTTCAAACCCATGGATCTTTTACAGCTCTCCTTTTGGTTTACTTGTCAGAAGACTTCAAGATGAAGGCATCCTCTGGCTCTACAAATATCTTTGTTTTTAATAACACGAAACTTCCATTCTTCTCCCATTTCTCCAGCTGTTTATTTACCAGTAAAATTTTTCCATTAACCTCTCACCTCAGTTAACATTTATGAAATAAATAAAACCTATATCAGAGAGATGTTGGGCAATTCAAATTATTTCATATTTATAAATCACTCAAAATGATGCCTGACCCTAAGTTCACCGTATTTTTAGTCTTTATTATTCAAACATCAAATATCAAAAGCTCAACCATCAAATATCAAAAGTCCTAGGCTTTTCTCCTTTCTATATTCTCACCCAAGATAGTCTCATCTTTTCTCATGGTTTCAATTAGTAGCCGTCCAGAGATGACGTATCTGTAGACTAAACTTCTCTGTGCTCCATCTTAAAATACTTACCACATATCACCCCTTATGTTTCACAAGCACATTAAAATGGTCCAAAATTGAGCTCTTTATCCTATCCTCCCAAAACCTTATTCTCCCCCAGTGTTTCCAGGCCCAATAAATAGTTTTGCCATCCATCCAAGTGTTCAAGCCAGAAACCTGGAAACCATCCTTGGCTCTTCCCTCTACTCCTACACCCTGTCACCAAGCTATGTTAATTCTACCTCTCAAATCCAGCTACTTTACTCAAACCCCGCTGCTGCTACCTTGGTACCAGCAAGGTACCTATAACCTCTGACCTAGACTATAGCCAACACTTGTCTCCTTACATCAACACTTAACATCTCCAAACCATTACTCACCCTACAAAGTGATTTTCTTTAATTATAAATCTATAGTCATGCTCTGCTTAAAACCTATCTGTATCATTTCTGATAACCTTAAGAAAAAGCGCAAAGTCTTTAAATGGCAAAGAAAGATGTATATGTGGCTTTCCCCCTCTAACTACATTCCTCTATCCATACTGGCTTTCTTTCCAGTTTCCTAAGGGCTCTTTGTAAAAACATTCTTTTCCTACTCAGGCCCTTAACACAGTCTAGCACCTGCCTAGCCTAGCCTGCTCTTCTTCCTCCTTTCCCATTTTAACTTGCTAAGTCCTATTCATTTTTTTATGTCTTAACTAAAGCACTTCTTTCTCAAGGAAGCTGTCCTCAATTCTCCAAACTAGGTTAGATTCCTCATTATAATCCATCATCACTCTGTGCTTCTCCGTAACATCCATCCCATTTGCATTTACTTATTTCCCACCTCTCTTTTCCATCACACTGTATCCACGAGGACAAGCAGCACATTTGCCCCTTAGGTTATAACCGTTACACTAAGCACCGACCCTCCCAGCGTAAATAATACATTAATGTATTATTGTTGAAATAATAAAACGCAGTTCAGAACATGATTATAGCCTCAAATATGCTAAAGATTCTGACCAGAATTTTAACAATTTTAAACAGAATTATATACTGAGATTTCTGTTTCAAAAAAAAGAACACTAGCGGAAGTAGGACTGGAGAACTGAAGGCAGGCGTCAAGACAAGGACATTAATTAGGAAAAGCCTATGTAACATTTAGGTGGTGTGCCTTGACTAGGCCAACTGCTGTGGGACTACAAAGCACAGAAGATTCCGTATTATTTAATGAGTTTGGCATTACGCATTAAATATAACATAGGCTCAGAGTTCAGCAACTAGAGATGGCTACCAAATCCTGATTCTTTAAAAATAAAAACTTCAATGAAACTGAAAGTGCCCCTTGCCACTTGCTCAAGCACTCACTTGAATCTCACTTCTCCATTTCAAATCCAGAGCTGAACCAAAAGAGATACTGAAGTTATAAGTGGGACTCTAAAAAACCTCATTAAGACAATCTTCTCAATGAGGTCCCTGGGTGGCTCAGTCAGTTAAGTGGCTGCCTTCAGCTCATGATCCCATGGTCCTGGGACTGAATCCCACATGGGGCTCCTTGCTCAGGAGGGAGTCGGCTTCTGCTCCTCCCCACCCCACTCATGCGCACATGCGCATTGTCTTACATAAAATCTTAAAAAGACAAACTTCTCATGGGGCACCTGGGTGGCTCAGTCATTAAGCGTCTGCCTTGTGCTCAGGTCATGCATGATTCCAGGGTCCTAGGATCGAGCCCCGCATCGGTCTCCCGGCTCAGCAGGGAGCCTGCTTCTCCCTCTCTCACTCCCCCTGCTTGTGTTCCCTCTCTTGCTGTCTCTATCAAATAAATAAATAAAATCTTTAAAAAAAAAAAAAGAAATTTCTCACTGTTTCAAAGGAAAAATCTAGGTTTATGCTAAAAATCTTAATGAAATCTTTCTAGTCTTTAGCTTAGTCTTTTTTTAAATTTTATTTATTTATTTGAGAGAGAGAGAGAGACAGAGCATGAGAGGGAGGAGGGTCAGAGGGAGAGGCAGACTCCCCGCTGAGCAGGGAGCCCAATGTGGGACTCGATCCCGGGACTCCAGGATCATGACCTGAGCCGAAGGCAGTTGCTTAACCAACTGAGTCACCGAGGCGCCCCTTTAGCTTAGTCTTGACAGGTTACTTCAAAGTTACTAAAAAGAGGTTATAATAGCCATGCCGATCACAGAAAGCTTTATTTACAATATTAAAAACATATATTGGGTTAAAGAAGAAATACAAACTGAAATTACAAAATTTCTAGCCTACAATATTGAAAATACAGTATCCAATTTATAGCTAAAGCAGCACTTGAAAGAAAATTCACATCCTTAAATGCATACCAACGAGGGAAAAAGGAAACAAATGAACTAAGCCCTCAATTCAAAGGTAGAAAATGAAGCAAATAAACCAAAGGAAAGCAGAAAGATAAAAGCAGTAGAAGAGAAAAACTAAAATAAACCAAGAAGCTAGCTTAAAAAAAAAAAAAACCTAAAAGTAAAAAACCAGAACCACACAAAATTAGAAATAAAGTAACAAACTTACCAAAACTTACTTTGCTTCAATCTACGAAAATAAATTTTTAACTGGATGAAATAAGCGATTTTCAAAGTTTTTTTTTTTTTTTTTAAGATTTTATTTATTTGACAGAGCGAGCCAGCGAGAGCAGGAACACAAGCAGGGGAGTGGGAGAGAGAGAAGCAGGCTTCCCGCTGAGCAGGGAGCCTGATTCGGGGCTCAATCCCAGGACCCTGGGATCATGACCTGAGCCGAAGGCAGACGCTTAACGACTGAGCCACCCAGGCGCCTCTTAAAAGAGCATCGGGCTCCCTGCTCAGTGGGGAGCCTGCTTCTCCCTCTACTGTGTTCCCTCTCTTGCTGTCTCGCTCTGTCAAATAATAAAATCTTAAAGTAAAAAAAAATAGTTTAAAAATAAAAAAAAAGGAAGGGACAAGAATAAAGGCCCCAAATGTATCTATAGCTAAGCTAAACTGTATAGAAAATGGAGTAAGAGAAGGCAGGGAAAAGAGTATTTGCTTGCTTATAGAGACCTAAAGATATTCTGGACAGATACCTAAGAACCTACTAGCAATCATTCCAGTAGTTCCCCCTTATCCACGGGGATGTGTTCCAAGACTCCAGGAAATGCCTGAAACCAGATAGTATTGAACCATATATATACTGTTTAACACATCCCTACGATGAAGTTTATCAATTAGGCACAGTAAAAAGATTGACAATAAAATGGAACAATTATAACCATATACCATAATGAAGGTTTTATGAATGTGGTCTTGCAAAATATCTCACTGACCGTAGTCACCCTTCTTATGATGATGTGAGCTGATGAAATGCCTGCATGATGAGATGAAGTGAGTTGAAAGTCACAGGCACTCTGACAGTGTTAGGCTACTATTGACCCTTTTTTTTTTTAAGATTTGACAGAGAGAAAGAAACAGAGCACAAGCACAGGGAACGGTAGAGGATCTTCTGCTTCCAGACCTAGGCTGACCACAGGTTAATTGAAACCAGGGAAAGCAAACCCACAGATGGAGGGGACTACCGTACTTTGTTAAGATAAGTGAACAGAGGAAGGACAGGGTGAAAAGCAAAACTTTTTTTTTTTTTTTTAAGACAGGGCTAGGTGGGGAGAGAGAGATAGGGGGCTATGTGATCAGGCTTGCAGAAATCCCCAAAAATGTAGAGGTGTGGGGAAACCAGAGATAAGGGGACAAATCGGACCACCCAGCCCTAGGAATGTGGGGTGGGTCGTGTGGGACGGGTGTCTTTATGATAATTACCTGTGATCAACAAAGAATAACCACCCCCTGAAAAGAAGGTAAGCCATTCAAGGTGTTATCAATAGAGATGTTAAAAGGATTAAGTTGGGGCACCTGGGTGGCTCAGTCGTTAAGCGTCTGCCTTCGGCTCAGGTCAGGATCCCAGGGTCCTGGGATCAAGTCCCACATCGGGCTCCCTGCCCAATGGGAAGCCTGCTTCTCCCTCTCCCACTCCCCCTGCTTGTGTTCCGTCTCTCGCTGTCTCTCTCTCTCTAATAAATAAAATCTTTAAAAAAAAAAAAAAAGATTTAAGTTCCCTAAGTTCCCCAGTTAGCTTTCTAGAAAAGACCACCCTAAAGGCCCAAGTTGGCAACTCTGTCAGGACCCCTCCCACTCTGAGAGCTTTCTGTATCTTCACTTAATAAACTTCTATCGCTTTACTCACAAAAAAGAGCTTTTTAATTAAATACTACACTACTGATGATGGTTCTGAGGGGTCAGATTATAGATTTTTTTCTTCCCATTTATCTGCATTTTCTAAATTTCTACCTCAAATATACATTGCTAGTATGAGATTATTAGTTCTCAAAAGTACCACAAACTATATGCTTAATTGTATCTAAAAACATGTAACATTCAATCATTTTATATTTAGTAAATCTATACGTAATAAATATTTTACATGTCTACTATATGCTCTGAACTATTTTACATGTCTACTATATGCTCTGAACTATCCTAAGTACTAGGAAAACAGCAATAGACAGAATCTCCACTTTAATGGAACTGACATTTTAAGAGAGACAGTAACAAAATAAACTTTACAGTTGGTCAGAGAAGCAAGGCCGGGCACCTGGGTGGCTCAGTCGGTTAAGCATCTGACTCTTGATTTTGAGTCAGGTCATAATCTCAGGGTCATGGGATGGAGCCCTGAGTAGGCTCCGAACTCAAGTGCATACAGAGCCAGCTTGACGAGTCTCTCTCCCTTTCTCTCTGCCCCCCCCACTCAAGAGCTCGTTCTCTCTCTCAAATAAATGAAACCTTTAAAAAAAAAAAAAGAAATTAAAGGCAAAGAGCTAAGGAGTTTGAATGGGGGAATGGTGGTACAGCGTTGTTAGGACAAGCCTTACTGAGATGACCTTCAAAATAAAAAGCTGAAGGAGGTTGAAAACTGAGCCATTTAGACACCCGGGGAAAAAGCATCCCAGGCACTAGGAACAGCATGTGCGAAGCCGAAGTGTGCCTGGGTTGTGTGAGGAACAGCAAGGCCAGTGTAGCTGGAACGAAGTTAGCAAGGGATGGAAACGCAGGAAATGCAATAAAGATGTGCAAGGAAAATAGGGAGCATCTTTTATAGGACTTTGTCAGCCACAGTAAGGACATTTTGCCACCATGATGGGAACCAATGGAGACTTAGAGGAATGTCCAACTGACTTGCATCTGAACAGGATTACTGAAGTTACCATGTCGAGAACAGGCTTGGAGAAAAGAGAAGTAGAAAAACCTGTGAGGAAGCTATTACAGTAATGTAGATGAAAGATGATGCAGCTCGGACCAGGATGGCAGAAGCGGAATTTGAGAAAGGGACAATTTCCAGATTTACCTTGAAGGTAAAACTGACCTTGCCAATGGGCTAGATGTGTGGTATCAGAAGAAAGATGAGAAATTCTCCAAGGTTTTTGGCCAACTCCATCCTTCTAATTCCTAATTCTAATAATTAACCGACATTACCAAGATTAGAGGAGAACAGGTTTTGGGGGGCAGGGTGAAGTCAGAAGATGTCAAATGGGCAATTGAACATAGGAACCTAAGGTTTTGAGGACTTATCTATTGGCAATGTAAATTTGGCAGTTGTCAGCATTTAACTCAAGAATTCAAAGTGAATACTATAGGGACGCCTGGATGGCTCAGTCAGTTGAACGTCTGCCTTCAGCTCAGGTCATGATCCCACAGTCCTGGGATCGAGTCCCACATCAGGCTCCCTGCTCAGTGGAGAGTCTGCTTCTCCCTCTGCCTGCCACTCCCACTGCTTGTGCGCGCCCGCTCCCTCTCTCTGACAAATAAAAACATTAAAAAAAAAAGTACTATAAAAAAAACAAAGTGAATACTGTAGAAATAGAATTACGAAGACAGTAATGAAAGACTGAGATTAGAGTCTGCCTGGCTGGAAGTCAAAAATACAGCTTGTCCTAGACATTTCTTAGAGAGCTACCATGAGAACCACCAACTTCCCCACCCCAACTCCCTATTTCCCAAAAATCACATACTATAACAGAACACTTTCTTCAAGGGTATTTACACAAAGAAGAGTATTATCACCTTAAAAATTACTGAACATACCCATGACTACTTGAAAACAAAGCTATGTTGAAATGCTGGATGTCCAGCTAAGTCCTCTCACCAGCTATGTGAGCACATCATTCTCAGAGCTCACACAATTCAAATCTGTGCCTCAGCAAAATTATAATTTCCTACATCACAAAAATTCTAGGTCAGTGAAGAGGAGTCAATATGGCAAGGGAAAAGACCTTGAATGCCAGTATCTGTGATACACAATGAAAAATCTTAGTTAAAAAAGATGAAGACAACAGATCTACAGACTAGACCAAATAACTTAATTTTGTCCCTTCCTAGCCAAGATATGTGATCAGGCAAACATCAATAAAGCACTTTTTTTATTTCCATATTGCAAAAACTCTTTCACCACATTAGATAAAACTTACAGTTACCAGGTATACCACAGACAGTATTTTTAAAAGTTGCAAATACTCTTTTATTTTAAGGTTTAAAAAAGAAAAAGGCCAGATAAACATGCCTCCTGCGAGGTGACATGGCAATCTAGGAAAAGAGTGGTAGGGAGAAAACACAAAAGGGATTAAGGGAAAGCAAAAGGAGAAAACCTAGGCAAGCTAGAATAAATACTTCAACATTTTAGAGCAGAAAGACGACCAGTTTAGAATAAATCAGTGAACAGCGGAAAGCTAGTCTTCCCTCCAACTTCTTCAGTCCACCCTAGCGAAAGTTTAATTTAAATCCATGTTAACTCTTAGTGATGGTCTACATTTTCACTCAAATATAACAACCCACACCCCATCCATACCATCAGCTAGAGCAAAAGAAATCTGTAAGATCTCATAGGTGAAGACGACAGTCTTTTGAAAAATCCAGTGGATTTTCTTCATTGGTCTTATCAAATCTTTGGTCTCATCAAACCCATCTAGAGTTTTATTAAGAAAAAAAAAAAAAAAAACCAGCAAGTGTGACCAAAGGATCATAAACCACTTACCAACTGGTCTGGATTAAGTTGCTCCCCATTTTTCAGGCGATCCTTGTAGTCTTCCAGTTTGAGCTACAAAAGAGAAACTTGTATCTACTATAGCCTGATATAAAATTCTGAAGAAATAAACTAAGTAACAGAGTGCTTCTTATGAAAACAAAGTTCCTGAAGTAAGCTGTTTATCTGTAAGAATACTAGTTTACTATAAGGCAAGCAGCAACTGTAGGTTAAGGGTCAGGGAAAAAAATACTACAATCAACATTAGTCTGGAATTAGAACTAAGTTAAGCAGTAATAGAACTCTTTTCTCTTCATGGCCTCTATTTATTATTAGACTACTTAAAACATAGGCACTTAAATAGTCAATCATATGCCCTTAACCCAGTGGTGCTCAACCAGGGTCAATTTTGACCCTCAGGGATCTATGGCAATATCTAGAGATTATTTTTGGTTGTCCCTACTTGGGAGGATGGGAAGGAGGAGAAGAGTGCTACTGGCATCTTGTGGGTAGAAGCCAGGGATGCTGCTAATCATCCTACAATCCAGAGGATAGCCCCTCCCCCAACCAACAAAGAATTATCTGGCACAAAACGTCAGTAGCATTTAGGCTGAGAAACCCTGCTCCAACCTCATGCTTAAACTATTAGTTACCTGTTGAATTGTGGCATTTGTCCAATAGCAAACTTCTTAATGTAAGTATAGAAATGTAAAAGGTATAAGGCATTTTCTCTAGAATTCTTAAAGTTTTTCATATTAAATTTGGCATTTCAGTAAATACATGACAATTTGCATTTATTGTCCCTGTAACGACATGACCCACTAGGGTATTCTAAAAGCAGTATTTAGGCTCCTCCCATATTGGCTTTATAGCTTTAAAGTGCTTTCCCAGAAGCTTGAAACAAAAGCACTGGTACTGACCAGATTAAGTATTCAAAAGTAAAGAAGTACTATAGTTAAGCTAGAGAGTATAAATACATGTATTCATGTAGTTCCTCTGCCTGGGGAGGAAGACATTAGTCTCCATCAACAGATCCTGCTTTGAATGGATCCTGCTTTTTACTAGTTTCCCATAGTGGCAGGAAATTTGTGCTGACCCAGGCACACTCACCTTATCACACTTGTGATCAACTGCATAACTGCATGCATTCAAAAGACAACAAAAGACAACTGGTGAGAGCTAGGGCTACAGAGAAGCTACTAATAACTGGCCTTTCTTCACTATCTTCACTATCTTCACTACCTGGGTGGGTGGGCGGGGCGACAACACAGTCAACTAGACCCAATCTCTTCACACTCCTCCATTAAAAGCAACTTTCCTAAGGTTTAACTAGGTCATAGAATAAAAATATGTAAGACTTTCCAGGTCCAGATAGTCACTCACTCACCTTACTATCACAAGCAAGAGAATCATGACACAACAAAGCAATGTGCAGTACTGTTTCACAGGCTACATGACTCAGGAAATGAGCAATGAGTAGGATCTTTACATCAGCATTTACTGTAACGTTAGGCTGATTATAAGGCGTCTCTTCATAAGGCTTTCTACAATGTTTTCACCTACCAGTCTTAAACGATCACCTAGCAACACAAAAATCAGTGCTAAAACATTTTCTGGCTCTATCATCGTTGAAGCTTCCAATGACTGCAGCAGCTATACTGCAATATCAACTGCTGCAGAAAGTCACAAGGAAAACATGCTAAAAAAAAAATCAGGCTATTACTCATCTAAGAAACATTAATACTACACTCAAAGAATTAATCTGACCTAAAGTTGCTACCTCCTCAAGTATTTCAACAGCAGCATACATAATAATTTTACTATGAAGAATATTTTTATTTAGTTATGCTGAAAAATCAAACAGAAAATGTTTAATATATCTAATATTTAACCTGCTTGTATGTTTCCAGCCAGCTAAATCCCAAGGTTACATCTTTTAGGAAAGAATACCTATGAACCCTGACAAAGTAAAAATGTCGGTTCCCTGACCCTTATTAAAGATGGTCCATATACAAGGATGGGAGGGGGGGGAAGTTACCTTCTTTTTCTCGATGTTTCTAATTTTGTGTTTAAGGCATATGAGTCCATTATCAATATATGTCTCATATGCTTGGGAAGGAGAGGCAGAACTGAGAGTAGACTGCAAGGGGCTCATGGCCCGCTGGCTTTCCCCATGCTGACTGTGGTTCACTTGGGGCTTGGCTGACTTCATATTCCCCTCTCTTCCCTCCTCTGAACGGCCTGAAGGTGACTGGTAACCAAAAGGAGATGAAGAGAGTTGCACCATTGAAACAGATGAAGCTGAAGGCAGAAAAAAAAAAAAAAAGTCAGATATAAAAAGTAAATTCAGAGTAGAGGAATACACGGAAGCTTTAACTTCCTAAGAAGTCTAGACCTACTCCCTCAAAATTCTCTTCCACAGAAATGAGCTCAAAACCCAGTTACGCTTTAGGTACTGTGCTTCCATTTCACCACTTTTAGGGCGATTAGTACCAAGCACTAGCGCCTTTACACAGGCAAAATCTACACTACGGGGGATGTTTCCAGAAATTCAACTTTCCACAGAGGGAGAACTGCTAATCAAATAATGGCTTCAGAGCTCCTCTCGTCTCCTAAGGACAATCCACATTCTGAATAATTTCTATGGTCAAATGATGACACACAAAAAAATAAGCTCTCCCCATTAGGACCTTAAGGCAGCCTTTCAAACCTTTCTACATTATCCCTCACCACTAGCCCCAAATCCAATCATAAAACAACGCCATTTAAGAGAAAATCCCGAACACGCAATTCTTTTAGAGCCTCATTAACTGAAGAGTAGCTTCTTGAACAAGACCCCTAACTTCCCTTCGCTTGCTCTGGGGCCTACAAGGCACGTCCGTCACTACTGGACATTTGTAGCGAGGTACTTGCATGAGCCCCGAGTTGGTTTTCTGTTCCGTTTAGACTAAGCGGTAACCATTCACACCACACCAGTTTAAAGGTTCATCTTCGCGAGCCTTACACCGCCCTGGAAAGTGGTCCTTGCACCCCCTTCACCCCCGCGCATCACCTCACCGAGCACCCCCAAAGCAAGGGCATAACAGGCCCCATGCAGGCCAGCGCTGATCCTCAGTCCCCGTACGGGCCAGCGCGAAAGTCGCCTCTACGGGGCGGCCACTTCAGCGCCCCGAGGGCACCGACCCCCGCCCCTCCCACAAGCCTTCCGGACGCCGAGGCACCAGGCTGGGGCCCCTTCTGCAGGTGCCTCTGGGGAGGCCGACCTGGAAAACGCACAGGCCACCTGCCCTCGACCGCCCCGCCCCGAGGATGCCGAGCCGCCCTTCCACCTCACTGCCGCGGCGGCCACCCAGCCCTGCCCACCCTAGTGGGGTGGGCAGCCTCCCCACGCCGCGTCGACCCAGGCCGCCGCAGCTCGGCTTCACCTCCGCAGGCCGCTGAGGCCGCTGCCGCAGCCCGGGCCCGCCTTCGAAAGCCGGCGGGAGCCAGGAGAGCTGCGGAGGTGGACTGGCGCCACCCCGCACTTGCGTCTCCTCCTCCCTCCTCCTCCCTCTCCCCTCCCTGTCCTCGCTGGCGGCGTCTGCGGCGACCCGGCACTCCGCCGACTCAGCCGCTCTCGCCCAGGCCCGCCCTTTCCGCCGCGCGGGGCTTATATAGGCGCCCCCCGCCCCCATCCTCCCGCACGCGCATCCTCGGGCCGCCCCGGCACCGCCTCCTTCCGGTGCCCCAGTCCCCGCCGCCGCCGCCGCCGCGGGTCTCGGCCCCGGAGGGCGTTTGTTCCAGGCCCGGCTGCGACGGGAACTCGGTCGCGAGAGGGCGCGTTCTCCCCGCGATTGCGCAGATTGCTGGGCCCCAGGTGGGCCCGGTGTGTCGCGGAGAGTCAACGGGCCTTAAACCCAGCAGCTCGGCCCGACCTTGCTGATTGCACGCGGGTAGCTAGTGGATATGCGACCTTGAACAGGTGATTTCGATCGTCAGAAAAGGGCAGCGCGCCCTTTGTGGAATTACCAGTGAAACGAGCTTGAGCCTCTGGGGTTCAGGTGCGCATTCTTGAAATGCTGGCGTGCCTTTGCCCTCCCAGATTCCATCCTTCACGGTAGGATGGGGAAAATCACTGTTTCTTCAGAAAGGACTCAGCCTGTGAGAGCAGAATGCCCCGAATCAGCATTGCCATAAAAACGGAGTGAGTGAGACTCGGCGCAACCCTCGATATAAGATTATGTCTATTTAGGCTATGTCATTTGCCGCTTTGAAGCAAACGGATCTGTTGGCAGTCAGAGAAAAGACTGATAAAAATCTTGATAAGGTTGCATAAAATCAACCGAAAAGGCTGGAAACACATCAGTATTTCTGAAGAAAGTCATGGTGTTTTTCGTACCGAACAAATAAGGGGGGGGACACCCAGCAACATCTGGGCCCCAACTTGTGTCCAGTTATTACACCACGTCGAATTGATTTAGGTCCTGTCCCTGAGGCTCTGATAAAATGTATTTAGACCAGCAAGAAAAGAATAAAGTCAAAAATATAATCGAGGAAACAATGGTCCAGTTTAAAGTGTCAGCCAAGCCCACACAAAAATTACCATGATTTTTAACATTTCTTGATACAGTATTTTGCCACTTACTATCTCTGTTCTTTTCAGTCCCTCCTGAAGTAATGTACCTGAATGTTGCATTTTAGCTTTGAATCTCTGAATCCCATATGTGACCTTGAGGGTAAGACAAATATTAGACTGTGCATTTGTTTCATTGTTTATAACTAGAGAGAACAGAAGCTGCTGAACATGAAACAAAAAGCGGGACATAGTTTTAAAAAAAATGTGAAGGACACACTTTTGGATCAATGAGAAGGCAGAAAGTTACAGCACAGGTTATGACTGTTGTAGCCTGAACTAATACCTAAGAATGGTAATTCAGTCATATTAATCATGATATATTTGCCTTCTAACTGACCAGGGAAAAACTATCCCTTGGGTCATATAGATCTGGCCATAGGTCCTAAATATTCCATTAAATGGAATAATTTGGAGTAAATCTGTATGGATTTATTTCCCAAAATGGATTCAGAAAATGAATTGAGAAGGAATGCAAAAACAAAAAAAAATTAAATTTCAAGTCCAGTAAGGTACAGCATAACAACATTTGCGGGAGATTGTAGCTCAGTAGATAACGTTGCAGTGATGTCTTCTGAAAAAAAGAAAAAAGTGATTCAGGAAAAAAGCTTTCCTGCTAGAGAAGATCTTTTAAGCCAGTGAATCTGGTTTATTTTGGAATGACATGCCCAAAGCACAAATTTATCATCTATTTTCCTCTCCCCCACTCCCTATTTTCTACAGCACCTTGATTTGCCTTGCCAACTCTGAGGTAGTTTGTGGAAAGTCCCCTCCAAGCTTAGCAAAGTAATACTATATTTAAAATGTGATTTTTTTTAAAAGTGTCACTTCCAATCCATAGGGAAAGAATACATACATACATTCATTCATTCAACAAATATTTATCATTATATGTCAGTTATATCTCAATAAACCTGGGGGGAGACAGATTGGGCATCTGCTATGTGTTGGGTGATAGGGATATAATGGTAAGTGAGACACATGTAGCCCCTGCTCTCTTGGAGCTAAGTGGAAATTCAATAAAAGTTGCAAGAATAAATAGCAAAAACAACCAAGTCGATAAAATAGAAAAACAAAAATACTAAAGACTTGTAATGGATGGTTTGTTTGATTTCTATAAAAACAGCCAAACTTTACAACCCTTGAAAATGTGAAGGTTTTATATATGCACTGTCTGGCAAATGTTTGGCTCCTGCAGGGATGGTTATACTGTAGTCACTTAAAATTAATGTAGCTTCATGTTGTTGAAACTGGAAAGATTAATTCACCAAAGGATGCTAAAGCTGGAAGCATATGAGTGGAGATACAAGAAATGATCTTAGAAATTTTGTTACGGGTGATAGAAATCTGCTTCTCTGTGACTCTTACAAGGCTTTGCAAAGTGTTAACGTGAGGAAAAAAAGGGACAAAGAAAAATAACAAGTCTGAGAAAGACAGATTCTCAGGAAACATCTAATCAAGTAAAATTGTTTAAAATATTGCACTTTCACATGCTTTCAGATTCATAAGGTATCTTTTCAAATTTGTGAGGAGAGAAACTTATGAAAATAAAGGACTGGCCAATATAGACTTTAGGCAGAAACGAAAAGTTGCCATAATATTTTCAGGCATTTTTGAGAGAATTCCCATAGCTTCTAAAGTTAATATTCGTGTGGGCTTATTTTTTCATAAAATTATAATACCACATTCCCAGTGGTTCGGTTTATACTGTTTTTCTGGTATTGGAATTAATGCACTAATAGTGCTTCACCTTTAAGTCCCTGTGAAATAAAAATTCTTGGGGCGCCTGGCTGGCTCAATTGGAGGAGGATGCAACTCTTGATCTTGGGGTCATGAGTTTGAGCCCCACACTGAGTGTAGAGATTACGAAAAAAATAAACTTTATATGTAAGAATAAAAATTCTTAGGAGAGAAAGGATCAGTGTAGAACTTGCGAATGTGTGTATGGTCAATAATATCAAGCCCATAAATATACAATTTCTGTCCAACTTCCAAATATTGTAAAGCGTCAACAACACAGACTTTGGAGCCACACAAAACTAGATTTCATTCTAACTTCTGCCCCTTAGTTGAGTGATGTTGGGCAAGTTACTCAAATTCTCTGGGCCTCAGATCCTTGAGCTATAAGACAGACATAATAATACCTGCTTAACAGTGTTTTTAAAAACTTTAGTTCACTTATGAAAAGGCATATCTTTTTTTGGCTGGCTTGCTGGCTGGCTCAGTCAGTGAAGCATGCGACTCTTGATCTCGGGGTTGTGGGTTTGAGCCTCACATCCGGTATACAGATTACTTAAAAATAAAATCTTTTTTTTTTTTTTTTAAAGAAAGAGGAAAGGCATATCTCTAGGTAAGGGTCCACAAAAACATATACTTCATGGAGGTATTTTCATTTGCTGCTTTTCTGACAATGCAGAACCCCGCATTTCTCCTGCCAGCCTGAGGAGAACTAGAGAATTTTAGGGCTGTGAAATCCCTCCCTTATCTTGAATATAAGACTAATAAAGCTTCTGGTCATCTGGGAGTTTTCTAAGGACCTAAAGAATCTAAGTATCCTGCCTACTAGTGCAAAGGGCATCCCAAGTTTTTCACTCCTTGCTACTTCCATAGAAAATATAGAAGTAGGCAATTAATTACACTAGCAGAATTGAAGCTAAAAGGAATGAACAATTCAGTATTACTACATCTTCAAAGGAATTCAGTCAGTAAGACGTCTTAAAACAGTCTTATATTTTGACCCAATAGTCCTTATTTTAGGAACTTCACCTATGGAAATAAGCAGAGATGTAGACAATAATTTATTTATAAAATTTTTTTTAATTTAATTTTATTATGTTATGTTAATCACCATACATTATATCATTAGTTTTTGATGTAGTGTTCCATGATTCATTGTTTGCATATAACACCCAGTGCTCCGTGCAGAATGTGCCCTCTTTAATACCCATCACCAGGCTAACCCATCTCCCCACCCCCCTCCCCTCTAGAACCCTCAGTTTGTTTCTCAGAGTCCATAGTCTCTCATGGTTCATCTCCCCCTCTGATTCCTCCCCTCCATTTTTCCCTTCCTGCTATATATTTTTTTTAACATATAATGTATTATTTGTTTCAGAGGTACAGGTCTGTGATTCAACAGTCTTACACAATTCACAGCGCTCACCGTAGCACATACCCTCCCCAATGTCCATCACCCAAACACCCCATCCCTCCCACCCCCCACCACTCCAGCAACCCTCAGTTTGTTTCCTGAGATTAAGAATTCCTCATCTCAGTGAGGTCATATGATACTTGTCTTTCTCTGATTGACTTATTTCGCTTAGCTTAATAACCTCTAGTTCCATCCAAGTCATTGCA